>NW_026590062.1:23661839-23809829 GCF_907164565.1 Psammomys obesus | reverse complement strand
TGGTAGGATTAACATAGTAACAATGGTCATTTTACCAAAAGCAATTTTAGAGATTCAATGCAATTCTCATCAAAATTCCAATATAATTCTTTACAGATCTTGAAAGAATAATTCTCTACTTCATATGGTAAAACAACAACAAACAGAATAGCTAAAAACAGTCCTGTACAAAAAAAAGCAGATGGTATTAGCATAGAAATAGACACCTCGATCAATGGAAGTGCAATGAAGACTCAGAAATAAACCCCTATACCCAAGAACACTCGATTTTGACCAAAAAATAAATAAAAAAGCCAAAACCATACAATGAAGAAAAGAAACCATCTTCAGCAAATGGCTTTGGTCTAAGTGAATGTCTAAATGTAAAAGAATGCAAATAGATCCATATTTTTCATCTTGAATAAAAGTCAAGTCCAAGTGGATCGAAGACATCAATGTAAAATGGGACACACTAAATCTAATAGAAGAGAATATGGAGAATAGCCTTGAGTTCATTGGCACAGAAGCAGCTAAGAAAATAGGAAAGAAAACAGGTAAAATGTAAATTGTGAGTATATACCATCTGTGTCTTTCTTTTTCTGGGATATATCTCACTCAGGATGATCTTTTCTAGATCCCACCATTTGCCTGAAAAATTTCATGATTTCCTTCTTTTTTGTTGCTGAGTAATATTCCATTGTGTATATGTGCCATACTTTCTGTATCCATTCCTCAGTTGAGGGACTTCTGGGTTGTTTCCAGTTTCTGGCTATTACAAATAAAGCTGCTACAAACATGGTTGAGCAAATGTCCTCATTGTATACTTGAGCATCTTTTGGATATATGCCTAGGAGTGGTATAACTGAGTCTTGAGGAAGCACTATTCCTAATTGTCACAGAAAGCACCAGATTGATTTCCAAAGTGGTTGTACAAGTTTACGTTCCCACCAGCAGTGAAGGACGGTTCCCCTTTCTCCACACCTCTCCAGCTTGTGTTGTCACTTGAGTTTTTGATCTTAGCTATTCTGATGGGTATAAAGTGAAATCTCAGGGTCGTTTTGATTTGCATTTCCCTGATGACTAATGATGTTGAGCATTTCTTTAAGTGTTTCTTTGCCATTCAATATTCCTCTATTGTTTATTCCTCCTCTGTTTAGCTCTGTACCCATTTTTTAATTGGATTAACTGATTTATTGCTGTTTAACTTCTTGAGTTCTTTATATATTCTGGATATTAGTCCTCTGTCAGATATAGGGTTCGTGAAGATCCTTTCACAATCTGTAGGCACTCGTTTTGTGCTGAGGAGAGTGTCCTTTGCTTTACAGGAACTTTTCAGTTTCATGAAGTCTCATTTATTGATTGTTGCTGTTAGAGCCTGTGCTTTTGGTGTTCTGTTCAGGAAGTTGTCTCCTGTGCCAATGAGTTCATGGCTTTTCCCAATTTTTTCCTTCTAACAGGTTTAGTGTATCTGGTTTTATTTGAGATCTTTGATCCACTTTAACTATATTTTTGTTCAAGTTGATAAGTCTGTGTCTATTTGCATTTTTCTACATGTAGATGTCCAGTTAGACCAGTACCATTTGTTGAATATGACAATGGAATATTACTCAGCAATGTAAAACAAGTAAATCATGAAATTTGCAGGCAAATGTTGGATACTGAAAAAGATCATCCTAAGCGAGCTATCCCAGAAGCAGAAAGACAAGGAAGGTATATACTCACTCATAAGTTCATAAGTGGATATTAGATATATAAAATAAGATAAACATACTAAAATATGCACACCTAAAGAAGGAAGGCTCTGGCTAAGATGCTCAGTCCCAATTCAGAGAAGCAAATAGAATGGACATTGGAGGAGGGAGAAAACAGGGAACAGGACAGAGGGCCTTTGAAAGTGTCTATCCTACAGAGTATCAGAGCAGATGTTGAGACTTATAGCCAAACTTTGGGCAGAGTGCAGGGATCTTATGAAAGAAGTGGGAGATAGTAAGACCTGGAGAGGACAGGAGCTCTAAAAGAATAGCAACAGAACTAAAAATATCTAAGCACAGGGTTCTTTCCTGAGACTGATACTCCAACCAAGGACCACTCAAGGGGGAGCAGCCTTACCAGGTCACAGAGGAAGACAATGCAGCCACTCCTGATGAGACCTGATAGACTAGTATCAGAAGGAAGGAGAGAAGGACTTCCCCTGTCAGTGGACTTGTAGAGGGACATGGGTGGAGAAGGGGGAGAGAGGATGGGATTGGAGGAGAGGAGCGAGAGAGCTACAGGGGGGATACAAGTAAATAAACTGTGATTAATAAAAATAAAAAATGAATAAATTGTAAAAAAAAAGTGGTGTGCAGAACTAAACTGATATTTCTCAACAGAGGAATCTATAATGGCTGAAAACACTTAAGAAAATGTTCAAAGTCCTTATGCATCAGGAAAATGCAAATCAAAATGACCCTGAGATTCCATTTTACACCAGCAGGATGGCTAAGATAAAAATCTCAAGTGACAGCATGTGCTGATGAGGCTGTCTACCAAAATGAACACTCCTCCATTGCTGGTGGGAATGTAAATTTGTGCAACCACTTTGAAAATCAATCTGTAACTTTCTCAGAAAATTAGGAATAGCTCTACCTCAAGACCCAGCTACAGCACTCCTGGGCATATACCCAAAAGATGATCCACCATTCAACAAGGTCACTTGCTCAACAATGTTCATAGCTACTTCATTCATAACAGCCAGAAACTAGAAAAAATCCAAGATATCCCTCCCCAAAGAATGATAAATAAAATGTGGTGTATTTACACAATGGAATACTACTAAGATATGAAAAACAAGGGCATCATGAAATTTGTTGGGGGATCCAAGATGGTGATGATTAGCATGCACCGTTTTTGAGAGGCAGAGGATATGGATCTCTGAAATTGGTGATTGGAGTGGCAATTGAAGCCAGAATTTAGATGTTTTGGCTTTCTGAAAGAGAGGGGACACCACAGAAGCAGAGAACACTTAGAGATTCAGATCAGGTGCAGACATCTCTGGAACTGAGAGGGGCACTTCCCTTGTCGAGCGCCCTCCTTATCAGGGGAGTCTACACACAGTGCCAGTGAGCTGGGGACTGAGACAACAGAGGCAGGGCCTCTAGCTCCTCAGCCACAGCAGGCAGCTGTACCAGTCCGGTGAACACCATCTCTTACAGCACACATCCAAGGAGACCCCACTCCCCTGAGCACACTCTTGCTGAGCCCAAACTGCAGGACCTCTTGCCCTGTGGAACGCTCTAGCCCTGCCCGCTTGTCCTTGCTGGAGATCCCACCCAGCAGAGCACCTGCCCCTCCAGAAATGCCTCCCCTCAGACCTCTCGCCTGCCCCATAGGAGTGCCTGCCATACAGAGTTCCCGTCTGTGGAGGACACATCCAACAAGTCCCTGCCATAGAGTCTCAGATCCACAGTACAATCCTTCCCGGGTCCCAGGTCTGATAGCTGAAGTACTGACTCCACAGGTCCACCCAGCCAGTAACTGTAAGGTCCATCCAACCCCTCAGTGGCAGATAGCCAGCTGAACAGCCACGAAAGTCCAGCAGACCTGCCAAAATATCCAGGTACACCAGGCGTTGGGCCACCTAGGTCTGTGGACCACTTTAGTGGCTCCCCAGGATCTACCAGCAAGCACCTGGACACCCCAGTTCTGCAGCCGCAGCTGGAATCCCTACCTCAACGGCTGCAGCACCACATAGCTGACTGCGCTCAACCTGCCATATTTGACTCAGCAGGTCCAATCCAGACAGTAGAGAACAGAAAGAACCCCTGTGCTTTACAATTTGACCTACTAGAGAGTGAGTGTGCCCTTGAGTGCCTACAGAACTTCAGATATTGGGTGCTTCTAAGCTAGCAGCCAGACATCAGACCCCTCCTACCTACACATCCACTGTGGGAATCAGAGGGCATCAGGGGACATTGAAGCCCCTGATCTGTGGATCTACCAGTGGAGTTTAGGCAAATAATTCCCAGAACTCAATTAGAGAAAAATACCAGTAGCCTGTAGGCCACAGACATACTCAGGGAATCCATGCCCACAATCATCAACCACACGTGCGATATCTTAAGTGCCTGACAAACCCATTCAGTGCCTGCAAGGCTCCCTCTCTCACACTGAAAGCCTTTACATTCTCTAGCACCCTGTTTCTCATGGCACACTTCCATGCTCACACTACCTCAATATTGCCCTTCTCTGCTTGTGAACTTTCCCCCAACCCAGAGGTAGAGCTGAAATACCAATGCACAGGCTGAAACCACTGGACCTCTCTCATTTTCCTGAAGAATTCTCCAGACACCAGAGAAAGACCAGTTTGATCTGCAGAATCCAGGAACAAACAGTGAACACTATGGATAAACAAATGGCCAGGGGTCAGCGAAAGAACACATCCAACATAAATCAAGACAGCATGACTTCACTGGCAACCTCCCAAATTAATAGATACTCCAACTCATCGGAAAAACAAGATAATGACTTTAAAGCTATGCTTATCCAGTTATTAGAGGCATATAAAGAGGAAACAAATTTCTCAGAGAAATAGCTATACAAATACAGTTAAGGAGGAAACAAACAAATTTCTCAAAGAATTGTCCACCCAAGTGGAGGCAAAGAAAGAGGAAATGAACAAAGGTCTCAAAGAAACACAGGCAAATATAGCCAAACAAATGGAGACACAAGTAGAGGCACAACTAGTAGCATATAGAGAAAAACAGGCCAAGTAAAGACCATCTTGAAACACAGGAATCCACATTCAAACAGATGAAGCAAATGTTGCAAGGCATGAAAACAGAATTAGAATCAATAAAGAAAAACACAAACTGAGAAAACCATGGATCTGGAGAACTTAGAGAAAAGATCAGGAACCACAAAGGTAAGCATCACCAATAGAATACAAGAGGTGGAAGAGAGAATCGCTGGTGCTGAACATATACTTGCAGAAATTGATACTTCTCTCAGAGAAAAAGTAAAACTAAAAAAATCCCAAACACAAAACATCCAAGGACGCCATGAAAAGGCAAAATCTAAGAATAATAGGAATTGCTGAAAAAGAAGATTCCAGGCTCCAAGGTCTGGAAAATATTTTAAAGAAAATCATAGAGGGAAATTTGCCACCTAAAGAAAGTAATGTCCATAAACACACAAGAGGCCTACAGAACACAAAATAAACTAGAGCAGAAAAGAAACACATGTCACATCATAGTCAAAACACTAAATCTAAAGAAGAAAGAAAATATAATAAAAGCAGCAAGGGAGAAAGCCAAGTAACATATAAAGGTAGACCTATCAAAATCACACCAGACTTCTCATCAGAAACTATGAAAGCCAGAAGGACCTGGGCAGCTATCATGCAAGCTTTAAGGGACCACAGACTATTAGACCACAGACTATGCCAACCCAGCCTATTATACCCTGCAAAGCTTTCAATCAACATAGATGGAGAAAACAAAATATTTCATGACATAACTAAATTTAAGCAATATCTACACAGCAAGCCAGCTCTATAGAAGATACTAGAAGAAAAACTCCAATCCAATAAAAACAACTATACCCAAGAAAATATAGCAGACAAATAATATTCCTACAAAAATTAAAAGAAAACAAGCAATGAATTACAGTAAGACCACCAAGTCCACAATAAAATGAACTAATGTCCATTGGTCACTCTTATCTATCAACATGAATGTACTCAACTCTCCTATAGAGAGACACAGATTAAAAGAATGGGTGTAGAAATAAGATCCAACATTCTGCTGCATCCAAGAAACACACTTCTGCAACAAAGATAAACACTACCTCAGAGTAAAGGAAGGGAAAATGTTTTTCAAGCAAATGGACCCAGAAACGAGCTGGGGTACCTAACCTAATATATAATAAAATAGACTTTCATCCAAATTTATCAAAAAAGATGTGGAGGGGCACTACATTCTCACCAAGAGGACATCACAATTCTGAACATATATGGTCCAAATAAAAGAGCGCCTACATTCATAAGTGAAGCATTATTAAAACTTTAATCACACATCAATCCCAACACCTTGATAGTGGGAGACTTCAACACCCCACTCTCACCAAAAGACAAATCATCTAGACAGAAGCCAAATAGGGAAATAAAGGCATTTACAGAGGCCCTAACTAAAATGTACCTAATAGATGTCTACAGAACTTTCCACCCAAAATCAAAAGAGTATACCTCCTTTTTAGCACCTCATGGAACCTTCTTAAAAAATAAACCATAGTTGGTCACAAAGTAAGCTTCAACAGATACAAGAAGATTGAAATAATACCCTGTATTCTATCTGACCACCATGGACGAAAGCTGGACCTCAACAGCAATGGAATTAGCAAAATGCCTACCTGCACATGGAAACTGAACAACTTGATGCTCAATGACGGCTGGATTAAGGAAGAAATAAAGAAATTAAAGACTTCCTAGAATTCAATGAAAATGAAGGTACAACATACCCTAATTTATGGGACACAATAAAAGCAGTGCTCAGAGAAAAATTCATAGCACTAAGTACCTTCAAGAAGAAATTTGAAACATCCCATACAAGCAACTTAATGGCCCAGTTGAAAGCCCTAGAAAAAAAAAAAAGAAGCAAATACACCAAACAGGAACAGACTGCAGGAAATAATCAAACTCAGGGCTGAAATCAGTTAGAAACAAATAAAACTATTCAAAGAATCAATGAAACCAAGAGCCTGTTCTTTGAGAAAATCAACAAGATAAAAAAACCCTTAGCCAAACTAACTAAAAGGCAGAGAGAAACTATCCCAATCAGCAAAACAGAAATGAAGAGGGACACATAACTATAGACACTGTGGAAATGCAAACAGTCATTGGGTCGTACTACAAACGCCAATATGACACAAAATTTGAAAATCTAAAGGAAATGGACAATTTTTTGATAGATTCCATCTAACAAAATTAAATCAAGATCAGGTATAAATGTTGAATAGTCTTATATCCCCCAAGGAAATAGAAGCAGGCTTCAGCAGTCTCCCTTCGAAAAAAAGCCCAGGGCCAGATGGATTCAGTGCAGGATTCTACCAGACCTTCAAATAAGTGCTCACTCCAATTCTCTTCAAACTATTCCACAAAATAGAAACAGAAGGAACGTTACCAAACTCATTCTATGAACCCACAGTTACCTTGATACCTAAACCACACAAAGAGCCAACCAAAAAGGAGAACTTCAGACCTATTTCTCTTATTAACATTGATGCAAAAATACTCAATACTTGCAAACCAAATCCAAGAACACATCAAAGATATCATCCACTATGACCAAGTAGGCTTCATCCCAGGCATGCAAGGTGGTTCAAATACGGAAATCCATCAGTGTAATCCACTATATAAACAAACTGAAGGACTAAAAACACATGATCATCTCCTTAGATGCTGAAAAAGTGTTCAACAAAGTCCAACATCTGTTCATGTTTAATGTCTTGGAGCGATCAGGGATACAAGACACATACCTAACCATTGTAAAGGCAATATACAGCAAGCCTATAACCAATATCAAACACAATGCAGAGAAACTCGAATCAACCCCACTGAAATCAGGGACAAGGGAAGGCTGTCCACTGTCTCCATATCTCTTCAACACAGTACTTGAAGTCCTAGCTAAAGCAATAAGACAACTAAAGGAGATCAAAGGGATACAAATCAGTAAGGAAGAGGTCAAAGTTTCACTATTTGCAGATGATATGACAGTGTACATGAGTGACCCTAAAACTCCTTCAGCTGATAAACAACTTCAGCAAAGTGCCTGGATGCAAAATCAACTAAAAAAAATTCAGAAGCCCTCCTGTATACCAAAGATAAAAGGGCTGAGAAAAAAAATCAGGGAAACAACACTCTTCACAATAGCCACTAATAACATAAAGTACCTTGATGTGACTCTAACCAAGCAGGTGAAAGACCTGTTTAAAAAAACTTCAAGTCTGTGAAGAAAGAAATTGAAGAAGCTATCAGAAGACGGAAAGATCCCCCGTGCTCATGGATTGGTAGAATTAACATAGTGAAAATGGCTATCCTGCCAAAAGTAATCTACAGAGTTGTTGCAGTTCCCATCAGAATTCCAACACAATTCTTTACAGACCTTGAAAGAAAGATTCTCAGCTTCATATGGAGAAACAAAAACCCCAGAATTTCCAGAGCAATCTTGTACAACAACAGATCATCTGGAGGTATCTCCATCCCTGACCTCTAGGTGTACTACACCGCAATAGTAATAAAAACTTCATAATATTGGCATAAAAACAAAAAGGTGGATAAATGGAACAGAATAGAAGACCCATAAATAAACCCACACACCTATGAATACTTATTTTTTGACAAAGAAGCCAAAACCATTCAATGGAAAAAAGACAGCATCTTCAACAAATGGTGCTGTTCCAACTGGATGTTTACATGCAGAAAAATGAAAATAGATCCATATTTATCACTCTGCACAAAACTAATGTCCAAGTGGATCAAAGACACTCTAAATTGGTTAGAAGAAAAAGTGGAGAAGACTCTAGAACACACTGGCACAGGACAGTTTCCTGAACAGAACACCAATAGCACAGGCTCTAAGAGCAGCAATCAATATTGGGACCTCATGAAACTGAAAACCTTCTGTAAAGCAAAAGACACTGATGTCAGAACAAAATAACAGCCTACAGACAGGGTAAGGGTCTTCACCAACCCTATATCTGACAGAGGGCTGATAGCCAGAATATATAAAGAACTAAGAAGTTAAAAAAGCAATAAATCAAGAAATCCAATTAAAAATGGGCTACAGAACTAAACAGAGAATTCTCCATAGGGGAATATACAATGGCAGAGAAACATATAGAGTAATGCTCAACGTCATTAGTCATCAGAGAGATGCAAATCAAAAAGACCCTGAGATTTTATCTTAAACCCATCAAAATGGCTATAATAAAAAACTCAAGTGACAACACATGCTGGAGAGGTTGTGGAGAAAGGGGAACCCTCCACCATTGCTGGTGGGAATGCAAATCGGTACAACCACTTTGGTAATCAATCTAGTGCTTTCTCAGACAATTAGGAATAATGCTTCCTCAAGATCCAGCTATACCACTCCTAGGCATATATCCAAAATATGCTCAAGTACACAACAAGGACATTTGCTCAACCATGTTTGTAGCAGCTTTATTTGTAATAGCCAGGAGCTGGAAACAACCCAGAAGTCCCTCAATGGAAGAATGGAACAGAAATTATGGTACTTTTACACAATGGAAAACTACTCAGCAATTAAAAACAAGGAAATCATGAAATTTTCAGGCAAATGGAGGGATCTAGGAAAAATCATTCCGAGTGAGGTATCCCATAAGGAGAAAGACACACACGGTATATACTCAATTATAAGTGGGTACTAGACCTACAAGATAGGGTAAACTTACTGAAGTCTATACACCTAAAGAAGATAAACAAGAAAGAGGACCTTGGGTAAGATGATCAACCTTCACTTAGAAAAAAAATGAGATGGACATTGGATGTAGGAGAAAACAAGTAATAGGACAGGAGCCAACACAGTGGGCCTCTGGAAGATTCTACCTAGCAGTGTATTAAAGCAGATACTGAGACTCATAACCAAACCTTGGGCAGAGTGTAGGGAATCATCTGAAAGAAGGGGGAGGTAATATGACCTGGAGAGGACAGGATCTCCACATGGACCAACATATCTGGGCAGAGAGGTGTTTTATAAGACTGTTTCTCCAACCAAAGACCATGTATGGATATGACCTAGGTCCTCTGCTCTGATGTAGCCCATGGTTGCTCAGTATCCAAGTGTTTACCCTAGGAAGAGGAACAGGGACTATTTCTGACATGAACTCAATGCCAGGCTCTTTGACTTCTCCCCCCATCCCCGAGGAAGGAGCAGCCCTGTTAGGCCACAGAGGAGGACTTTGCAGCCAGTCCTGAAAGTACTGATAAACCAGGGTCCAATGAAGGGGAGAAGGTCCTCCCCTATAAGTGGACTTGGAAATGGCAGGGAGGAGATGAAAGAGGAAGGGTGGGCTTGAGAGGGAGTGAGGGACGGGTATACAGCTGGGATACAAAGTTAGCAAACTGTAACTAATATTAAAAAATTAAAAATAAAATATATGCCAAACCAAATGTGAGAAAGACCAAGGGGCCTTAATCCTACACAAAGAATTTTGTGCCCAAGTAATGCTGAGAGTAGGCGAAATCGTCTCCCCCAAGAAAAGAATACCAATTGGTTATCCAGTGCTAAATGGTCAGGCCTGAAAACATTCAACATTTTACACTATAAACATTGATCCAATTATATTTATGTGTAAATAAATAAAGATGGCCTAGATTAGGGGGATCCAAGATCAGGACGCTGACCATGCAGGGCATCTGAACAGCTCTCATCAGTGAGAGCATGGTGACTGACAGGCTGTGCTGTGGACCCCCAAAACCCCAACATCAGTGTTTCTCAGGTGAGAGGAGAATCTACAGGGATACTCGAAGGTCCACCTTGAGGCCAACTGGCTAAGACCCTGCACTGCAGCAGCCCTAGGCCACCCGCCCAAACCCACCATCTATAGATTCCTTCCTGGGTCTGGGGCACCTACCCTGTAGCCTTAGGCCACACAGTACCCAAACCCACTTTCTGTGGATACCTTCCTGAGACCAGTGCCTGGCAGCTCAGACCTTGGGCCCTCACTCTCACTGCCTGTGGAGTGAATACCTTCTTGAACTGTGGGTGAGGCTCCAAACATGGGCACCCATTACCACCTTCCTGTGAACATCTTCTGGGTACTAGAGACTCCTGGTTCCAAACCCAGGAGACCACACTCAACATCCTGTGTACATCTTCCAGGTCACAGCAGCTAGTGGTGCTCACTCTCACTGCCCAGAGGAGGGGATACATTCTGGTACTGAGGTAGAGGTATGGCTCCATTCTGCCTGATCCCCAACTGCCTGGCTCATCCAGGTGAGAATCAGCCAACACAGCACAGTCAACACAGTGGAACTGAGCTGGGCTTGGGACCCAGTTTCCATTCCCCACCATATATGGGGAGCCTGTGGGACACTAGAGACACTCTAGGCAAAGAGATCTATATGACACCATGTCAGCAGCTGCCTAACATAGGCCAGAAACAGCAAGTCCAGCACAGACAGAGAACCCAGTGGAGCTGAGTTAGGCACCTGATGCAAGTTCCATTGTCCTCCTCCAAAGGAGGCCTGTGGAGCATTGGAGCAGCTCTAGACTCAGAGTTCTTCCTGCCTGCTCCCCAGCACCCCACCTGGGACAGAAAAAATGCTGCCAGCATAGCCCGTGAACCCAGCAGAGCTGAACAAGGCCTGTGACCCAAATCCCATCCTCCACCATCTTAAGGAAACCTGTGGGACACTGGAGCAGCTCTAGACTCAGAGATCTTTTTGGCTATGCCCCAGCTACCTGACATACTTGGGTCACAAACAGTAAGCCAAGCAGGAGACAGTGAATCCAGGGAGACTACTTGAGACTCCAGAGACAGGTGGATCCAGTCTGCAGTATAGGCTGCAGACAACAAGATGGCTAGAGGCTGGCATAAAAATACAGGCAGCCAAAAAAACAGGACATCATGGCTTCACCAGAATCTCCAAAAATCAACAGATAGTCTATTACAGCAGAAACACAAGAAAATAATCTTAAATCTGCAACTGTGCAGGTATTCAAGGCACAAAAAGAAGAAATGAACAAAAAACAGCGGCACATAAAGAGGAAACGAGCCAAAAATAGAGGCCATCATGAAAAGACAGGAATCCACAGCCAAAAAGATGAAGGAAATGGTGCAAGACATGAAAACATAATTAGAATCAATAAAGAAAATACAAAAAAAGGAAACCCTGGAGCTGGAGAACTTAGAGAAGAGATCAGGAATCACAAAGTTAAGCATCACCAACACTATACAAGAGATGGGAGAGAGAATCTCAAGCACTAAAGATGAAATTACAAAAATTGATACATCTCTCAAAGAAAAAATAAAATAGAAAAGTTACAGACACAAAATATCCAAGAAATCAAGGACACCATGAAAAGACAAAACCTAAGAATAAGAATAAATGAAAGAGAAGATTCCAGGCTCCGAGGCCCAGAAAATATTTTCAAGAAAATCATAGAAAAAGTTTTCCCAACCTTATGAAAGAGATGCCCATAAACATACAATAGTCCTACAGAACACTGAATAGACTAGACCAGAAAAGAAACTCCTCCCTCCACATAATAATCAAAACACTAAATCTATAGAACAACAAAAAAATACTTATTAAAAGCAGCAAGCAAAAAAGGCCAAGTAACATATAAAGGCAGACCTATCAGAATCACACTAAGACTTCTCAACAGAGAGTATGAAAGGCAGAAGGGCTTGGAGGAATATCATGTAGAGACTTAGAAATTACAGATGCCAACCCAGACTACTATACCCAGCAAAGCTTTTAATCAACATAGATGGAGAAATCAAAATATTCCATGACATAACTAAATTTAAACAATATTCATGCATCAAACCAGCCCTACAGAAGATACTAGAAGGAAAATTTTAACCTTATGAGATAAACTACACCCTAGAAAATTTAGGATAAAAACACCACAGCATCGGAGGCGGGGCAAGATGGCGGCGCCGGGAGGACTCTCATTCTGAGGAGCAGCACAGCAGGATTGGCACAGTGACCAGCAATCAGAACTCGCAGCCATAAAACACAAGGGATTGTGTTTCACAGGTGAGAGGATAGCCCATGGTGGGGGATTCAGTTAGCTTTAACTCACGTGGCTAAACCTCAGAAGAGACCCTGGTTCTGCCAGGTGCTTGGGGTCCAGCCCAGAGCTATACGCCAGCATGATCTGGTCACTGTCCCAGACTGAACTGTGGGCCCACAACATCACAGACTAGATTTCCCAGTCGAGAGATAACCCCACGGAGCAGGAAACAATTGGGACCGACCTCAGGTTACCCAGATATCCCCTGGAAAAGACTCGGGTTCCGCGGGTGCCCCAAGAGCCAGCCCGGACCCAGAGCCCGGACAAAGGCTCCTGCATGGAACCCTGCCTGCGTGCCTGATTCGCCACCTCAGATAGAACTGTGGGCACCAGGGCACCAGGGCACCAGGGCACCAGACTGTGTGTCTCTGGCAGGAGGAAACGCCCAGCGGAGGGGGTCAGCAGCTCTAACACTTAGGACACACAGCACCAAAACACTTCCTGGACTCACACAGACTCTAGTGCAGGCAGGAGCACTGTGCTCTGCCGCCATTATTGAGTTCCCCTAGGGCACTGGGACACACAGCTGCATCCTCAGACCTACAAAAGCCAGAGAGCCATTACAGCAGCCCTCAGATACTGTGCCAAGGATCAACCAGTTATCCCTAGCTAGACTGTTAAAACTGTGGGAATCCCTGGTCCTTCAAGAGGGCTGCACCCACAGCGTCTGGACCAGAGCAGGGCCTGCAGCCGCCATCCCAGACAGAGACACAAAGCTTCTGGTCCAGAGTGAGGCACACAGACCAGAGCAGTGCCCCCAGGCGCCAACTCAACCTAGGTGCACATTCTCCAGGTCCAGAGTGGAGCAATCAGCCTCTGGCCCAGAGACTTCCTGAGTGCATCTCCCACTTTCCCAGACAGAACTGTGCACCCCAGGATAACAGACTGAGTTTCCCTGTTGGGAGAAAACCCCACAGCTAGGGAATCAGCAGGTTCTTCAAGAGGAGTGTACATGGAAATTTAGTGAGCAGCAGCACACTAAATTTATAATAAGAAACCCAGCATTGGGGCAGCTGTCTTGAGAAATTCTATGGGTAAGAGAAGATCAACCCCTGCCTAACATAGACCACAGCTACTACTTAGGGCTATAAACCTGAGGTGAGCAGTGGCAACTCCTGAGCAACACTGGCCATACAGTGACCATAACCAAAAAGCAGAGAAGGACTCCTTCAGGAAAAATCATCTTACCACCAAGGGGATACTGCCTACCTCAGGACTCCAGGAAGCACAGAAACTAACAGCCAAAACCTAAATCAGCCCAATGGGTAGAGGTCAGTGTACAAGCTCAACCAACAAAAGACAGAGCAATATGGCATCTCCAGAACCCAGCCATCCAGGGGCGAACAGCCCTGGACAACGCAGCACAATAGAAAGTCAAGAAGATGACCTTACATCTATGCTGATGAAGAGTCTAATAGAGGAAACAAATAAAATATGTAAAGAATGAGAGGAAGATAAAACCAAACAGATCATGGCTATTCATAAAGAAATGGAGGAAGTTAAAGACTAGCAGATTATGGCAATCTGTGAAGAAATACAGGAAGATGCAGCCAAAGAGTTTGTGGCCTTCAGAGAAGAAATAATTAAATCACTGAAAGAAGTAAAAGAAACAGAGTTGAAGGAACTAAAACAAAAAAGAGAAAAATACAATCAGACAAGCAAAGGAAGTAAACAAAACAAATCAAGACCTGAAGATAGAACTGGAAAAATTAAAGAAAACACAAATGGAGGAAATAATGGAGAGGAAGAATCTAGGAAAAAAAAAACAACATGAACTACAGAGGCAAGCATAACCAACAGACTACAAGAGATGGAAAAAAGAATCTCAGATGTAGAAGGTACAATGGAAGAAATCGATGTATCTGTCAAAGAAAATGTTAAATCCAAAAAATTCCTGACACAGACCGTTCAAGAAATCCAAGACAATATGAAAAGACAAAACCTAAGAATAATAGGAATAGAAGAAAAAGAAGACTCCCTTCTCCAAGGCCCAGAAAATATTTTCAACAAAATCATTGAAGAAAATTTCCCCAAGTTAAAGGAGAAGCCAATAAGGATACATGAGGCCTACAGAACACCCAAAAAATTTGACCAGAAAAGAAAATCCTCCCACCACATAATAATCAAAACAGTAAGTATACAGAACAAAGAAAAAATACTAAAAGCTGCAAGGGAAAAAGGCCAAGTAACATATAACGGCAAACCCATTAGAATCACACGTGACTTTTCAACAGAAACTATGAAAGCCAGAAGGTCCTGGACAGATATCATGCAGACCCTAAGAGAACACAGACATCAAACCCAGGCTACTATACCCTGCAAAACTCTCAGTCCTCATAGACGGAGAAAACAAAATATTCAATGACAAAAACAAATTTCAACAATACCTACACACAAATCCAGCATTACAGAAGACACTGGAAGGGAAAATACAACCCAAGAAAATTAGCTTCTGTCAAGAAAACACAGGAAATAATTAACCTTACTACAGCAAAACAAAAAGCAACCAAGCACACAACCTTATGAACACAGCCAACATCAATATTAAAGTATCTAACAGCCACTGGTCATTAATCTCTCTCAACATCAATGGACTCAACTCTCTAGTAAAAAGACACAGATTAACAGAATGGATACATAAACAAAACCCAGCACTCTCTTGCATACAAGAAACACACCTAAGACACAAAGATAGATATTACCTGAGGGTAAAAGGTTGGAATACGACTTTCCAAGCAAATGGACCCAAGAAACAAGCAGGAGTAGCCATTCTAATATCTGATAAAATAGAGTTTCAACCAAAATTATTAAAAAGAGATGAGGAAGGACACTTCATACTCATCAAGGGAAAATTCCAACAGGAAGACATCACAATCCTGAACATCTATGCCCCAAATACAAGAGCACACACATTTGTAAAAGAAACATTGATAAAATTTAAACCACGTATAGATCCCCACACATTAATAGTGGGAGACCTCAACACCCCACTCTCAACAAAGGACAGGTCAACAAAACAGAAATTAAACAAAGAAAAAATATCTCTGACAGAGGTCACGAAACAAATGGACCTCACAGACAATTACAGAACTTTACACCCAAACACAAAAGAATTTACCTTCTTCTCAGCACCTCATGGAACCTTCTCCAAAATAGACCATATAGTTGGTCACAAAGCAAGCCTCAACAGATACAAGAAGACTGAAATAATACCTTGTATCCTGTCTGATCATGATGGAATAAAGCTGGACTTCAACAACAATAGAAATAGCAAAAAGTCTACACACACACATGGAAACTGAACAATTTGTTACTAAATGACAGCTGGTTCAGGGAAGAAATAAAGAAAGAAATTAAAGTCTTTCTAGAACTCAATGAAAGTGAAGACACAACATACCCAAACTTGTGGGACACAATGAAAGCAGTGCTAAGAGGAAAGTTCATAGCACTAAGTGCCTTCAAGAAGAAATTTGAGACAGCTCATTCAAGCAACTTAATGGCCCACAAAAACCCTAGAAAAAGTAGAAGCAGACACACCAAAAAGGAGTAGACGGCTGGAAATAATCAAACTCAGGGCTGAAATCAATCAATTAGAAACAAATAAAACAATTCAAAGAATCAATGAAACCAAGAGCTGGTTCTTTGAGAAAATCAACAAGATCGACAAACCCTTAGCCAAGCTAACTAAAAGGCAGAGAGACACCACCGAAATCAACAAAATCAGAAATGAAAAGGGGGACATAATGACAGACACTGAGGAAATCCAAACAATCATTAGGACTTACTTCAAAAGTCTATACTAAACAAAATTTGAAAATCTAAATGAAATGGACAATTTTCCTGATCGATTTGACTTACCAAAGCTGAATCAGGACCAGGTAAATCAATTAAATAGTCCTATATCCCCCAAAGAAATAGAAGCAGTCATCAAAAGTCTCCCATCCAAAAAAAGCCCAGGACCAGACAGCTTCAGCGCAGAATTCTACCAGACCTTCAAAGAAGAGCTAACACCAATCTTCTTCAAACTATTCCACAAAATAGAAACAGAAGGAACATTACCAAACTCATTCTATGAAGCCACAATCACCTTGGTACCTAAACCTCACAAAGACTCAACAAAGAAAGAGAATTTCAGGCCAATCTCCCTTATGAACATTGATGCAAAAATACTTAACAATATACTTGCAAACCGAATCCAAGAACACATCAAAGATATTATCCACTATGACCAAGTAGGCCTCATCCCAGGTATGCAGGGGTGGTTCAATATACAGAAATCCATCAATGTGATTCGCCATATTAACAAACTGAAAGAAAAAAAAACACATGACAATCTCCCTAGATGCTGAAAAAGCATTTGACAAAATCCAACATCCATTCATGTTTAAAGTACTGGAGAGATCAGGGATACAAGGCACATATCTAAACATAGTAAAGGCGATATATAGCAAGCCTATAGCCAACATCAAACTGAACGGAGAGAAACTTCAAGCAATCCCACTGAAATCAGGGTCAAGAGAAGGCTGCCCACTCTCTCCATATCTCTTCAACATAGTGCTGGAAATCCTTGCAAGAGCAATAAGACAGTTGAAGGAGATCAAGTGGATACAGATGGGAAAGGAAGAAGTCAAATTATCACTATTTGCAGATGATATGATAGTATACATGAGTGACCCCAAAAACTCTATCAGGGAACTCCTACAGCTGATAAACACCTTCAGCAAAGTGGCCGGATACAAAATTAACTCAAAAAAATCAGTAGCACTCCTGTATACAAAAGACAAAAGGGCTGAGAAAGAAATTAGAGAAACAACACCATTCACAATAGCCACAAATGACATAAAGTACCTTGGTGTAACCCTAACCAAGCAAGTCAAAGACTTGTATGAAAAAAAATTCAAGTCTCTGAAGAAAGAATTAGAGGAAGATATGAGAAGATGGAAATATCTCCCATGCTCATGGCTTGGCAGGATTAACATAGTAAAAATGGCCATCTTAACAAAAGCAATCTACAGATTTAATGCAATTCCCATCAAATTGCCAACACAATTCTTTACAGACCTGGAAAGAAAAATTCTCAACTTCGTATGGAATAACAAGAAACCCAGAATTGCTAAAACAATCCTCTACAATAAAAGATCTTCTGGAGGTATCTCCATCCCTGATCTCAAGCTGTACTATAGAGCAACAGTTATAAAAACTGCATGGTACTGGCATAGAAACAGAATGGTGGATCAATGGAATCGAACAGAAGACCCAGAAATAAACCCACACACTTATGGACACCTGATTTTTGACAAAGATGCCAAAACCATACAATGGAAAAAAGATAGCATCTTCAACAAATGGTGCTGTTCCAACTGGATGTCTACATGTAGAAAAATGAAAATAGATCCATACTTATCACCCTGCACAAAACTGAAGTCCAAGTGGATCAAAGACCTCAACATAAAACCAGACACATTAAAGAGGCTAGAAAAAAAAGTGGGGAATACCCTAGAACTCATTGGTACAGGAGAGAACTTCCTGAACAGAACACCAACAGCACAGGCTCTAAGAGCAACAATCAATAAATGGGACCTCATGAAATTGAAAAGCTTCTGTAAAGCAAAAGACACCGTCATCAATACAAAGCGACTGCCTACAGATTGGGAAAGAATCATCACCAACCCTTTATCTGACAGAGGACTCCTATCCAATATATATAAAGAACTAAACAAGCTGAAAAGCAATAAACCAAGTAATCCACTTAAAAAATGGGGAACAGAGCTAAAGAGAGAATTCTCTGTAGAGGAATATCGAATGGCAGAGAAGCACTTAAAGAAATGCTCAACCTCATTAGCCATTAGGGAAATGCAAATCAAAACAACCCTGAGATTTCACCTTACACCCATCAGAATGGCCAAGATCAAAAACTCAAGGGACAACACATGCTGGAGAGGTTATGGAGAAAGGGGAACCCTTCTCCACTGCTGGTGGGAATGTAAACTGGTACAACCACTCTGGAAATCAATCTGGCGCTTTCTCAGACAACTAGGAATAGTGCTTTCTCAAGAACCAGCCATACTACTCCTAGGCATATACCCAAAAGAGGCACAAGTACACAAAAAGGACATTTGCTCAACCATGTTTGTAGCAGCTTTATTTGTAATAGCCAGAAGCTGGAAACAGCCCAGATGCCCCTCAACTGAAGAATGGATGCAGAAACTGTAGTACATCTATACAATGGAGTATTACTCAGCAATGAAAAATAAGGAAATCATGAAATTTGCAGGTAAATGGTGGGACCTGGAAAGGATCATCCTGAGTGAGTTGTCCCAGAAGCAAAAAGACACGCATGGTATATACTCACTCATATAAACATACAACATAGAATAAACCCACTAAAATCTGTACATCTAAACAAACTCAGTAAAAGAGAGGACCCTAACTAAAATGTTCAATCCCCATCCTGAAAGGCAAAGAGGATGAACATCAGAAGAAAAAGAAAATAGGAAACAACCTCGGAACCTGCTACAGAGGGCCTCTGAAAGCCAGAAGAAAACAGGAAACAACATTGAAACCTGCCACAGAGGGCCTCTGAAAGCTTCTGCAGTATAGACTGTCAAAGCAGATGCTGAGCCTGATGGACAACTGATGGGCAGAGTGAATGGAATTTTATGTAAGAAGTGGGAAATAGTAACAGCTGGAAGGGACGGGAACTCCACAAGGAGAGCAACAGAACAAGATAATTTGAACACAGGGAGCTTCCCAGAAAATCATACTCCAACCAAGGACTATTCGTGGAGATGACCTGGAACCCTTGCACAGGTGTAGCCCATGGCAGTTCAATGTCCAAGTGGGTTACATAGTAATGGGAAGAGGGACTGCCTCTGACATAATCTGATTGGCCTGCTCGTTGATCACTTCCCCCTGAGGGGGGAGCAGCCTTACTAGGCCACGGTAGAGGACAATATAGCCACTTTTGATGAGAACTGATAGACTAAGATCAGAAAGAAGAGGAGAACCTCCCCTATCAGTGGACTTGGGGAGTGGCATGCATGCAGAAAGGGGAGGGAGGGTGGGATCGGGAGGGGAGGAGGGAGGGGCTTATGGGGGATACAAAATGAATAAAGTAATTAATAACAAAAAAGAGATTAATTCCCCCCCCAAAAAAAAGAAAAAAAAAGGAAAGATATGCCAAGCTCATGGATCTGTAGGAATAACAAAATGAAAATGGTTTTACTCCCAAAATTAATGTACAGATTCAATACAATTCCCTTCAAAATACCAAGACAATTTATATAGCCCTTGAAAAAACAATTCTCAATTTCATATGGAAAAACAATAAACCCAGCATAGCTAAAGCAATCCTCTATAATCAAAGATTTTTCTGGAGGTATCTTCATCCCAGATCTCAAGCTGTACTACAGATCAACAGACTGGTAGATCAATGGAACTGAATCAAAGACCCAGAAATTAACCCACACACACCTACAGATACTTGATATTTTACAAAGAAGTCAAAACAATACGATGGAGAAATGATAGTATATTCAAGAAATGGTGACAACAAGATGGCGGCGCCAGGGGAACACTGCTTCTGAGGAGCAGGACAACATTTCCCACACAGAGACCAAGAGGCTGAACTCTGGGCCCTAAAACAACAGCTATTGTGTTTCCCAGGTGAGAGTAAAGCCCCACGGCATGGGAATCAGTCGGGTCCACTCTCAGGTCCCCCAGCCAGAACCCAGAAGAGATCCTGGGTCACGAAGGCACTAGGTCCCCAGACCAGAGCCACACTTCTGCATGTCCTGATGACCTTCCCAGGCTGATCCGTGGGCACAAAAAACACCAGAGACTGTGAGTCCCTGTCTCAAAAGAACTCCACAGGGAAGGAAGGAAACAGTACTGACTTGGTCACCCACTCTTTCCCTGGAAAAATTCTCACAGACTGGCAGGTACGAGCTGCCATCACTGAACTGGACTCTAGCCACAGGCACAGACAGCTGCTGATAGCCAACTCTCCAGCTGTGTGCCCCAGGACAACAGAGACTGGGAGTCACTGTTGGGAGAAATCCTCACAGGGAATGAAGCAAAGGAAATAGACTTAGGCCACCCAGTATATCCCTGGAATAGGTCCCGCAGACCAGAACAACCCAGGGATCTGCTGTGCACCAGGAGAGCAGTACTCACCTGCCACAGATTACCGCTTGGGTACTGGACATAGAGCCCCAACCTCAGACCTACAAAAGCCCAGAATCCTCGAGATCAACCCCCAGATACTGCTCCAAGGGGCAACCAGTTATCCCTAACAAAGCTGACCAAACCACAAGACACAGAGGTTACAGCAGCAGGTCACTAAATCTACAGCAAGAAACCCAGAAGCAGGGCAGCTGTCTTCAGGACTTCCTCGGGTGAGAGGAGAACCCTCTGGACTAACAATGACCAGTTACCACTCAGGTCTCTCTCCCTGAGGGGAGCAGTAGCAACTCCTGAAAAACACCAGCCATCCAGTGACTATACCCAAAAAGATGAGAAGGCTTTCTTCAGGAAAAACCATCTTCCTGCCAAGGGGATTCTCTCCACCACAAGATCCCCAGGAATCACCAGAAACTAACCCCAATACCTAAGATAGCCCAATATGTAGAGGTCAGCATAAAAACTCAACCAAATAAAAGACAGAGCAATATGACATCTCCAGAATCCAGTTCTCCAGGGGCAAGTAGCCCTGGACACCCCAGCATAACTGAAATCCAAGAAGATGACCTAACTATGCTCATGAAGAGGATAAAAGAGGAAACAAATAAAATACATAAAGACCTAGAGGAAGATAAACTCAAAGAGATTATGGCCATCCTTAAAAAAAATAGAGGAAGTTGCAGCCAAACAGTTTGTGGCCTTTAGAGAGGAAATGCTTAAATCACTGAATGAAATAAAAGAAACAGAGGATTGTTCAAACAAACAGCTGTAAGAATTAATGAAAAATCAGAAAAATACAGTCAGACAAGTGAAGGAAATCAACATAACGACTCAAGATCTGAAGATAGAATTGGAAAAATTAAAGAAAATGAAAATGAAAGAAATTGTGGAGAGAAAGAACTTAGGGAAGAAAACAGAAACTAATAACCAATAGACTACAAGAGATGGAAGAAAGAATCTCAGGTGTGGAAGATACAATGGAAGAAATAGATGTATCTCTCAAATAAAATATTAAAGCTAAAAAATTCCTGAAACAGACCATCCAAGAAATTCAAGACAACATAAAAAGACAAAACCTAAGAATAATAGGGATAGAGGAAAAAGAAGATTCCCTGCTCCAAGGCCCAGAAAATATTTTCAACAAAATCATTGAAGAAAATTTTCCCAACTTGAAGAAGAGGCCAATAAGAATACAAGAGACCTACAGAACACCCAATAAATTAGACCAGAAAAGAAAATCCTCCTGCCACATAATAATCAAAACAGTAAGTATATAGAACAAAGAAAAAATACTAAAGGCTGCAAGGGAAAAAGGCCAAGTAACATATAATGGCAAACCCATTAGAATCACACCTGACTTCTCAACAGAGACTATGAAAGCCAGAAGGGCCTGGACGATTATCATGCAGACCTTAAGAGAACACAGATGTCAGCCCAGGTTACTATACCCCACAAAACTCTCAGTCCTCATAGACGGAGAAAACAAGATATTCAATGACAAAAACAAATTTCAACAATACCTACACACAAATCCAGCAATACCAGAAGACACTAAAGGGGAAAATATAACCCAAGAAAGCTAGCTACTTTAAAGAAAACACAGGAAATAATTAACCTCACTACAGTAAAACAAAAATCAACCAAGCACACAACCTATGACCACAGCCAACATCAAAATCAAAGGATCTAACAGCCACTGGTCATTAATCTCTCTCAACATCAATGGACTCAATTCTCCAATAAAAAGAAACAGACTAACAGAATGGATGCGTAAACAAAACCCAGCAATCTGTTGCATACAAGAAACACACCTAAGTCACAAAGATAGACATTACCTGAGGGTAAAGGGTTGGAAGACAGCTTTCCAAGCAAATGGACCCAAGAAGCGAGCAGGAGTAGCCATTCCAATATCTGATAAAATAGAGTTTCAACCAAAATTAATCAAAAGAGATGAGGAAGGACACTTCATACTCATCAAGGGAAAATTCCACCAGGAAGACATCACAATCCTGAACATTTATGCCCAAAGACAAGGGCACCCACATTTGTAAAAGAAACATTGATAAAACTTAAACCACATATAGATCCCCACACATTAATACTGGGAGACCTCAACATGCCACTCTCAACAAAGGACAGGTCAACAAAACAGAAATTAAACACAGAAAAAATATCTCTGACAGAGGTCATGAATCAAATGGACCTAAGAAACATTTACAGAACCTTATACCCAAACACAAAATAATTTACCTTCTTCTCAGCACCTCATGGAACCTTCTCCAAAATAGATCACATAGTTGGTAACAAAGCAAGCCTCCACAGATACAAGAAGATTGAAATAATCCCTTGTATCCTGTCTGATCAACATGGAATAAAGCAACAGAACAACAACAGAAATAGCAAAAAGCCTACACACACACATGGAAACTGAACAACCTGCTGCTAAATGACAGCTGGGTCAAGGAAGAAATAAAGAAAGAAATTAAAGTCTTCCTAGAACTCAATGAAAATGAAGACACAACATACCCAAACTTGTGGGACACAAGGAAAGCAGTACTAAAAGGAAAGTTCATAGCACTAAGTGCCTTCAAGAAGAAATTTGAGACAGCTCATTCAAGCAACTTAATGGCTCACTTAAAAACCCTAGAAAAAGAAGAAGCAGACACACCAAAGAGGAGTAGACGGCTGGAAATAATCAAACTCAGAGCTAAAATCAATCAATTAGAAACAAATAAAACAATTCAAAGAATCAATGAAACCAAGAGCTGGTTCTTTGAGAAAATCAATAAGATAGTCAGACCCTTAGCCAAGCTAACTAAAAGGCAGAGAGACACCATTCAAATCAACAAAATCAGAAATGAAAAGGGGGACATAATGACAGACACTGAGGAAATCCAAACAATCATTAGGACTTACTTCAAAAGTCTATACTAAACAAAATTTGAAAATCTAAATGAAATGGACAATTTTCTTGATCGATTTGACTTACCAAAGCTGAATCAGGACCAGGTAAATCAATTAAATACTCCTATATCTCCCAAAAAAGTGGAAGCAGTCATCGAAAGACTCCCATCCATAAAAAGCCCAGGACCAGATGGTTTCAGTGCAGAATTCTACCAGACATTCAAAGAAGAGCCAACTGCAGTTCTCTTCAAACTATTCCACAAAATAGAAACAGAGGGACCACTACCAAACTCATTCATTCCATGAAGCCACAGTCACCTTGGCACCTAAACCTCACAAAGACCCAACAAAGAAAGAGAATTTTAGGCCAATCTCCCTTATGAACATTGATGCAAAAATACTCAACAAAATACTTGCAAACTGAATACAAGAACACATCAAAGATATCATCCACTATGACCAAGTAGGCTTCATCCCAGGCATGCACGGGTGCTTCAATATACGGAAATCCATCAATGTGATCCATTAACAAACTGAAGGAAAAAAACCACATGATAATCTCGCAAGATACTGAAAAAGCATTTGACAAAATCCAACATCCATTCATGTTTAAAGTCTTGGAGAGATCAGGGATACAAGGCACATATCTAAACATAGTAAAGGCGATATACAGCAAGCCTATAGCCAACATCAAACTGAATGGAGAGAAACTTAAAGCAATCCCACTGAAATCAGGGACAAGACAAGACTGCCCACTTTCTCCATATCTCTTCAACATGGTTCTGGAAGTCTATGCTAGAGCAATAAGACAGTTGAAGGAGATCAAGGGGATTCAAATTTGAAAGGACGAAGCCAAATTATCACTATTTGCAGATGATATAATAGTATACATGAGTGACCCCCAAAACTCTACCAGGGAACTCCTACAGCTGATAAACACCTTCAGCAAACTGGCTGGATACAAATTAACTCAAAAGAATCAGTATCTCCTGCATACAAAAGACAAAAGGGCTGAGAAAGAAATTAGAGAAACAACACCTTTCACAATAGCCACAAATGACAAAAGTGGCTTGGAGTAACCCTAACCAAGGAAGTCAAAGACTTGTATGAAAAAACTTTCAAGTCTCTGAAGAAAGAATTAGAAGAAGATGGAAAGATCTCCCATGCTCATGGCTTGGCAGGATTAACATAGTAAAATGGCCATCCTACCAAAAGCAATCTACAGATTTAATGCAATTCCCATCAAATTGCCAACACAATTCTTTACAGACCTGGAAAGAAAAATTCTCAACTTCGTATGGAATAACAAGAAACCCAGAATTGCTAAAACAAACCTCTACAATAAAAGATCTTCTGGAGGTATCTCCATCCCTGATCTCAAGCCGCACTATAGAGCAACAGTTATAAAAACTGCATGGTACTGGCATAGAAACAGAATGGTGGATCAATGGTACTGAACAGAAGACCCAGAAATAAATCCATCCCTGATCTTAAGCTGTAATATAGAGCAACAGTTCTAAAAACTGCATGGTACTGGCATAGAAATAGAATGGTGCATCAATGGTACTGAACAGAAGACCCAGAAATAAACCCACACATTTATGAACACTTGATCTTTGACAAAGATGCCAAAATCATACAATGAAGAAAAGATAGCCTCTTCAACAAATGGTGCTGGTCTAACTGGATGTCTACATGTAGAAAAATTCAAAAAGATCCATACTTATCACCGTGCACAAAACTGAAGTCCAAGTGGATCAAAGACCTCAACATAAAACCAGACACATTAAATTGGTTAAAAAAAGAGTGGGGAATACCCTTGAACTCATTGGCACAGGAAACAACTTCCTGAACAGAACTCCAACAGCAGAGGCTCTAACAGCAATAATCAATAATGGGACTTCATGAAACTGAAAAGCTCCTGTAAAGCAATGAACAACATCATCGAAACAAAATGACTACCTACAGATTGGGAAAGAATCTTCACTAACCCTTTATCTGACAGAGGGCTGCTATCCAGCATATATAAAGAACTAAAGAAGCTAAAAAGCAGCAAACCATGTAATTAAATTAAAAAATGGTGAACAGAGCTAGAGAACTCTCTGTAGAGGAATATCGAATGGCAGAGAAACACTTAGAGAAATGCTCAATGTCATTAGACATTAGAGAAATGCAAATCAAAACGACCCTGAGATTTCACCTTACACCCATCAGAATGGCCAAGATAAAACATTCAAATGACAACACATGCTGGAGAGGTTGTGGAGAAAGGGGAACCCTCCTCCATTGCTGGTGGGAATGCAAACTTGTACAACCACTCTGGAAATCAATCTGGCACTTTCTCAAACAACTAGGAATAGGGCTTCCTCAAGATATAGCCATACCACTCCTAGGCATATATCCAAAAGGGGCTCAAGTACAGAATAAGGATATTTGCTCAACCATGTTTGTAGCAGCTTTATTTGTAAAGCCAGAAGTTGGAAACAGCCCAGATGCCCCTCAACTGAAGCATGGATGCAGAAATTGTGGTACATCTACACAATGGAGTATTACTCAGCAATGAAAAATAAGGAAATCATGAAATTTGCAGGTAAATGGTGGGACCTAGAAAGGATCATCCTGATTGAGCTGTCCCAGAAGCAAAAAGACACACACGGTATATACTCACTCATATAGACAGATAACATAGGATAAACTTACTAAAACCTGTTCATCTAAAGAAACTAATCAAGAGAGAGGACCCTGACTAAAACGCTCAATCCCCATCGTGAAAGGCAAAGAGGATGGACATCAGAGGAAGAATAAAACAGGAAACAAGCTAGGAACCTGCCACAGAGGGCATCTGAAAGACTCTACCCTGTAGACTATCAAAGCAGAAGCTGAGACTTATGGCCAACTTTTGGGCAACTTGCAGGGAATCTTATGTAAGTAGTGGGAAATAGTAAGATCTGGAGAGGACAGGAACCCCACAAGGAGAGCAACAGAACCAGAAAATTTGAACACAGGGATCTTCCCAGAGACTCATACTCTAACCAAGTACCAGGTATGGATATAACCTAGAACCCCTGCACAGATGTAGTCCATGTCAGCTTAGTGTCCATGTGTGTTACATAGTAATGGGAAGAGGACTGCCTTTGACATAATCTGATTGGCCTTTTCTTTGATCACCTCCCCCTGAGGGGAGAGCAGCCTTACCAGGCCACAGAAGAGGACAATGAAGCCGTTCCTGATGTGATCTGATATACTAAGATCAAAAGGATGTAGAGGAGGCCCTTTTCTATCAGTGGACTTGGGGAAGGGAATGCGTGAAGAAGGGGGAGGGAGGATCGGACCAGGAGGGGAGGAGGAGGGGGGCCCTTAAGGGGGGATACAAAGTGAATAAACTGTAATTAATAAAAATAAATAAATTTAAAAAATGGTGGTAGTCTAACTGATGTCTACATGTAGAAAAATAGAAATAGATCCATTTTTATCACCCTGCACAAATATAAAGTCCAAGTGAATCAAAGACCTCAACATAAAACAAGACACACTAAACCTGATAAAAGAAAAAGTGGAAAAGAGCCTCGAACTCATTTGCACAGGAAACAGCTTCCTAAAAAGAGCACCAACAGCACAGGCTCTAAAATCTACAATCAATAAATGGAACCTCATGAAACTGACAGCCTCTGTAAAGCAAAAGACACTGTCAACAGAACAATCAACAGCCTACAGACTGGGAAAGGATCTTCACCAACCCTATATCTGACAAAGGTCTAATATCCATAATATATAAAGAATTGTAGAAGTTAAACACCAACAAACCAAGTAATCTAATTTTTAAAAAGTGGGGTACAGAGCTGAACAGAAAATTCTCAATAGAGGAATATTGAACATCAGTTAAACACTTAAAAATGTTCAATGGCCTTTGTCATCAGAGAGATGCAAGTCAAAACAATCCTGAGATTTCACCTTACACCCATTCGAATGAGTAAGATCAAAACCTCAAGTGACAACACATGCTAGAGAGGATGTTGAGAAAGGGAAACACTCCTCCATTACTGGTGGGAATGTAAACTTGTACAACGACTTTGGAAATCAATCTGGTGATTTCTCAAAAAATTTCAAATAGTACTACCTCAAGATTCAGCTATAGCATTTCCAGGCATATATCCAAAATATGCTCAAGTACACAACAAGGACATTTGTTCAACCATGTTTATAGCAGCTCCATTTGTAAAAGCCAGAATCTGGAAATAACCTAGATGTCTCTGAATGGAGGAATGGATACAGAAATTGTGGTATTTTTACATAATGGACTACTACTTAGCAATTCAAAACGAGGAAATCATGAAATTTGCAGGCAAAAGGTGGGGATGAGAAAAGCTCATCTTGAGTGAGGTAACCCAGAAACAGAAAGACACACAGGGTATATACTCACCTATAAGTGGATATTAGCCATATAAGATAAACATACTAAAATCTATACTCCTAAAGAAGCTAAACAACAAGGAAGACCCAAGGGAAGATGCTCAATCCTCATTCAGAAGGAAAAACAGGATAGATATTCGAAGCCGGAGAGGACAGGGAGAGAACTGGAGCCTACCACAGAGGGCCTCTGAAAGACTCCACTTATTGAGGTATCAAAGCAGGGGCTGAGACTCATAGCCAAACATTGGGCAGAGTGCAGGGAATCTTATGAAAGAAGATGGAGATAGAAAGACCTGTAGGAGACAGAAGTTCTAAAATGATACCTACAGATCCAAAAAACAAACAAACAAACAAAAACAAAAAAAGACAAACAACAAAACACAAAAACTCTGAGCCTGAGCCCTGGTGTCCCTGCAGAGACTGATACCCCAACCACGGACAATGCATGGAAAAGACCTAAACCCACAGCTCAAATGTAGCCCACAGACCCAGTATCCAAGGGGTCCTTAGTAAGGGGTACAGAGGCTTTCTCTGGCATGAACTCAGTGACAGGCTCTCTGATCACCTCCCTCTGGGGGATGCAGCCTTGCCAGGCCACAGAAGACAATGCAACCAGTTCTGATGAAACCTGATAGACTAGGGTTAAATAGAAGGGGAGGAAGACCTCCCCTATTAGTGGACTAGGGGAGGGGCATAGGAGTAGAAGAGGAAAGGAGGGAGGGTATGTTTGGGAGGAGACAAGAGAGGGGCCACAGTCAGTATATAAAATGAATAAATTGTAATAAATAAATAAATAAATAAATAAATAAATAAATAAATAAATAAATAAATGCCATGAATTTGAAAGCATACAGATAGGGTTATTTCAAAGAAGGAAGGAGAAAATGTCATTATATTTTTATTTCAAATTAAAACAAATAATTAAAAAAAGAAAACTGCATCACTTGCGAAGGCTTTAGTTTTCTTTTTAAAAAATTTATTTATCTTTTTACTTATTATTTATTATTTTTTAATTTTAATTTTTACCTTTCCTTTTTATTTTTATTAATTACAGTTTATTCACTTTGCATCCCCCCTGTACCTCCCTCCCTCCTCTCCTCCCAATCCCACCCTTCCTCACCCATGTTTCTCTCCCAGTCCACTGAAAAGGGAGGTCCTCCTCTACTTCCCTCTGATCTTAGTCTACCAAGTCTCATCAAGAGTGGCTGCATTGTCTTCCTCTGTGGTCTGGTAAGGCTGCTCCCACCTCAGGGGGGAGGTGATCAAAGAGCAGGACAATCAGTTCATGTCAGAGACAGTCCATATCCCCATTACTATGGAACCCACTTGGATACTGAACTTCCATAGGCTACCACAGTGCAGGTTCTAGGCCATCTCCATGAGTGGTCCTTGGATGGAGTATTAATCTCAGAAAATACCCCTGTGCCCAGACTTTTAGGATCTGTCGCTGTTTTTGTGGAGCTCCTGTCCTCTCCAGGTCTTACTATCTCCCACTTCTTTCATAAGATTCCTGTACTCTGCCCAAAGTTTGGCTATGAGTCTCAACATCTGCCTCCATACCCTGCAGGGTAGAGCCTTTCAGAGGCTTTCTGTGGTAGGCTCCTGTCCTGTTCCATTTTCTCCCTCCTCCAATGTCCGTCCTCTTTGCCTTTCTGAATGGGGATTAAGCATCTTAGCCAGAATCCTCCTTCCTGATTAGTTTCCTTATGTGTACATATTTTAGTATGTTTATCCTATATTATATGTCTACTATCCACTTATGAGTGAGTATATACCATGTGTGTCTTTCTGCTTCTGGGATACTTCACTCAGGATGATCTTTTCCAGTTCCCACCATTTACCTGCAAATTTCTTGATTTCCTTGTTTTTTTTTTTTATCACTGAGTAATATTCCATTGTGTATATGTTAATTTTGTATCCCAGATGTATCCCGATCCCTCATTCCCTCTCAAGCCCACCCTCCCTTCCTCATCTTCTCCCTACCCCTTTCCAAGTCCACCAATAGAGGAGGACCTTCTCCCCTTTCATCTGGCCCTAGCTTATCAGGTATCTTCAGGCCTGGCTGCAAAGTCCTCCTCTGTGGGTTAGCAGGGCTAATCCTCCCTTGGATGTGTGTGGGGAGAGGTCAAAGAGCCAGCCATTGATTCCATGTTAGAAATAGTCCCTGTTCCCCTTACTAGGGTACCAACTTGGATACTGAGCTGCTGTGGGCTACATCCAAACAGGGGGTCTAGGTTATATCCATACATGGTCCTTGATTGGAGAAACAGTCTCAGAAAAGACCCCTGTGCCCAGATATATTTAGTCCTTGTGGAGCTGCTGTCCTCTCCAGGTCACACTAACTCCCCCTTCTTTCATATGATTGCCTGTACTCTTCCAAAGGTTTGGTTATGAGTCTCATTATCTGCTTTGATACACTACTAGGTAGAGTCTTTCAGAGGCCCTCACTGGTAGGCTCCTGTCCTTTTACTTGCTTTTTCCTACATCCAATGTCCATCCCATTTGTCTTTCTAAGTGAGGGTTGATCATCTTACCCAGGGTCCTCTTTCTTGTTTATCTTCTTTAGGTGTGTAGATTTCAGCATGTTTATCCTATCTTATAGGTCTAGTACCCACTTATAATTGAGTATATACCGTGTGTGTCTTTCTCCTTCTGCAATACCTCACTCAAATATCTTCTGAGTAAGGTATTTATCTTTTTATTAATTACAGTTTATTCACTTTGTATCCAAGCTGTAGCCCCCTCCCTCATCCCCTTTCAATACCATCCTCCCCCCTTCTCCACCCATGCCCCTCCCCCATTCAATTGACAGGGGAGATCCTTCTCCCTTTCCATCTTATCCTAGTCTATCAGGTCTCATCAGGAGTTTCCACTGGAACCACAGGAAAGATTTCTTAAAGGCAATACTCAGGTAAGTGTCAAATGTGTGAAAGCGCAATGCACAAAGATTTTTCTGCTTCTAGAAAAGAGCAGTATAGAAAAGTTAATGTAAACATGATTCAATGGGTCGAAGGTCAATTCCAAGCTTGTAGTTGAAGTTGGATGTGTCGTACAAGTGGCACTGGCTTTGGAGGCAAGAAGGGTGCAAGAGTCAAGGGGTTATGGATTTTTCTTTCTCCACGGTTTCAGAGGGCAGCTGCGGCTAGGCCGCATATACCAGGGGAATTCATGAACACTCGTGAAGGAGCATTGCTGGAAGCTGTGAAATTGGGTAAGGGGAAGATCAGAACGTGTTGAAGATACAAAAGCTGTGAGACATCGGCAAAGAAGGTGCATAATGGAGTGGGCCTAGACCAAGACAAATGGATGTTTCAGCAAGCAAACCTGGCATTTAAAACCATTAAAACTCATTCCTGGGGCACAGGAATAGAGGCATCGAATGTTTGGCCTGATGAGACTTGTTATGGCTTTGGTCTAGAATATTCTCACTATGTCTGCATCCCCTTGTTTTGTCATGGAAATTTGTTCTATTTCTATGTCATTGTATACTGGAAATGTGTAGTATGTTGTTATTTTATGGTGAGTCACATTTAAGAGGTTGTCTTGAATCTGAGAAGATATTGGGCCTTGGGCTTTTGAACAATTTGAGACTCTTAAAGCCAGAGAGAAGGCTCTGTGGTAAAGAATATTTGTTGTTTTTACAGACAACCTGGGTTTTTTCCCAGTAAGCACACAGTGGCTCAGACCCATCTTCAACTCCAGTTCAGGTGATCCCACAGGCTCTTGTGACTACCATAGGCACCAGGGTTACACATGGTCTACATCCATACACATAAAATAGAATTTAATGAAAAATTAAAACAAGTTATAGGGATTTTTGAAGTTGTACTGTATACATTTGTCATTATGATATTGCCATAAGATTATGGGGTGAGGGAGTGAACTATGATATTTTGAAAGAGAATTGTCCTGCATAGACTCAGGTTTATTTTATTTTATTTTATTTTTTTAATTTTTTATTAATTACACTTTATTCATTTTGTATCCCCCCATAAGCCCCTCCCTCCTCCCCTGCTGATCGCATCCTCCCTCCCCTTTCTGCATGCATGCCACTCCCCAAGTCCACTGATAGGGGAGGTTCTCCTCTTCTTTCTGATCTTAGTCTATCAGTTCTCATCAAAAGTGGCTGCATTGTCCTCTACTGTGGCCTGGTAAGGCTGCTCCCCCCTCAGGGGGAAGTGATCAACGAGCAGGCCAATCAGATTATTAGATTCAGGTTTATGAACCAGTTGGTTCATCTTCAACAAGTTCTCAGTTGGTGGCACCATTACATAGTCTTTAGGTGATGCAGTGTAGTGAAGGAAGTACAGGTGATTTCAGGACTTATAGCTGTACCTCACTTCCATTTTTCTTTCTATTTCCTTCATGTAGATAGAAATGTTACATTTCAGCTTCCTCCCTTGATTGCCATGCCTTTTCCTTGCTACAATATTTCTTCACCATGATAAATTCTTACGGCTCTGGATCTGCCAGCCCCAACAAAATGTTTGTTGATGTTTTCTCTGAAGTACTTATTTTATTTGGTAAAATTTTTATTTTGCATTTATTTTTTAATATATTTTTTATTTATTACAATTTATTTATTCACTTTGTATCCAAGCTGTAGCCCCACCCTTCTCCCTTCCCAATCCTGTCCTCCCTCCCTCCTCTCCTCCCACGCCCCCTTCCCCAGTCTACTGATAGGGGAAGACCTCCTCCCATTCCATTTCAGCCTAGCCTATCAAGTCTCATCAGGACTGTCTTTCATAGTCTTCCTCTGTGGCCTGGTCAGGCTGCTCTCCCTTCAGGGGGAGGTGATCAAAAAGCCAGCCACTGAGTTCATGTCAGAGACAGCTCCTGCTCCCCTTACTAGGGAGCCCATTTGGATACTGAGCTGCCACTGGCTACCTCTGTGCAGGGAGTTTAGGCTATCCGCATGAATGGCCCTTGGTAGGAATATCAGTCTCAGAAAAGACCCCTAGGCCCTTGGTCATTTGAATGCTTTCCTTATGTTTCTCAAATTTCTTGCTAAGATCAAGTGTCACTCATTTTTTCATTCATTTATTTATTTTCATATCCTAATACTACGTATCCTAGTACTTCATATCCTAATACTTCATACTCTAATACTACCGAACATTAATCAACTGCTGCTCACTATTCAAATATTTGTGTTCCTGAAAGTCATACTGTATTTGCTAAAGTATGTGTTATTCTTGGGGCCAAGATAATCCACTCCAGAAACACCTGAAAATATAGTGAAAAAAATAAGAATATCCACAAGTGGATCCCAGAGAATGATGAGCAGAGAAGCCAAGCTTAACTCTTCTCTTAGATTTGGGAGCTGTTTCAGTTATTGATAACATAGCATCATGTTTTAGTTCACTGCATCTATCACATCTTGGACCTATCATCTGTAGAAGAGTATAAATTGCAATATTAGCTTCTTCTGGGTTATATTAAGGCATGTGATTATTTATCGGCACTGTCAATATTAGAAAAATTAACCTCATAGTCCTATTCCTGTAGTCATATTATCACTGTAAAAGGTACCCCAGGATAGAGGCAGTTTTTGTGAAATGCAATTTCTGTAAGCAAAACTCACTAACTCAAATAGTAATCCAAATAATAGATGTGTGAGCATAATGGGAAAGTTCGTGATACAAATAATGAACAAACATTACCACCCGTGGAAGAATCAATATGATAGAAATGATTAACAACAATAAACAGCACGTTTTTCAGATTCCAATCTCATCTGATCACAGATCAAGTAAATAGTAGTAACAAGAGCAGATAAACTTTACTTAAGGTGAACCTTAGCACTAAGTACTTAACACTAGGGAACCTAGTACTGAATAGTACACTCAAATACATTCACAGTCTAAACAATAGTTTCTGTTGTATTTCATCCATGTATTTTATGTGTATGCTAGGGGAACAAACAAAATCAGCTGTCTGTTTATAATCTTGTTTTTCCTGTTTTGGTTGCCTCCTCTGTGGAGGACAACCTGTGTGATAACAAAGATTCAAAACAGTACTGATATTTATCTCTGTCTTCATTATTGGTCATTCATTTTATCTGATTCCCAAAGTGATCCTATTACTCCTAACAGTATAAACAAGTCATAACATTTACTGTTATCCCTGAATTCTTAATCATTTTATCTAATTCTATCTAATTATAATTCTATAGCCAAAGATGAATATTAAGGAAAATGTTTATAGGTACATATACCAATTAAAAGATCCCCCAACTATGCATTTCTGGTATCCCTGAGTGAAGCTTCAAAATAGCAACAGCGCATTTGTTATCATGTATAAAGAGGTACAAAACTTCTTTCTGAGGATGAAAATTAAATTATTTCCTTTTTACAAACCAGCAGTGAGAATCTTTCCAAGAACTCCAAAAACTAAATGGAAACAAATGTGTTTATGTGCCATAATTATATTATGGGTGTCAGAAATACTTGTATATCCAGCTTGATGGTGCCTTAGGACCTACTTCAGGCAATCTAGATGTAGTATTAAACACAGAATAAGTTTTTTCATTCATTGATACAAAATACAAATTACTAAAAAATGCAAGTTCTAATAACATGGCCATTAGATAACCTATGGCAAGAAATATTATTATAAAACTTCAGTTACATCTAAGGCTCTTTTTTTTTTTCAGGCAGTATTAGGTGTTTGCTTACAAGATGCAAGCATCTGCTCCAGGAACTGATGCTCTTCACAGTATTTTTGGTTTTTCCAAGAAATCTGCTCATGCTCTTACCTATTGTGATTAATATCCATTTAATTACATTCCTTTGTACATAAACCCAAGTGTTGCACAACATGTTACTGAATAGTAAACTGTGCAGTGATCCATTTGAATGCAAAATACTGTAAGTAAACATTAACTCTGAGACAGCACTTGATATTCACAAAAAGCTTTATTAGGCATCAACATGAACATAGATCTAGAAAAAGGAGCAGTCATCACTTTTCTTTTGTTTTAAACTCTTGTTTTATAAACTATATTCTTTTCTTTATAACAATAAATTTACTTGATAGTTTGAATGTAATCTTTGCTTTCCAACCACACAAGGCAAAATGTACGTACAATTCAATAAATTTCATAACTACATTTACAAGAAAAACAATCTTTTATTTTTAAACCACCTTAATTTTTAAAACATGAAGAAAAGAAACAATACAGAACAAAATAATCAATAGAATATGAAATTCTATGAAATGTGTTCTTTTTAAAATTGTAGTAAGCCTTTAAATAGTTCCACATGTTAAATGACTACCTTCAGAAATAAAAGCAATTCTAGACAATTATAAATGTCTAGAGGGAAGATAAAATGCTGACAATGTTGTCATTTTACTTTGTTTCCAGAAAAAGAACATTCCTAATCAGTTCAGAAACCTGTCCAGGTTTCAGATAGCGATTCCTCAGCTTTGACATAGCTGCTTTTACTTCATTATTTCTCAAAGTATAGATTGCTGGGTTTAAAATGGGTGTAATGATGGTGTAGAACACAGCAAGGACTTTGTCAACTGAATAGCCACTAAAGGGCCACACATAGATGAAGATGCATGGTCCAAAAAATAGTGTGACCACAGTGATATGGGCAGTTAGAGTGGAACGGGCCTTGGCCATGCTAGCAGAGGAGCGATTCCTAACTGTAATGAGAATCACAGTGTAGGAGACAACCAAGAGGAGAAATGAACTCATGGTGAGAAAGCCACTATCTGCAACTATTAGTAAGCTGACAACATAAGTATCTATGCAAGCTAGCTTGGTCACCAGTGGGAGATCACAGAAAAAACTGTCCACCTGGTTAGGACCACAAAATGGCAAGTTAATAGTGAATGCTAACTGGCTCATTGTATGGACGAAACCCACAAACCACGGGATGATGACCAAAATGATACAGACACGGCGACTCATGATTGTCATGTAGTGGAGGGGCTTACATATTGCTACATAGCGATCATAGGCCATGGACACTAGAAGTACCATCTCACCACCAGCAAAGAGATGAACAAAGAAAATCTGAGCCATGCAGGCTTCAAAAGATATTGTTTTTCGTTCAACCAGAAAGTCAGCAAGCATTTTTGGGGTAGCAAAAGAGGCCACACATATATCTATAAAAGACAGGTTTGCAAGCAGAAAGTACATGGGGGTATGAAGTCGAGAGTCTGAAGTCACTGTGAGAATGATGAGGAAGTTTCCCAGCAGTATGGCGAGGTACAACAGTGAAAATACGAGAAACAGGAAAGGCTGGAGCTCCTGTGAACTGGACAGACTGAGCAGCACAAACTCTGTCACGCGAGAGTAGTTTGTCTCCTTCATTGAGTTTGGAAGAGATTTTTCTTCAGTTATCTGAATAGAAACAGAGTAGAAATCAGTTAAATGAGTTTGACTTGCTTTCCCATTTACAGTTCAAATTTTGAAGATTATCCTTTTTATGTTTCTAACATGGAGTTTCTTGGGTTATTAAAAATTGCATAACTAATGCAACAAAATATTCTATAAATCTAGATATATAAAGTGAAATAATACACAGCTAATGCATGTTTTTAGAAATCAGCAGGCCAGTCATTCTTGAACAGGAGAGAAGGACAGAAAGGGTTCTGAGTCCTGCTAGCTGTGTTGCCTGGTGATTAGTTTTCAGTTTGTGAAAATTTATTGAAGTATACATTTCCTGTTTTTCTCTTGTATAAATGTGTTCGTGCCACAAAGAGAAGTTTATAACCACAAAGAGAAACAGCTCTTGCATCTACGTAAGTTATCTATAAAAGGACCCTCATCCTGATAACCATAAATTTTCTCCTTTCTAATTACAAATTCTTTAAAGTAAAAAACAAAATACTGGATTATTTGCATGATACATAACTTCACAGAACCTTTCTTCCTGTCAGTCAGCTCCTCATGAAGTTTCTCTTTATGAAGAAATCTGATAAACTGGTTCCTGTCAACTAAGCAAGGAGTGGTAACTTTATTTACACACAACTATTGGTGTTAATAATGGCAGAAATTTTATTGGAATACACATACTAAATTGAAGAGCCTCAAGAATGATTATGTTTAAAATGAATTATTGTTAATGTGTTGCAGGACTTTATATTATAAAAATGTTTCTTTTTTCTATAGAGTAAATATATTCTATTTTTCTTCACTTATTTTTAATCTTGTTTTGATTTATATAAGTGATCTATGACTGACAAACATGTATAGAAATAAGAAAATTAGAAAGTAGTCTGCAAAGTGACATTAGATTATCTCAATTGGAAAATTATTCATGTCTGAATATTTCAAAATTTTAAAAATATTTCAAAATATTTTTATTAGTTCTCGCCTCTGGAAATGTGAATATTAATGTCTTTTTGGTAATAGATTATTATTTCTTTATCTCTGCTTGAGTTTCAGTGGGTGATTTACCCATATGGCAATACATAATGTCTAATCTCAATTATCTTGCAGAAACAAACTCAAGGAATAATTTTTGTATTTCTTATCTCCAACTTATCAGAACCCAACAAGGAACTAATCTGTGTTTATATCAATTATACCATCAAAACAAGTGTATCAAGATATTAAGAAATGTTTAAGTAGTATGATTTTAAGGTAGAACATACGACAGAAAAAAATAATAAAGAAACAAGTTTGATTTTGAGCTGACATTATATTTTTAACTTTCTTTTTAACTGTCTTATTTTTTTCAGAAGTGCCAACTTTTAGAATCCTGTTACAAGGATCTTTAGAGGCAGGAATAAAAGTAACACAAGTAGAAATAACTTGCTGGGATTTTATATATGCTGCAAAAGGAAGAGTCTGTAGGAAAGAATCAGAAGCCACTTCTTAGGACACCTAACTGCAGCATTCCCGACTAGAGCATTTCAAACTGAGGGTCCAGCCCAGGCCTGTCAGTGAGTCACAGCCAACACTGGCCTCCAACAGCTCCTCAGAGTCTCCTGGGAAGTGAGTTCTTCCACTGTCAGGGGATTCTGGGACTCTTGAAGACAATTAAAACTTTGGGAAAATCTATAACCAAGTTTCCTACCACATGAAACAAAAGCAGCAGGTACATGAACTCTAACTTTGTTTTTCATATAAGCCCTTTCTAATTTCTCTAGGTTTTAGGCACAAAAGTATTGATTCTTTCAAGGCTCAGTGCTTTGCACTGTTACAGAGCACTTAGACTTATGTCTGCTTCCATAAAGATTACAACCCCATACCGATAAACTATCCCTCGATGAATCAGAGAAGTTGACAAATCAATTGACTTCTCTGTTGTTCACATTATATATTAGATAGAAAGTATTAATATTTTATCTGTAATAAATTAATTCTATAGTAATGAAAACCAATAATGATGTGTCATAATCATAACTGTGTTATTGAGCATCTATGGGACACTGCCTGGCTCTTTTTAACCAGTTAGGGCTCATCATCGTTACACATTACATAGTTGTTAGTTTATCCTGAAAAGAAAATGACCCTCAACTGATTATTTAGGTGAGAATGCCATAGTTTCTAAGATTTTATAATTATTCTTAAGATATAGTGTATTATTTTAGATTACATTTATTCTAACTTTCTTTAGTAATTATTATTTGACAGTTTCACATTGGCTAGTATAACCCAAACTAAAATATGTTTCTAAATAGATATGCTTATGTAAAACTGATTTCCAGCTCTTAAAATATTTAAAGACCAATTTTTGTCTACAGATTTGGATGGACAGTGATTTGAGGTCCCTAATTTTTAAAATGTTGATGTATAACTCTTTCTCTAAAAACTTATTACTAGGATGTTAGAACTGTTAAGTGAAGTAAAGAAAAGTATGTAGTTTATAAGAATCATAAAATTTTCTGTTTCATAGACAGTACTTTTCACCAACTTTTAAACATTTCTGTCCTTTTCTTTTTTAATTAAATTTTTATTTTTTATATTCATTACAGTTTATTTGTATCCCCGCTGATCCCCCTCTCTCAATCCCTCCCAATCATACCCCCTCCCTCATTTCCTCCCACTCCCCTCTCCAAGTCCACTGATAGGGAAGGTCCTCCTCCCATTCCATCTGACCTTAGTTTATCATGTCTCATCAGGACTGGCTGCATTGTCCTCACTCAAGTCAGATCAGTCATAGAACAATTTTTGTTACTGAATATATATCCATAAATTGTCTTTAGATATATATACAGAAACAAAAATAATTCAGTTGCCTAATATTAAATGGAATATGTGCTTATCCTATAATCTACTGTAGTATTAACAATTGGAAAGAATGTAGTTGTTATACATCACTATAGAACTAACATAATGTTTACTTAAAAAATAGGTTGCTTGTCTGTAGCCACCATGGCCTGCTTTACAGTAGATGAGCTGTTGTTGGATATGGGAGTTCTAAAGAGCTAGGGAGAACTTGCAATGTCAAACATCAAAATATGGAAAAAACAATTACAAAGAAGTTTCAAAATAAATATTCTCTTATAGAGTTTGCAAGGAACTTAGTCTAACCATATATTTGTTGCTTCTCTTCAAAAATAATTATGTTGCCACCGTCACTTTCTAAATCCTCCATTAATTTCAACCAATGACATATCACTATGATTCAGGTTTCAAGGGGTATTTCTTGTTCTAAATTAGATATCTAAGTGTATCCATTTACTTACATGTCATAAGAACATGTGTCCTGAATCATCTCATCTTAGAGGTCCAGAAAGAGAGCATTCTTCTCCCCTTAGTTTTATAAGCACCAAACTAAAGCAGCACAATTATGCAGAAGCCAATAAATACGTGAGAAAGGCAGGAAGTCCATGACTTTCCACACTTCAGTTCTCATCCTTAACACTTTGGAATATTACTAACATCAACCCAGAGATATATAAAAAGCCATTGTAATAATTATGAAATGACGTCACTGGACTGTAGTGACCAAGAGACCCACATGAGAGTTGGGATCACAGAAATTTTCTCCATTAGAGATAATTACATGAGAGAGCTTGTTTACTCACAAGAACAACTTGAGATTTCCACAAATAGAACAAGAATCAGAATTTAAAAATGGTTTATGGTGTTACAAAACATACAACGTGGTGGAAAAAATCAAGGAATAATTTTTTGGTTAGTTCATTATGCTTCAGGTTTGCTGTATATAAGCAACAGTGAGAGTGTCAACACTTGATAAGAAGTCATGTGCCTTTTCATACAACAGAGCCAACAAACACATTGCTGGGCTAATTCATAGAAGTCTATATGATGATACACTTGGTTTCTAAAGCAAGGATTCTAGACTAAGGTTATTATGAACTTTTCATGTACAAAACTGACTCTTTAGAACAATGTTCTTCCTCATATACTTAAAAATGTTATAATATTAGACTCTTATACATTCGGTTTATAAAAAGGAAACATGTATGAAATCAGTATTTTTCATTTTCCAAAATGAAATGTGAATGTGTTTTTCAAGTATGCGTTTTTACCTATATGTATACATTTATATATTTCCTATCAATATTCATATACAGAATTATTATTATTACTCGCAAAGTACAATTGAAACAATCTGACATCTCAAGGAATAACTTGTGAATTGTAGTTTACACCAAGATCTGACATCAGAACTGTGTGTGTCTTATTAACATAAACAGTTATTTTACATTCATGACCTAACTTTCAAATATGGAGGATATTAAAATCTAAATAGTGCCTACATTTTCTTCTAGCAGTGTGAGGGCTATTCCAGGTTTTCCACTTGCCTCTATCTGGAATGAACTACAATCCAGAAATGGAGGGCACACCAGTGATCTGAATCCTGAGGCAAGAAGACAATATGCCTTTGAACCTGGAAGACATAGGCTAACAATCCAGATCTTGAGGTAGGATGACACATGCTCTTGGTCTAGATTGCCACATTAAGATCTGCCTTTAATCCAGATCTTAAGGCACTCTTTTATTCTTGGCCATACCTTTTGCTTAGGGCTATATAAGGACAATGAAAGAAGGAGGGGTTTATTTGTTCTTTGTGAGCTTTCACTCACTTTGCTAGCACATCCATTGGATCCTACTTCTAAAGGATTCCAGCTTATACAAAAGACAAGCTGAAACACCCAGCTTCGAAGAACCTTGGAATTTCCATTCACTGCTGGCCATTGGTGGATTAGTTGTACTGCAGCTGCAACTAAGTCATTCCAATAAACATACGAATTTATTCATATATATATCATATATATTTATATCATATATCTATGATAAATGATGGAGAGAAAAAGAGAGAGAGAGAGATGATATTCATTCCATAAATTCTGTGAATCTAGAGAACCATGACTAATACAAGCAGTTTTACTGCTTCAGATGTCACATTCAGGTTTTTTATCAATTTGGAGTTAGCTTTTGGGAAAGGTGACAAATTTGGATCTTCATTCTTCTTCATGTGGCCATCCAGTTTTCCCAGTATCATTTGCTGAAAATAATATCTTTTCTCCAGCTTATGATTTTGATATCAGTAGGTGATTGTAGTTAAGAAAACTCATGTTTGGGTCTTAAATTTTGTTTCATTAATCTGGCTTGAATTTGCCAATAGCATATTGTCTTATTATTATGGCTCTGGAATCTTGATGTCTAGAATGGTAATTCCCCCCAGCATTGCTCTTTTTTTCCCCCCTCAGGACGATTTTGACTACCAAAAGGTCTTTTATAGATCTAATAAAATTTTGGGATATATATATTTTTTACAGTTTCTGTGAAGAATGAGATGAGGGTTTTGAAAGGGCTTGCATTGAATCCATAAATGGCTTTTTGAAATGGCCATGTTAATTCTGACAATTCATGAACATGGATGTCTCTATTTGCGAGTGTCTTTCTCTATCCTTTTATTGAGATTGGTTGAAAGATGATTGAGCATATGCCAGTGGCTGATGCTAGCATGCAGCATTGCTGTACGGTCTCTGCTTCAGTTTATGGTATGAGTTCCTGCCTTGAACTCTTTGAGTGATACGCTGCTACTTGGATGTGTGAAGCTAGATAAAATCTTCCCCTACAAGTTCTTTTTGGTTAGACTGTTTTTATTACAGCAGCAACACAAAAAATACAAATATGAATTTAGTTTTGTTCTTCGTCTTTTAGTCGGTGGAAGCCAGTGGTCTGTTAAGCTAAAAATTTCCAACTTATTTCACCTGCTTGTCACAGACTGTTAGGTCAGAAACGGAGGTAGGAAAGAAATGACTATTAAACTGTCTGTACTTAAGAGAAGGACGTGAACTATAACAGAAATTTCAAAATCATTGAAGTTCTAGTCAGTTAATTAGCCTTTTAGTTTAGTTTAAGGCATTCTTTCCAGAAACTTAGAAATTTTTGCTCAAAATAACTAAAGATCAAAGGCATCAGATGCTAGCCACCTAAGAAGCACATATGTAAACACACAAGTACTTAGATTTCAAACTAGTTGCTCTTATATATTTGCTGAGTTGGTTGTGGTTTTATAAAAGTTTGTAAGTGATATCTGTTAACATTTTTACATAATTACAACTTTTTATGAAAGAAACTAAGATTTAACACACATAAAAATACATATTCTTTCTTATGTATATATAATATATATCTTATGTATGCTATATATTATACATTATCTATTACATAATACATGAAATATATTTATATTATGTGCTATATATCATGTACATATAAACCATAATATACGGTGTATGGAATATGATGAATGATGTATGACATATGGCATATAACATGTAATATATAATATAATGTATAATGTGTCATATATAATACATTATATATAATGTATATGTATAATATATAGTGTTATATATCATATATAATATACAAAACATAATATATACATGTCTGTATATGTAGATAATATATAATCTATGTATATATAAATGATATATAATCACCTGTGATATATTTTAATTGCTCACAGGTGAAAAATATTGACTCCACATAAAACTGACCTAAAAGACTATACTCTATACCGCTTAGTTGCTTAAAATTTGCTATAAAGTGTGTTTGCAACAGCTCCTGACGCCTGTCTCTTTCAAACCCCCAACATGAAATCAGATCAGAACAACTGAGCAAAATCTCACTGAGTTAAAAGACATCAGTGTGACTAAATCACCAGATGGTTTGTTAACAATATCTTCAGAGAATATTGTTCAGAGACAAGGAGACACTATTGTAATAATTGAATAATTCTCCAAAGAATGTGAGCAAAATACATCTTTACTGTCACTTTATAAATTTTTCATACTAATCATAGGTTATTTATTTTCATATTAATTACAGGTTATTTATTTTGTATCCCAGCCATAGGCCCTTCCCTTTTTCCCTCCCAATCCTATCCTCCCTCCCTCATCTCCTCCCTGCCCCTTTCCAAGTCCACTGATAGGGGAGGACCTCCTCCCCTTCCATCTGGCCCTACCTTATCAGGTCTCTTCAGGACTGACTGCAATGTCCTCTTCTGTGGCCTAGCAAGGCTGCTCCTCCCTCAGAGGGGGTGGGGAGTTGAAGAGCTCGCCATTGAGTTCCTGTCAGAAATAGTCCCTGTTCCCCTTACTAGAGAACCCACTTAGATTCTGAGCTACCATGGGCTATATCCAAGCAGGGGTTTTAGGTTATATCCATACACGGTCCTTGGTTGGAGAAACAGTCTCATGAAAGACCCCTGTGCCCTGATATATTTGGTCCTTGTGGAGCTCCTCTCCAGGTCTTACTAACTCCCCCTTCTTTCATATGAATCCCTGCACTCTGCCGAAGGTTTGGTTATGAGTCTTAATAATTGCTTTGATACACTGCTAGGTCCTTATGGTAGGCTTCTGTCCTGTTACTTGTTTTCTCCTATGTCCATCCAATGTCTATCCCATTTGTCTTTCTAAGTGAGGATTGATCATCTTATCTCAAGTTCTCTTTCTTGTTTATCTTCTTTAGTTGTATAGATTTCAATATATTTATCCTATCTTATAGGTCTAGATAAGTGAGTATATACCATGTGTGTCTTTCTGCTTTTGGGATACCTCACTCAGGATGATTGTTTCCAGGTCCCACCATTTGCCTGCAAAATTCATGATTTCCTAGTTTGTAATTGCTGAGTAGTATTCCACTGTGTAAAAGTACCACATTTTCTGTATCCATTCCTCAAATGAGGGACATCTGGGTTGTTTCCAGGTTCTGGTTATTATGAATAAAGCTGCTACGAACATGGTTGAGCAAATGTCCTTGTTGTGTACTTGAGCATCTTTTGGATAAACGCCTAGGAGTAGTATAGCTGATCTTGAGGAAGTGCTATTCCTAATTGTCTGAGAAAGCACCAGATTGATTTGCAAAGTGGTTGTACAAGTTTGCATTCCCACCAGCAATGGAGGAGGGTTCCCCTTTCTCCACATCCTCTCCAGCATGTGTCACTTGAGTTTTTGATCTTAGCCATTCTGATGGGTGTAAGGTGAAATCTCAGGGTCGTTTTGATTTGCATTTCCCTGATGACTAATGATGTTGAGAATTTCTTTAAGCGTTTTTCTGCCATTCTACAATCCTCTACAGAGACTTCTCTGTTTAACTCCATGCCCCATTTTTTTAATTGGAATACTTGATTTGTTGCTTTTTAACTACTTGAGTTCTTTATATATACTGGATAATAGCCCTCTGTCAGATGTAGGGTTGGTGAAGATCCTTCCCCAGTCTGTAGGCTGTCATTTTTTTTTCACTTTATTGTAACTTTTAAAAATTTATTTATTTTTATTAATTACAGTTTATTCACTTTGTATCCCTCCATAAGGCCTTCCCTCCTCCTCTCCCGGTCCCATCCCCCCTCTCCTTTCTTCACATGTGCCCCCCCCCAGTTCTCCTCTCCTTCCTTCTGATCTTAGTCTATCAGATCACATCAGGAATGGCTGCATTATCATCTTCTGTGGCCTGGTAATCACCTCAGGGGGAGGTGATTAAAGAACAGGCCAATCAGATTATGTCAGAGGCAGTCCCTCTTCCCATTACTATGTAACCCACTTGGACACTAAGCTGCCATGGACTACATCTGTGCAGGGGTTCTAGGTTATATCCATACCTGGTACTTGGTTTGGAGTATGAGTCTCTGGGAAGACCCCTCTGTTCAAATTTTCTGGTTCTGTTGCTCTCCTTGTGGGGTTCCCATCCTCTCCAGATCTTACTATTTCTCACTTTTTACATAAGATTCCCTGCATGTTGCTCAAGAGTTGGCCATAAGTCTCAGCATCTGCTTGATAGTCTGCAGGGTAAAGCTTTTCAGAGGCCCCCTGTAGTAGGTTCTTAGGTTGTTTCCTGTTTTCTTCTTCTTCTGATGTCCATCCTCTTTGCCTTTAGGGATGGGATTGAGCATTTTAGTCAGGGTCCTCCCTCTTGATTCGTTTCTTTAGATGTACAGATTTTAGTAGTTTTATCCTATGTTATATGTCTATATGAGTGAGTATATACCATGTGTTTCATTTTGTTTTGATAAGAGTGTCTTTTGCTTTACAGAAGCTTTTCAGTTTCATAAGGTCGCATTTATTGATTGTTGATCTTAGAGACTTGTGCTGTTGGTGTTCTGTTCAGGAAGTAGTCTCCTGTGCCAATGAGTTCTAGGGTCTTCCCTACTCTATCTTCTAACCGATTTAGTGTGTCTGGTTTTATATTGAGGTCTGTGATCCACTTGGACATTAGTTTTGTGCAGGGTGATGAATATGGATCTATTTTCATTTTTCTGCATGTAGACTTCCAGTTGTACTTGCACCATTCGTTGAAGATGCTGTCTTTATTCCATTGAATGGTTTTGGCTTTTTTGTCAAAAATCAAGTATTCATAGATGTGTTAGTTTATTTCTGGATCTTATATTTGGTTCCATTGATCCTCCTTTCTATTTCTATGCCAATACCATGAAGTTTTTAATACTATTGCCCTGTAGTACAGCTTGAGATCAGGGATGGAGATACTTCCAGATGATCTGTTGTTATACAGGATCATTTTAGAAATTCTGGGTTTTTTTGTTTCTCCATATGAAGTTGAGAATTTTTTTAAGGTCTGTAAAGAATTGTATTGGTATTTTGATGGGAATTGCATTGAATCAGGAGATTGCTTTTGGCAGGATGGCCATTTTCACTATGTTAATCCTGCCAATCCATGAGCACAGGAGATCTTTCCATCTTCTGATATCTTCTTCAATTTCTTTCTTCACAGAATTGAAGTTTTTCTCAAACAGGTCTTTCACTTGCTTGGTTGAGTCACGTCAAGGTACTTTATGTTATTAGTGATTATTGTGAAGGGTGTTGTTTCCCTAATTTCTTTCGTGGTCCTTTTGTCTTTGGTATACAGGAGGGCTTCTGATTTTTTTCTTTTTTGAGTTGATTTTGTATCCAGCCACTTTGCTGAAGATATGTATCAGTTGAAGGAGTTCTCTGGTTGAATTTTTGGGGTCACTCATGTATACTGTCATATCATCTGCAAATGGTGATACTTTGAATTCTTCCTTTCCAATTTGTATCCCCTTGATCTCCTTTAGTTGTCTTATTGCTCTAGCTAGGACTTCAATTACTGTGTTGAAGAGATAAGGAGACAATGGGCAGCTTTGCCTTGTCCCTGATTTTAGTGGGATTGCTTTAAGTTTCTCTTCGTTCAGTTTGATGTTGGCTATAGGCTTGCTGTATATTGCCTTTACTATGTTTAGATATGTGCCTTGTATCCCTGATCTCTCCAAGACTTTAAACACGAATGTTTACTTTGTGTTGTAAAGTACTTTGTGTTGTGTTGTACTTTGTCAAATGCTTTTTCGGCATCTAATGAGATGATCATGTGGTTTTTCTCCTTCAATTTGTTTATATGGTGGATGACATTGATGGATTTCCGTATATTGAACCAACCTTGCATGACTGGGATGATGCCTACTTAGTCATGGTGGATGATATCTTTGATGTGTTCTTGGATTTAATTTTCAAGTATTTTATTGAGTATATTGTGTCAATGTTCATAAGAGAAATAGGTCTGAAGTTCTCTTTGTTGTTGAGTCTTTGTGTGGTTTATGTATCAAGGTAACTGTGGCTTCATAAAATGAGTTTGGTAATGTTCCTTCTGTTTCTATTTTGTGGAATAGTTTGAAGATAATTGGAGTTAGGTCTTCTCTGAAAGTCTGGTAGAGTTCTGTGATGAAACCATCTGGCCCTGGGCTTTTTTTTTTTTTTTTTTTTTTTGGAAGGGAGACTTTTGATGACTGCTTCTGTTTTGGGGGAGGATATGGGACTATTCAATCTTTCTACCTGATCTTGACTTAATTTAGATAGATGGAATCTATCAAGAAAATTGTCCATTTCATTTAGATTTTCAAATTTTGTGGCATAGAGGCTTTTGTAGTAAGACCTAATGATTGTTTGGATTTCCTCAGTGTCTGTAGTATGTCCCCCTTTTCATTTCTGATTTTGTTGATTTGGATAGTTTCTCTCTGCTGTTTTGTTACTTTGGCTAAAGGCTTGTCTATCTTGTTGATTTTCTCAAAGAACCAGCTCTTGGTTTCATTGATTCTTTGAATAGTTTTATTTGTTTCTAATTTGATTTCAGCCCTGAGTTTGATTATTTCCAGCCATTTGTTCCTCTTGGGTGTATCTTTTTTTTTTCCTAGGGCTTTCAATTGGTTCATTAAGTTGCTTGTATGAGATGTTTCAATTTTCTTCTTGGAGGCACTTAGTGCTATGAGCTTTCCTCTTAGCACTGCCTTAGCACTGTCCCATAAGTTTGGGTATGTTGTGCTTTTATTTTCATTGAACTCTAGGAAGTTTTTAATTTCTTTCTTTATTTCTTCCCTAACCAAGCTGTCACTGAGTAGCGAGTTGTTCAGTTTCCGTGTATGTGCAGGCTTTTTGCTGTTTCTGTTGTTGTTGAGGTCCAGCTTTAGACCATAATGGTCAGATAGAATACAAGGGATTATTTAAATCTTCTTGTATCTGCTGAGGTTTGCTTTGTGATCAACTATATGGCCTATTTTGGAGAAGGTGCTGAAAAGAGGGTATACTCTTTTGATTTTAGGTGGAAAGTTCTGTAGACATCTATTAGCTCTATTTGATTTAGGGCCTCTGTAAGTGCCCTTGTTTCCCTGTTTTGCTTCTGTCTAGATGACCTGTCCCTTGGTGAGAGTGGAGTGTTGAAGTCTCCCACTATTAAGGTGTTAGGATCAAAGTGTGATTTCTGCTTTAATAATGTTTCATTTACAAATGTAGGTGGTCTTGTACTTGGGGCATGGATGTTAAAAATTGTGATGTCCTCCTGTTGAAATTTTCCTTTGATGAGAAGGAAGTGCCCTTCCTCATCTTTTTTGATTAATTTTGGTTGAAAGTCTATTTTATTAGATATTAGGATTGCTACCCCAGCTTGTTTTCTGGGTCCATTTGCTTGAGAAACTTTTTTCCAGCCTTTTATTCTGAGGTAGTGTTTATCTTTTTTGCACAGGTGTGTTTCTTGGATGCAGCAGAATGTTGGATCCTGTTTCCTCAACCAATCTGTTAGTCTTTGTCTTTTTATTGGAGGGTTGAGTCCATTTAAGTTGATAGATAATAGTGACCAATAACTGTTAGTTCTTTTTATTGTGGAGTTGGTGGTCTTACTGTGAATCATTACCTCTTTTTGTTTGTTTATTTTTTGTTAGGAAATTATCTGTATCTTATATTTTCTTTGGTGTAGTTGTTTTCATTGTATTGGAGTTTTCCTTCTAGTATCTTCTCTAGGGCTGGGTTGCTGTGTAGGTATGCTTAAATTTAGTTTTATCATGGAATATTTTGTTTTCTCCATCTATGTTGATTGAAAGCTTTGCTGGGTATAGTAGTCTGGGTTGGCATCTATGTTTCCTTAAAGACTACATGACCTCTGCCTAGGCCCTTCTGGCTTTCATAGTTTCTAATGAGAAGTCTGGTGTGACTCATATTGGTCTACCTTCATATGTTACTTGACCTTTTTCCCTTGCTTCCTTTAATATTTGTCTTTGTTTTGTAGGTTTAGTGTTTTCACTATGATGTGAAGTGAAGTATTTCTTTTCTGGTCTAGTCTATTTGGTGTTCTGTAGGCTTCTTGTATGTTTGTGGACATCTCTTTAAGTTGGAAAAATTTTCTTTGGTTTTCTTAAAAATATTTTCTGGTCCTTGGAGCCTGGAGTTTTCTTTTTTATCTATTCCTATTATTCTTAGATTTCATCTTTTCATGGTATCCTTGATTTCTTGTACGTTTTGTGTTTGGAACTTTTCTGATTTTACTTTTTCTTTGAGGGTAAAAATCAATTTCAGCAAGTGTATCTTCAGCACCCGTTATTCTCCCTTCCATCTCTTGTATTCTATTGGTGATGCTTACCTTTGTGGTTCTTGATCTTTTCTCTAAGTTCTCCAGTTACAGGGTTTTCTCCATTTGTGTTTTCTTTATAGATTCTAATTCTGTTTTCATGTTTTGCCCCATTTCCTTCAGCTGAGTGAATATGGCTCCTATTTTTTTTGTTTGTTTCTTCTCTATATATCTCTAATTGTTCCTGTACGTGGGCAGTTATAGTCTTCTGTATTTCTTTGAGAGCTCTGTTCATTTCCTCTTTTTGTTCCTCTAATAACTGCAGAACCATAGCTTTAAAGTCATTTTCCTGTGTTTCTGCTGAATTAAAATATCCATTGCTTTTGGGGGTTGTTGGTGGGTCTATGTATGCTGTCCTGATTTTTGTTGGGTGAGTTCTTATGCCTACCTTTGGCCATTTGCTTATATGTGGTCTTCACTGTTTTTTCCTTGAGTCTAAATTTCAGACTGGAACTGTCTTTCTCTGGTCTCTGGAGTATTCTTCAGGAAGATCAGGGAGGTCCAGTGATTTGAGAATATATTGTTGCTTTAGTTGTACCAATTCGAAGTTTCAACCCCTCTGAATATGGTGCATGCTGGTCGCAGCCATCTTGGATTCCATAAAATTATTTTTAAAAATTATTTATTATACATAATAAATTATTATTATACATGTTATTATACACATATAATAAGTAATACATTAAAATATATAAATGATGTATATTTATTATTATACATATATGTTATATATAATGTATTATTTATTTATTTACTGTACATCCCATTGTAGCCCCATCTTTCCTCTCCTCCTGGTACCATCTTCCTTTCCTCTTCCTTCTATCTCCCTTCACCTACCTCTCAGAAAAGGGGAGCCCACCTAACCCACCCCAGCACATCAAGCCATATAAGGACTGAGAGCATCCTCCTCTTCTGTGGGCAGGCTAAGAAGTGACCAAAAAGCATGCAACAGAGTCCTTGTCAGAGACAGCCCCCTCTGCTCTTACTGGAGAACCCACATGAAGACCAAGCTTCCCATCAGATACATCTCTATAAGGGGCTTTGGTCCAGTCTATGGATGGTTCTTGTGTCATACTTCAGTCTCTGCACTCCCTCCTAGACCCAGGTTAATTGGCTCTCTTTGTCTTCTTTTGGAGTCTCTGTCCCCTCCAGGTCCTTCTATCTTTCCTTCCACTCTCCCACAAGGCTCAGTGTACTCTTCACAATATTTTGCTATGATTCTCAGCATCTGTTTTGATCCATTTCTGGGAGGAGCCTTTCAGGCGACAGCTATGCTAGGCTCCCATCTAAAAGCATAGCAGAGTGCCCTTAATAGTGTCAGGAGTTGGCTCTCTCTTTTTGTGTGGGTCTCAGGTTAGACCAGGCATTGGTTGAATATTCTCTCAATCCCTGCTTTATATTTATCTCTGCACATCTTTTAAGAAGGGTAGATTTTGTGTCAAAAATTTTGTGTCAAAATTGGTTGATTTTCCCTCCCTCCACTAGGAGTCGTGTCTGGTTAGAGAGTAGCATCTTCAGTCTTATAGCCACTTTCTTAAACCAGTATAATCGCTAACTGCACTACTATTGCTGAGTCTTCTACCCTCCATAAAAGCAGGTCTCAAACCTCATCAAAAAACTGTTTCTATTTTAGAAGACAGATATTTTTATAGGAAGCCACAATTGGCCAAAACATGGACCTTGGGCTTTCTTACCAAATTAATACATCTAAAAGATAACCCATATACCTAAGGCTCAGGGAATATTTCAGAAGTGGGGCAAAAGATCTCAAGAGTCAGATTGCTAGAATGTTTGCTAGAGAAACATCTCTTTTATTTTTCTCAAAGACATAGAATAGAGGAGGATAGAAAGGTAGATGGATCTGCAAGGATTTAGGCACAGGAGTGAGCGGTAAATAGAATGAAATTACATTGTATAAAAATGCTCAATCCCATCCAGAAAGGCAAAGAGGATGGGCATCAGAAGAAGGAGAAAACAGGGAACAAGTCAGGAGCCTGGCACAGAGGACCTCTGAAAGGCCCTGCCCTGCAGACTATAAAAGCAATGCTGAGACTTATGGCCAACCTTTGGGCAGAGTGCAGGGAATCTTATGAAAGAAGTGGGAAATAGTAAGATCTGAAGAGGACAGAAGCTCCACAAGGAGAGCAACAACAACAAAAAATCTGAGCACAAGCGTCTTTTCTGAGACTGATACTCCAACCAAAGACCGTTCATGGAGATAACCTAGAACCCCTGCACAGATGTAGTGGGCTACATCAGTGTCCAAGTGGGTTTCATATTAATGGGAACAGGGACTCTCTCTGACATGAACTGATTGGCCTGCTCTTTGATCACCTCACCTTGATAGGAAGCAACCTTACCAGGCCACAGAGGAAGACAATGCAGTCACTCCTGATGAGACCTAATCGACTAGGATCAGAAGAAGAAAAAAAAAAAAAAAGAAGCTCTCCCCTATCAGTGGACTTGGGATGGAGCATGTGTGAAGAAAGGGAAGAAAAGAAGGGGTTGGGAGGGGAGGAGGGAGGAAGCTACAGGTGGGATACAAAGTGAATAAAGTGTAATTAATAAAAAATGTAAAAAAAGAAAAAATCTCAAATACTTAATAAAAATATCTATCATTCTAAAATGAATTGAAAAAGGTCACAGTGAGCATTGTAGAACTTGCCTACAATCTCAAACCATGGAAGGCCGAATGAGTGGAATAGTGAGCTTGGTGCCAGCCTGAGCTTCATGGTTAGACTTTGTCTCAAAGATAATAAACTGGAGTGACTTCTGTCAGCCTTTCCCAAGGTCATATCAGGGAACATGAAATGACAAATAATGTCATTTATCATCTCACTTAACATCTAAGAGTGCATGATGGTGTATGCTTATGATCCCAGAAGTGGTGAGGCAGAGACAGAATTAACTAAACATCTTTTGGGGGCAGAGTTATTTTCGAGTAGTATTCTCTCTCTCTCTCTCTCTTTCTCTCTCTCTCTCTCTCTCTCTCTGTGTGTATGTGTGTGTGTGTGTCTTTAAATACCCTAGGTTAACTTCATGTGTAATTCTCCAGGATCCATCTGCCTTGTGTTTTGTTTGATTTGGGATTGTTTTATGGTTTTATGTATTTCTTGAGCATCTCATAATAACATGATTTGATCACAATCTTTCCCTTCCACCAAGTCCTCCCTGATTCTCTCTTCCCCCCATCATACCCACCCAAATTCATGTTCTTTCTCTCTCTTGAAAACAAACAAATACAAACAACAGACACACATGCACACATAGGCATGATCACAAGGAACTTTTGTTGACTGAATTGTCAACAATGTAACGTTTATTGCTTACATTATAGTTGACCAAGAAGTAGAGATTCTTGCTAGCAACAGGGCAGGACTATAACCCTCAAGATCTGCTCTCGGCAACCTGTTTCCTCCACTCACCATTTGCAGCAAAACATAGAACTGAATAGTATTATATTAAGTAAAATAGAATCATGAGGAAAAAAACCTGCATATTTTTTCCTATGAGAAAGAAATAAAACTTAAAGCATAGTCAACTATAAATGATTACTATACATTAGGAAGCAAATAGAAAGTGTGTTGGAAAAAGGAGTTGGTTTGATTGTTACATTGCTACCCATGTACATGCAAATATGACACCGACCTCATTAATATGAACAACATATGTCATTAAAAATTAAAATAATAATCAGGTATGGTGGTGCATGCCTATAATTTCAGCACTTAGGAGGTAGAGTGAGGTGGATCTCTGTGACGTCGAGGGCATCCTGTCTACACAGTGAGTTCTAGGACAGCCAGGAAGATGGAGAGGCTCTGTCTCAAAAAAAAAAAAAAAAAGAAAAGAAAATTAAAATAATATATAAATTTTAATTATTAAGCAACTTGTTATTTGGAAAATTATCTGAACATAATATCTTAAATATTTAATAATGTGTAAAATTTTATTTTAAAGAACAAATACAGGGCTGGGGAGTTGGATTAGCAGTTAGGGGTGTGTCCCCACCGGGTCATTTACAACTGCCTGTATCGCCATCTCAGGTAGATCCAACACCTCCAGGATGTCATGCACCTGCACTCATGTGTGGATCATGCCCCACTACACACATTCACAGAATTAACAATAAAATCAAATTAAAATTAAATACATAAAATAAATAAAACTTAGTCATGAAATTTATAAATATGATACCCAAATATGGTGAAATATTATAAACATTCTATACAATTTAATAATTATGGATTTGAAATTAGAACAGTCAATGTGATGTGTACATAAGAATGTCAAACATTAAGGTAATAGCATAGTAACTCTGTTTTATTGTTGCTGAAAGCATATATTCAAGTACATTTTGAAAACCGTGACTTTCTATATTAGTTGACATATATATGTATATCTACATACATATATACATATGTTCAACTATATATGTATCTATTTTCCATATGCATATATAATCCAATAATTCTACTAAGCCCTCTCAGTTGTTGGTATATTATACATTTTAGCTAAGAGGCATTTGCAGAATGTTCATTGCAATCATATATTTGCATTATAAATTGTTATCAAGGCATGTGCCAACTTGAAATAAAATTAGTGGACACATGGTAGCATGTTAGAAAATAGACTATGATGTAGAAATGATAAAAGGAGAATTATGTATAACAACACAAGTAAATATTAAAAAAATAAAAAAGAATTATATACACAATGTATTATTTCATTGCATACATGTTAAATAAGCACATGGAATATATAAATAATTCAGGACATTAGCTATTTCTTTTTAGCCAAGGCAAAATTTATGGGAAAAAACAATTAAGAACTATTCTAGTAAGATGGTGTGTTTTACGTCTTTAGCTATCAAATGGTCAAGGAGCCAGGATTGTTAGGCATAGTGAGAATGGTTCTTCTGGAGATTACTTATTCTAGTCCTGGAATTAATTAATGTTGTATTAAATTTTTGCAAAAACAGTAGCCTTGTAGATGTTATCAAGATTCCTGAAATGGGAAGATTTTCTTTATCCAAATAGCCTTGAATTAAAAAAAAAATACACATTCCTATAAAGTGTAACATAGAGCAAAGGTAGTAAAAGGTTGCAGCACGGAGAGGTTTAGACATGCAAAGTGTAGATATTGGTGTTGTATGAAAGGCCAAAGAATCTTCACAGACACTGAAGAAAAGCAAAGATTTTCCTCTGGAGCCTTAGGAAGGAATGATGCCTAGCTTTCACCAGGGTTTTATACTAGTTATAACTAAATTTGGAAATCATCTGTAACAAATTGTAAGCCTCAGTTCTGCTGTCAATAAACTCCAAAGATTTTAGCAATTTATAACTACAGAAGGTTATTCTATCCCTAATGAGTTAATTAATTCATTAAGCTGCACACTTGAAAATTTGTGATTGTTTTTATGGCACAGAACATGGAGAAATCAAGCTGAAGGTTTCCCTCCTAGTGATTAGCATTCAGAGTGCTAGAATGTGCTTTATTGGAATTCTATGTAAACACAGTTTTCAAGCCTGGCAGGATCTTCCATCTCTTTCAAGTCGCCATTCATTAACCTAACTTTTCTCTCCCCTCCCACCTTTCTCTGTCTCATGCATACCTCTTGTCTCCTTTCCAGTGGCCCGAAGTCTTTGGAGGATACTGATAGCTGTAGCTCTGGCAAAATGATTATCTGGCACCTTTGCTGAGTTCACTCAAGCCCACTGGATGGTAGACATTCCCTTCTGTAATTATCAAGAACTTCTTCCCTCCTCTTTCATCTTTCCTTTCTTAAAAAAAATCTAAAATTTCTCTACTGTATCATGTGTTTCTGACTTAGTCTGACTTGTAGACAGGAGGCAATTCTCCATTTGACACGACTATGCATCCAATACAACCAATATGTTCAGACATGGTAGCGTGTATACCTAAGCATAACCTGGAGGCACATGCTTAGGTATTGTAAGTTTATGAGAGCTCCCCTTGTCTCACCCTGAGATTTGCTAAGTCAAGTTTCCAAAAACTTCCACTGGTTCTTCAGTCTTTTGAGTTCTGGAAAGTACAGAGCTTGTGGATAACCTTCTTACTTTCTGGGCATGTTTTTTTTTTGTTGTTGTTGTTGTTTGTTTGTTTTTGTTTTCAATCAGGAACTTGAAGTACACGTCGGGGAGGCTGGACTTGACCTTTGTTTTTACTTGGGTTATGTACTCATCATTGGATCCAAATTGTTTGTGCCAAAGGGCACACCCTTAGTTTCTCTTCAGGGTAATTAAAAAACAAAACAAAACAAAATAAAAACAACCTCATTTGGGAGCTCTAAGATCACCCACAATTGTTCTGCTCACAGTCCCAGTCTGGCCTCAATATGTGACGGAAAGTGGTCACTGCTGTCCCAAATTGGAAATTTTCTATATCAATATCTAAATTGATTTAGATAACTTCAAAGGATGGAAAAGAGCCCCCCCCCCGCAAAAAAAAAAAAAAAACCTACCAGCTTATATCAACCCTTCTTGTCTCTGCCATTCAATTCCTACCTGCAACTGCACCTGGAGCTCAAACTTCATTCACTCCCGATTCCTCTGTGATATGGGCTCCCATGTAAGAAAACTGAGGTAGAACGTCATAAGGTTCCAGCTGTAACAAACTGCTACAAAGAAAAAGAATGGCTTCAGCAGCCACTTAGTAGGAACTACAAATGTAAACAGAAAATTTCTTTCCACCTTTCAATGCCTGCTGTGACCCCAGGTATCATAGTAGCCTTGCCAGTCAGTGAGTTTAGGACTCAACCTGAACCATGGGAGGCTTGGCAATTTTTCTGTGCAGGAAAATCCTCTTGGCAGTGTGGATTGAAAGGAAACCTTTCCTGTGAGGCCTTTGCCTTAGGTCTATGGCCTGCCTTAGGATCTGCCTCTACTAAGCATATTCTTGCTTGGTTTGTTTGTTGGTTGGTTTTGGTTTTGGTCTCAATAATTTTCTCTTTGATAGCCTGTAGGTTACAGGTAATTACATTATTGACAATTTGGTGTCTTCCTAAGAGAAAAAGAAATTTTTAGGCTTTTCATATTGTCTCCCTCCATCTGTAGACACAGACAAACATCTTATGAATATGTACATTACTGACTTCAGTCTTAACAAACATTCAAATGCCTTTTCGGTATGGCTAATATTAGAACACTATCATATGCTGTTTTACTTTACTGAAAAGCTGGCTCTTGAAATGGAACTTGGCTTCTCCAAATAATACCCAAGCATGTCTGTTTCAAAGTTTTCTCCAACCACTCCCCTTGGGCAGGCTGGCCTTCTTGATTCTGTAACAGGAAGAAGAACAACAAAAGAACAGTGGGGAGAAAAGACATTATGTGCTTGAGAATGGCTCAGAGGTAAAGTAGTTCCAATAAATGTTAGTATTGTTTATCTCATGCTATTTAAGTTTTTTAGTAGAGTGAGATTCATATATAAAGGTTAAAATGACTAAATGCAATTACAGATATCTAGCTCCTGAATACTATGCCTTTCTTTACTTAAAAATTTTAACAGGTATAAAATTATAGAATCCTAATTTTGACTTTGACTCGTGCCAGGGAAGCATGTAGGCTGACTGCAGATCTTCACTTTTACTCTGTTCCTCCAGATCTAAACCCAGCTCAGTTTTCCAAACCCAGAAAACTTGTGGCTGCCTCCCTTTCTCCCTTCTCTAGTGGATTCCACAGAGCTTACCTACCCCAAGGTCCCTCCTTCCACTCATTTCTTTATCTTATCACTAAGCTCTAGTAGGTATTCCCTGCTAAACCATAGGCCACTCCTGCCAGAAATAGAATTAGGCTGACTGCATATCTTCATGTCTTCTGTTCTTCCAGATCTAATGCCCTAGTTACATCCACAGCTCAGCATCAAACATTCTGGAGTGACCTCTCTACATTCTGTGCCTTTATTCCAAAAAACTCAATAAACAGATACTGGTATGACACTCTGTTTTCCTCCCTCCTGTGAAACCACTCAGACCACTGGCCTATTCAATTTATAAGGGTCATTTCTCAATACCAAAGACCATATTGTATCTGGAAACCCTAGAGTCCACATCTATCTGGTCCACAGAAAATTTACTACCTCCAGGTCTTTCTATCTCCCCCCTCTTTCATAAGATCATGCATGGAGATAACTTAGAACCCCTGCACAGAAGTAGGCCATGGCAGCTCACTGTCCAAGAGGGTTCCCTAATAATAGGAACAGGGACTCATGGGCTGGCTCTTTGTTCACCTCTACCTGAGGAGGAGGGAGAGCAGCCTTACCAGTCCACAGAGGAAGACAAAAAAAGCCAGTCCTAATGAGACCTGATAGACTAGAGTCAGATGGAAAGGGAGAAGGACTTTCCCTATCATTGGACTGAGGGAGAAGCACAGGAGAAGAAAAGGGAGGGTGGGATTGGGAGGGTATGGGGGAGAGGCTACAGCTAGGATACAAAGTGAATAAACTGTAATTAATAAAAATAAAAAAAACCTAGAAAAAAATAAAGCCAGTCTAAATAACTCAAAAAAAATAAAGAAATTTTACTACCAGGAAATACATAACCACCACTCTGTTCTAAAGGTGAGAGAGGAAGCAGAACCTTCCCCTACTCCCCCCCAAAAAAACCCAAACAACAACAACCACCTAACAAAGATAAAAACAAATAGAATTATAATAATCTTCTTAATCCCAGATACCTAGATACCAGTGTGAAAATACAATCAATTACATTGAGGACCATATGTCTCTACCAGAGGCCAGCAACAATATCACAGAAGGTCTTTTTTTGTTGTTTGAAAATTTTTTTATTAATTACACTTTATTCACTTTGTATTCCCCCCCATGGCTCCCTCCTCCCTCCCCTCCTAATCCCTCCCTTTCTCCACCTTCTCCACCCATACCCTTCCCCAAGTGCACTGATAGGGGAGGTCTTTTCCTTCCTTCTGATCCTAGTCTGTTAGGTCTCATCAGGAGTGGCTACATTGTCTTGCTCTGTGGCCTGGTAAGGCTGCGCCCCCCTAAGGGGGAGGTGATCAAAGAGCAGGCCAATCAATTCATGTCAGAGAAAGTCCCTGTTCCCATTACTATGGAACCCACTTGGACACTGAACTGCCATGGGCTACATCTGTGCAGGGGTCTTAGGTTATCTCCACGCATAGTCCTTGGTTGGAGTATCAGTCTCAGGAAAGACCCCTGTGCTCAGATATTTTTGTTGTTGTTGTTGTTGCTCTCCTTGTGGAGCTCCTGTCCTCTCCAGATCTTCCTATTTCCCACTTCTTTCATAAGATTCCCTGCACTCTGCCCAAAGGTTGGCTATAAGTCACAGCATTGCTTTGATAGTCTGCAGGGCAGAGCCTTTCAGAGGTCCTCTGTAGCAGGCTCCTGACTTGTTCTGTTTTCTCCTTCTTCTGATGTCCATCCTCTTTGCCTTTTGGGATAGGATTGAGCATTTTAGCAAGAGTCTTCCCTCTTGATTAGTTTCTTTAGGTGTACAGATTTTGGTAGGTTTATCCTATATTATATGTTGATATGAATGTGTATATACTGTGTGTGTCTGTTTCTGGGATAGCTCACTCAGGATGATCACTTCCAGTTCCCATGATTTACCTACAAATTTCATAATTTTGACAAAGATGCCAAAACCATACAATGGAAAAAAGATAGCATCTTCAACAAATGGTGCTGGCCTAATTGGATGTCTACATGTAGAAAAATGCAAATAAATCCATACTTATCACCCTGCACAAAACTAAAGTCCAGATGGATCAAAGACCTCAACATAAAACCAGACACATTAAATAGGTTAGAAGAAAAAGTGGGGAAGAGCCTTGAACTCATTGGTATAGGAGACAACTTCCTGAATAGAACACCAACAGCACAGGCTCTAAGAACAACAATCACAGAAGGTCTTAAACATTCCAACATAATTGAAGCATAGGGAAGAGTCCTTAAAACTGCCTGTATGTAGATAATGGATGTCCTTATGGAGGAAATAAATGAATTTTATATTGAAATGCAGGAAAAACAAACAGTGGACAGAAATGAATAGAATTCTTCAAGAGCAGAAGATGAAAATAAAACAATTTAAATGACTTAAGAAATTTGGAAAATGAAAAATTTAGAGATTAATTACAACTCTGAAAACACAGGAAATAAATAATCTTAGGCTAGAAAAATTGAAAGTAGAAAAGCAATCATACACACACACACACACACACACACACACATACACAACACACCTCACTACCACCACAACCACCACCAACCACCACCATGACTACCAGCAACACCAACAACAAAATAACAGGAATCAGCAATGATTGGCCACTGATATTTCTCAATATTAATAGTCTCAATCCTTCACTCAAAAGATACAGACTGACAGAATAAATAGGAAAACAGGATCATCCTACTACTGCATCTAAAAAACACAGTTCAACATCAAGGATAGACATTACCTCAGGGTACTAGTATGGAAAAGATATTCCAAGAAAACTGACATGAAAAGCAAGCTGGTGTAGTCATTTTAATATCTAAAAACTAGATTCCAGACCAAAACTAGAGATTAGAGATAGGGAAGGATATTGCATACTCTTCAAAGGAAAAATCCACCAACATGTCATTTTGATTCTTAACATCTATGCCTCAAATATGAGGGTATCTAAGCTTATGAAAAAAAAAGTAGTGCAGCCTAGATCATATATTGATCCTTACATACAGACAGTGATGTATTTCAATACCCTCCTCTCAGCAATAGACCGAAGATCATCCAGACTAAAACTACACAGAGAAATGCTAGATGGCATAGCCTCACTCGGGATGATCTTTTTTAGATCCCACCATTTGCCTGTAAATTTCATGATTTCCTTTTTTTTTTTAAATAGCTGAGTAGTGTACTGTTGAGTAAATGTACAACAATTTCTGTATCCATTCCTCAAACGAGAGACATCTGGGTTATTTCCAGCTTCTGGCTATTACAAATAAAGCTGCTATGAATGCGGTGGAGTAAATGTCCTTGTTGTATACTTGCTCATCTTTTGGATATATGCCTAGGAATGGTATAGTTGGATCTTGAGTTAGCAGTATTACTAATTGCCCGAGAAAGCACCAGATTGATTTACAAAGTGGTTGTACAAGTTTACATTGGAGTAGGGTTCCAATCTTAATAAGTGGATGGAGAAATACACTAGAATATGGAGATATCCATGTTCATGAATTGTTAGAATTAATACTGTAAAAATGACCATTTTACAAAATGCCACTTACGGATTCAATGCAACCCATTCAAACTCTTCATCTCACTATTCAGAAAAAATTACAAAAAAAGCTAGTCTCAAATTTTTATGGAACTACAAAAAGGACTTTTGACAGCCAAAATTATCCTGACCAAAAAGCTCAATGCTGGGGACAATTACCATTATAGAGATCAAGATATATTATAGAGCTACAATAATAAAGACAATATGGTATTGACAAAAACAAAGTAGGTTAATAAAACAAAATTGAAGATCCAAACATGAGTTTTCTTTACCAAAATCATCTAATGTTTGGCAAAGACGTCAAAATCATCTTCAACAAATACTACTGGAAAAACTGGATGGCCACATCAAAAAAGAATGAAATAAGATCCATATTCATTACTCTGATCAAAAGCTAACACCAAATTGGTAAAAAACTTAATATGACATCTGAAACAGTGAAATTGCTAAAAGAAAAATGTAGGCATCATTTACATTTTAATGGCCTCCATATAAGAAAGTGAGGCCATGACTATCACATAACTTTATGTTAATTTGCACACACAGTTCTACATTGTGAGACCTAGATGTAAACTTTAATTTACAAGATATTCCTGGAGATATCAGATTGTTTCAACTTTATTTTGAGCAAAATAATAGTATGATGTATTCTTATAATAAACATTAATTATAATAACACTAATATTAAAATATAAAATAGTCTTTAAATTATGTATATGAACATAGATAGGAAATATATAGATGTATTCACATAAGTGGAAATGCATATTTAAAAAATAATTATATTCACATTTTATTCTGGGAAATAGACTAATTTACATATATATTTCTTTTTATAACTGAATATATGTATCTAATATTACAAACATATTTATGTGTATGTGTCAGAATATTGCTTTCAAGGCTCAGTTTTGTACATGACAAGTTCATAATGACCTTAGAAACCAAAATATTATCATATAGCCTTCTACGAATTAGCCCAACAATGTATTTGTTGGCTCTGTAGTATGAAAAGGCACACAACTTCTTATCAAGTGTTGACACTCTTACTGTTGCTTGTAGATAGCAGTCCTGAAGCATAATGAACTAACAAAAGAATTAGTCCTTGACTTTTTTTTCACATTGTATGCTTTGTAACATGATAAATTATTTTGTTAACTCTGGTTCTTGTTCTGCTTGTGAAAATCTCGAGTTGTTCTTGTGAGTAAACAAACTCTTTCATGTAATTATCTCTAATGGAGATAATTTCTGTGATCCCAACTCTCATGTGGGTCTCTTGGTCACTACAGTCCAGTGACGTCATTTCACAATTAATGCAATGGCTTTTTATATATCTCTTTATTGATGCTAGTAATACTCCAAAGTGTTAAGGGTAAGAACTGAAGTTTGGAAAAGTCATGGGTTTCCTGCCTTTGTCACCTACTTATTGGAGTCTACAGACTTGTGTTGTTTTTGTTTGGTGCTTATAAAACTAAGAGGAGAAGAGTGTTCTTTTCTGTACCTCTAAAATGAAACGAGTCAGGAAACATGTTCTTATAACATGTAAGTAAATGGATACAGTTAGATATCCAATGTAGACTAAGAAATATTCCTTGTGATCTGAATCTTAGTGACATACCATTGGTTGAAATTTCTGGAGGATTTTGAAAGTAATGGTGCTAATATAATTTATTATTTTTGAACAACAAATATATGGCTAGACTAATTTCCTTGCAAATTCCATAAGAGAATATTTACTTTGAAACTTCTTTGTAATTGTCTTTTTCCCTTTTTCAGATTCTTGACTATCCAAGTTCTCCTCAGCTCTGAGAAGAACTTTCCCACACAGCTATACATCTCATTTACTTGAAAGCAGCCCTATTCATTCAATTTATTTTTTAAGTAAATGCTGTGCCATCTCTGTAGTGATGCATAACATCGTAAGTCTTTCCAACTGTTCATGACTTTAGTAGAGTGTAGAACAACCACATATTGCATTTCGTGTTAGGCAAGCAAAGTGGTTTTGTTTCTGTATATACTGAAAGACAATGTACTTGTACTTGTGTCCACTAACAGCAATTTTGCTATACCCGATCTATACCTGTCATGAGTTTGCAAGTAAAAGGACAAAAATGTTTAAAAGTTAATAAAGACACATCTCTGAAACAGAAAGTTTTATTACTCTTGTAAACTATGTATTCTTCCTCACTTCATTTAACAGTTCCAATATCCTAGTAATAAATATTGGAGAAAGAGGCAAAAATTAAAGTTTTAAATATTGGGGAATTGAAGATCACTCTGCCCATCCAAATCTGCAGACATGGATTTATCTTTAAAAATTGTAAGAAGTGAAAATCAGTTTTACGTAAGCATATCTAACTGAAAACATATTTTACTATGAGTAAATGTCAGCAATGTAAAATAGGCAAATAATAATTATTAGATTAAGTTAAATTAGAATAAATCGAGTTTATTATAACACACTACATCTTAAGAGTAATTATAAATTCTTAGAAATCATGGGAATTCTCACCTATATAATCAATTGAGAGGCATTTCTGTGTATTTTTTCTTATGATAACCTTGTAAGTATGTAATACGTAAGGATGATGAGCCCTAACAGGTTAAAAAGACCCAGACAGTGAGTCACAAATGCCCACTAATGCAGTTACGATTCTGAAATACAGTTGTTTTTTTTTCTGCTTTCATCACTATAGGACTGATTTACTTCAGATAAAACGTTAACACTTTCCATCTAAAATATAAAGTACAAGACAAAAAAGGGAACTGATTTGTCAGCTTCTCTGAATGATCAAGGGACAAATACTATAATTCTATATTCTTTATGGAAGCAGATGAAAGAGTCAGAACTTTTGTGCTTAAAGACTAGAGAAATTAGAAGGTGTTTATATGATAAATACAGCTAGAGTTCCTGTACCTGCTGCTTTTGTTTCAAGCAGTAGGAAACTTGGTTCTAGATTTTCCCAGTTTTTCATTGTCTTTCACGAGTTCCAGAAGCCCCTGATAGTGGAAGAACTCAACTTCCCAGGAGACTCTGAGGAGCTGTTGGAGGCCAGTGTCTGCTGTGACCTGCTGACAGGCCTGGGCTGGACCCTCAGATTGAAATGCTCTGCTTGGGAATGCTGCTGTCAGGTGCCCTAAGAAGCGGCTTCTGATTCTTTCCTACAGGCTCTTCCTTTTGCAGCATACACAAAATCCCAAAAAGTTGTTTCTACTTGTGTTACTTTTTGTTTTTCTTGCCTGTAAAGATCCTTGTGACAGGACTCTAAAAGTTGGCACTTTTGAAAAATAAAACAAAGGTAAAATTTTAAAAAGTTAAAATTATGTTACCTTCTAAAAATCAAATATTATTTTTTTGTAATATGTTCTACTTCAAAACTCTACTTCTTAAACATATTTTAAAATCGTGGTGGACTTGTTTTGATGGTATAAGTGGTAAAAACACAAAATAGTTTCTTGCTGGTTTCTGATAAGTCTGGGACTTAAAATGCAAAAGTTTTTCTTTGAGTTTGTTTCTGGAAGATAATTAAGATTACTCATTATTCATTGCCTTGTGTTTAACTCACCAAGGGAAACTTAAGCAAAGATGAGGAAATAAGCACTTATGACCTAAAAAGACATTGATATTCATAGTTGCCAGAGGCTAGAAATAACAAAAAGCCATCTTTGAACACCTGATTCAGATGTGACTGATTATCAGGTTAAGACAATCTAATATTCCTTTGCAGACTGATTTTTAATTTTCTTAATTCTATACATGTTTGTAAGTCATCGGACACTTAGATAGCTATACAGGAGATAAATAAGTTGAGATAAAATTGGACGTGTTAATTGTGTAGGAAAGAAAAACATTCTCTTAGTGTAAATTCCTACAATACATAATCACTCTTTCTAAACATAATTTTTCTTGAGGCTCTTCAAATTAATATGTGTTTCCCAATAAAATTTCTGTCATTATCAACACCAGTGTTTTCGTATAAATAAGATTAGCATCTCCCTGCTTAGGTCACAGGAATCAGTTTATCAGATTTCTTCAGAAGAAAAAAAAATTACTGAGGGGATGAGTGACAGGAAGAAAGGTTGTGTGAACTTGTAGCTTCCAATTTTCCTAGGATTCTGTATTTTACTTTAACAATTTCCAATCAGAGAGTTGGAGATAATTTATAGTTACTCAGGGTGAGGGTCCATCTTGCAGATTACTTAAGTTACACAAATCTAAAGCTATCTCTCTCTATGATTATAAACTTCATAAACATTTAACATGTTTATACAAGGGCAAACAAGCAGTAAATTTTCCCAAAATGAACAGTATCATCAGGCAAATAAGCAACACCGCTAGCAGGACTCAGAGCCATTTCTGTCCTTCTCTCTTGTTCAAGGATGATTACCTGCTGGTTTCTAAAAATATGCATTAACTTTGTATGATTTCAGAATTTATGTATCTAGATTTATAGAACATTTTATCGCATTAGTAATGCAATTTTTAATAACCCAAGAAACTCCATGTTAGAAACATAAAAAGGATAATCTTCAAAATTTGAACTGTAAATGGGAAAGCAAGTCAAACTCATTTAACTGATTTCTACTCTGTTTCTATTCAGATAACTGAAGAAAAATCTCTTCCAAACTCAATGAAGGAGACAAACTACTCTCGCGTGACAGAGTTTGTGCTGCTCAGTCTGTCCAGTTCACAGGAGCTCCAGCCTTTCCTGTTTCTCATATTTTCACTGTTGTACCTCGCCATACTGCTGGGAAACTTCCTCATCATTCTCACAGTGACTTCAGACTCTCGACTTCATACCCCCATGTACTTTCTGCTTGCAAACCTGTCTTTTATAGATATATGTGTGGCCTCTTTTGCTACCCCAAAAATGCTTGCTGACTTTCTGGTTGAACGAAAAACGATATCCTTTAATGCCTGCATGGCTCAGATTTTCTTTGTTCATCTCTTTACTGGTGGTGAGATGGTACTTCTAGTGTCCATGGCCTATGATCGCTATGTAGCAATATGTAAGCCCCTCCACTACATGACAATCATGAGTCGCCGTGTCTGTATCGTTCTGGTGAGTATTTCCTGGTTTGTGGGTTTTGTCCATACAACTAGCCAGTTGGCATTCACTATTAACTTGCCATTTTGTGGTCCTAACCAGGTGGACAGTTTTTTCTGTGATCTCCCACTGGTGACCAAGCTAGCTTGCATAGATACTTATGTTGTCAGCTTACTAATAGTTGCAGATAGTGGCTTTCTCTCCATGAGTTCATTTCTCCTCTTGGTTGTCTCCTACACTGTGATTCTCATTACAGTTAGGAATCGCTCCTCTGCTAGCATGGCCAAGGCCCGTTCCACCCTAACTGCCCATATCACTGTGGTCACACTATTTTTTGGACCATGCATCTTCATCTATGTGTGGCCCTTTAGCAGCTATTCAGTTGACAAAGTCCTTGCTGTGTTCTACACCATCTTTACACCCATTTTAAACCCAATTATCTACACTCTGAGAAACAAAGAAGTAAAAGCAGCCATGTCAAAGCTGAGGAGTCGCTATCTGAAACCTGGACAGGTTTCTGCACTGATCAGGAATGTTCTTTTTCTGGAAACAAGGTAAAATAACAGCACTGGCAGCATTTTTGTATTCTCTCTAGAAATTCTGAATATAGAATTGATTTAATTTTAAACATGTAAAACTATTTAAATTCTTACTACAATAGTAAGAAGCAGAATACATTTCATAACATTTATTATTCTTTCAATTATTTTTTGTTGCTTGCTGTTTCTTTTCTTCTTTGTTTAAAAATTAAGATGGTTTTAAAATAAATGTTTGTCTTTCATATGATTGCAATTATTCATTTATTGAATTGTACAAACATTCTTTCCCTTGTGTTGTTGGAAAATATTATTCAAACTATCAAGTAAATTTATTGTTATTTAAAGAATGGACTACATTTCATAAAACAAGCATTTAAAACAAAAGATGAGTGATTATTGTTGCCTTTTCTAGTTCTACAGTCATTTTGCTCTTTTCATATTACAGCTTTTTGTGAATACCAAGTGATGACTCATAAATTTGACTTACAGTATTTTACAGTCAATGGATCACTGCACAGAGTTTACTATTCAGTAACACATTGTACAACACTTGGGTTTTATATACAAAATAATCTAATTAAATGGATATTAATCACAATAGGTAAGAACATAGACAGATTCCTTTTTTAAAAAGCCAAAGAAAATATGAAAACCATCAATTCCTGGAGGAGATCCTTACAACATACAAGCAAAGCCCTAATGCTGCTTGAAAACTCGATCCTTTGATGTTCCTGAAGCGTTATACAATACTTCTTGCCATAGGTTATCTAACGGACATGTTACTAGAACTTTCCATTATTTAGCAATATGCTGTCCATCAGTGAATGCAAGAAATCTTCCAATGTTTAACCTTACATCTAGTTCTGCTGAGGTAGATTCTAAGCACCATCAAGTTGTATGTACCAGTATTTCTGAATGCATGGAATATGGTTCTGTTACATAAGCACCTGTATCTTCATTAGATATTGGAAAAATTGTCATGCCAAGTTGGGCAAAACTAAAATATTTGAATCTTCATTCTTAGAAAGAACTTTGTACACCTTTGTCTATAATAACAAATAGTCTGTTGTTATTTTGGTACTCCACTCAGAGATAGCAGAAATGCATGAGAGGAAGAACTTTTTATGGCTGTGTGTACCCATCAACATTTACTTTGTATTCATTTTTGGATATGTAATTAAAATTGGGTAATAAGTAAAAAGTCGTGGATAACTGGAAATGCTGTGACCTGTTGACAGTATTTGGGTTTATAGAATAAACCCTAATCTAATTATCTAATTATCTAATTTAGGAAATCAGATAATACGAGTGACCCATAGTGAGGACACGCATAAACGTCTGCACTGCTTTCTTTGTTATCACACATTTTCTCCTTCACACATGTTGGTTTGAGGTAACCAAGAAAGAGAGAAAACAGGCTTGTTTACAATCAGCTGAATTTGTTTGTTTCCCAAGTGTACACATAAAATACGTCAATGAAACACAATTGAAACCTGAAAAGCTAGGGTCAGATGGAAGGAGAGGAGGACCTCCCCTATCAGTGGACTTAGAGAGGGCCAGGGAGGAGATAAGGGAGGGAGGGTGGGATTGGGAGGGAATGAGGGAGGGGTCTACAGCTGGGATACAAAGTTAATAAACTGTAATTAATTTAAAAAATAAAATAAACCATGATTTAGACTGAGGATGTATTTGAGTGCATTAGGTTTGCCTTAAGTAAAGTCTATCTGCTTTTGTTACTACTGATACCATTTACTTGATCAGTGCTCAGATGAGATTAGAAACTGAAAAAGATGCCATTTATCCTGGTTAATCATTTCTACCAGATTGATTCTTCCACAGATGACAATGTTTGTTTTTTACTTGTCTCATGAACTTTCCCATTCTGCTCACACCTCTACTATTTGGATTACTATTTGAGTTAGTGAGCTTTGCTTATAGTAATTGCATTCTACAAAGATTGCCTTTGTCATGGTCTGTATTTTACAGGGATAATATGACAACAGGGATAGGACCATGAAGTTAATTTTTCTAGTATTGACAGGGCTGTTAAATAACCACATGCCTTAAGAAAAACTAGATGAAGCTAGCATTTCAATTACACTCTTTTACAGAGGATAAACACAAGATAAAATAGATGCAGTAAACTAAAATTTAACATATGATACTATATTATTAATAACTAAAACATACATTTCCCAAAACTAAGAGATTAATTAAACTCAGCTTCTCTGCCCATCGTTTTTTGGGATCCACTTGAGAACATTCTTTTTTTTTTTTTTTCTTTTCCTGTAATTCCAAGTTTTTCTGGACTAGATTATCTTGGCTCCAGTGACAACACATTCTTTAACAAATACGGTATGATTTTCAGGAACACAAATACTTGATTAGTGGGCAAAGGATGAGATAGTCATTGGTACACTTCTTAGGAATACAGTTAGTTACTGTTTGATAATATTTTAATAATCAGGACAAAAGATTTGAAGAGAAAGTGAATACATGAATGAGTAAATGAGTGACTGAATGAATAATACCTATAATTAGGTGAAAGGATCAAAATCCCATGTAGATGAGAAAGGATAGGGATAAAATTTAGCAGAATCGCTGGAGTGACTTTTAGTGCTTTTTATGCTCAATAAAACAGTTAATAATGAGTTATAGTGTCTTAGTCTAATGGTTCCTCATTACCAAATATTTTCTTTACCCAAGCATGCATTCAACCAGAACCACATCGAAGACTTCACATGACGTAGGCATCTGAGCATGGGTTTTGAGAGGAGGGACTAGATTTAAATTATGGCCATAATTGTTTGTTATATTAATAAATTACTCAACTCTTGTCAGTTTTCTTTTACTTACATAGAACATAGACAGATTCCTTTTTTTAAAAAAAAAGCCAAAGAGATTATGAAGAACATCAATTCCTGGAGCATATCCTTTCACAATGTAAGCAAAGCCCCTAATGCCCCTTGAAAACTAGATCCTTCAATGTTACTGAAGCTTTATAACAATCAACACATGGCAGCTTGATCACAGACATAACAGATTTTAAAAGCAAAAAGGCTGAAAATGTGTGTAGAGTGCTGAAGAGCAATCTGCTATTGGCATGATTTCAGCATAGTATACAGTTCTGTGCAACTAAACAATTTAAGCATATATCTGATTGACTGTGTAGGTAAAAACTCTATAGACAAAGTATTCTAATTTGATACATAGTCTCAGACAAGTTTAGAAAGGTGTTAATGGCAAATACCCCCAGCTTTTCCTTATAACTTCTCTCATGTCTATCCTGTAACTTTAACACTCTTCCAACATTGTTTCCTCTACATTTTTTGTTAGTCTCTAAAGTCCTATTTGTGGTGCTCATATATTCATGACTTTGATGTCATCTTCTGCATGATGGTAAATGCACAGGGGCCACCATCTAGGGAAAACTGACTCTCTCTCTCTCTCCTCTAGAAGTCATTGTTGTTCAAAACCTCTCAGTTAGAAGGGGATTTCAGGAACACTTCCAACTTCTATGTTGTAATGTTGATTGTCCTATTTTCCTGCAAGGATTGTAAAGGCAACCACAGCTGCTATGCATTTGTGACTCCAGTGGTCCCTTCAAGTCTTGAGTACACAGAGTCTTATTTTAACTTTTTATAAATACTTTTGGAATTCATATATAAGTACTGTATTAAATTTCTTTCTTTCTCTCCTTCTTCTATTTTCTCACATGTACTTTTCACTTCTCAAATTCAGTCTCTTACCTTTAATTAAAATCATTACATATATGTTCATGTAAATTTAGAGATACAATTTGTGAAGATCATACAGTGTTGGTCAGATGTGTTTTGTTTTGTTTTTTTTCTGTTTTTTTTTCTTTTTAGTTACAATTTGTTAACTCTGTGTCCCAGCTGTATCCCGCTCCCTCTTTCCCTTCCCCTCCCCAACTACCTCCCTGGTCTCCTCCCTGCCCCTTTCCAAGTCCATTGATAGGGGAGGACCTCCTCCCCTTTCATTTGACCCTGTTTTATCAGGTATCTTCAAGGCTGGCTGCAAAGTCCTCCCTTTCATTTGACCCTATTTTATCAGGTATCTTCAAGGCTGGCTGCAAAGTCCTCCTCTGTGGCCTAACAGGACTGCTCCTTCCCTGGGGGGAGGGTCAAATAGTCTGCCCTTGAGATCCTGTTAGAAATAGTCCGTGTTCCCCTTACTTTGGAAAACTACTTGGTTACTGAGCTACCACGGGCCACATCCGAGCAGAAGTTCTAGGTTATATCCATAGATGGTCCTTGGTTGAGTGTCAGTCTCAGAAAAGACCCTCTGCCCGGATATATTTGGTACTTGTAGAGCCTCCTATCCTTTCCATATCATACTAACTCCCCTTCTTTCATATGATTCCCTGCATTCTGCCAAGGTTTGGTTATGAGTCTTAGTGTCTGCTTTGAAACACTGCTAGGTAGAGTCTTTCAGATGCCTTTTGTGGTAGACTCCTGTCATACATTCAATGCACATCCCATTTGTCTTTCTAAATGAGGATTGATCATCTTCACCCATGTCCACTTTCTTGATTATCTTCTTTAGGTGTGTAGATTTCATTATGTTTATCATATCTTGTAGGTCTATATAAGCGAGTATATACTAAGTTTGTCTTTCTCCTTCTGGGATACTTCACTCAGAATGATCTTTTCTAGATCCAACCATTTGCCTGCAAATTTTATGATTTCCTCCTTTTTGATTGCTGAGTAGTATTACATTGTGTAAAGATACCACAATTTCTGTATCCATTCCTCTGTTGATGGACATCTGGGTTGTTTCCAAGTTCTGGCTATTACAAATAAAGCTGCTACAAACATGGTTGAACAAATGTCCTTGTTGTGTACTTGAGCAAATTTTGGGTATATACCTAGGAGTGGTATAGCTGGGTCTTGAGGTAGCACTACTCCTAATTGTCTGAGAAAGCGAAAGGGCTTGGAGCCCAGATGTGTTTTGAATTGACCTTTGGTATGACTGTTGTGTCAGGAACCCCATCCCTGGTGAAGATTTATTCTTCTTCTTTCACCAACCAGTGATTGCCTGTAGTTGTTCTAGGGGTGAAGCCTTATGAATATTGCTCCATCCATGTTAGCTTGTCGACTGGTATTGTCATTTTAGGTAATATTTAGGCAGCCATATTTTTGAGATTTCTTTAGTGCAGCTTCCCTGTCCTCTAAAGGAGACATATCTCACAGCAATTACCCCATCCTCATCCTCTGATTTTTACAAGCTTTCCACTCTCTCTTCCATAATGGTCTGAGGTTAATCAATAGGAATTGTATTATAGATGTTCCAAATGGGGCTGAGTACTCCATAGTCTGTTTTCTGTACTTTGATTACTTGTAACTTTCTGAGTCTTTCTGAAAAGAGCAGCATCTTTGGTAAAGAGCGAGAGCTACACTTGAAAATTGCCAAAATTCAGGGTTCTCATTACCTATTAAAAGATGTGTTGACTATCATGATAATAGTTATCATTTAAAGATAAACATGTGTAAAATATATCACACTATAAACCTTAAATATATGAATTTATTTGCCAGTAAAGATGAAAAGAATGATGTTGCTATTCCACTGAAAAAATATGAAAGGTTTGAAAGAAATATTACATAATTGAAGAATTCCTGTTGGAACTGAAAACCTAAAATTTGAAGACAAAGAAGTCTTTTATTAGCATTTTCTAATGATCGGTAATTTTTTTCTCCTGATATATCCACTGTTTCACCCCTGAAAACCAACATTCTGCACCCCTTTTAGGTGAGCTTAGTCTGTCTTTGTGTACCAGGTTTATTTTATTAGAATAACATTCTTCAGGTTTCATCATGCTGCCACAAATGCCAATAATTTCCTGTCTCTAAAGACTGAACTATATTCTGATATATAATCTATATCCATACTACACTAAAGGCAGGTGATATATTCTCTATTTTGTCTTCATCCATTCATTTATTAATGGACATTTACCTTGTTTCTCCATTGTGAATAATGGTGAAATTACCATGTTAAAAGAAAAGAAACTGTTATTTGTTATTTCATTAAGATAAAAACCTCACATTTTTTGAATTTATAGCAACAAGATAATTCTGCCTTGAGTCTCTTTTGATATACCACTACTTATCTATTTGTTGAAATTACTCAGTATACAACTCCATAACTTGTGAGTAATAGCACTTATTGTGTGTGCTAGGGAAAAGAGAAAACATTTAATTAGAGCATGTTCATTCTTTCTACAGTAGCAAAACCTTCAGCTAAAGAGTCTATAAAGAAAGTGCTAAGATTGCTTTGCTGGCCAAGATCAGTCACAGCCTGTATTAACCCAGAATCAGACAAAATAATGCTCTCTTCACAAACAATACTACCGAGCTTCATATTGTTCTTCTTTTGTTCTAATACTGTAGAACATCTAACATTTATCAAAATTCCATAATATACTGTGAATTTTAAAATTTTAAGAAAAAAAAAACCTGAATCTGAGAGAAGAGAAAGTGGGAAATAGTCTTGAACACATTGGCCCAGGAGACAACTTCCTGAAAAGAACACCACTTTCTCAGGCATTAAGCTCAACAATTAATAAATAGGACATTATAAAACTTAAAAGTATCTGCTAAGCAAAGGACACTGTCAATAGAACAAAACATTAGGCCATGAGTAAAGATTTTCACCAACTCCACATATGACAGAAGGATAATTTCCAAAATACATAAAAAACTCAAGAATATGAATGAGGATTAAGCAGATTCCTGAGTTCTCTATACGTCTTGGAAATTGCCCTCTGTCAGGTGTGGAGTCAGTGAAGAATCTGGACATCACCAATTAATATCTGGGCACAGGGGTCTTTTCTGATACTGATACTCCAAACAAGGACCACGCATGAACATAGAACCCCTGCACAGATGTAGCTGCCCATGGCAGCTCTCTGTACAGGAGGGTTCCCTAGTAATAATAGGAACAGGGACCATCGCTGACATGAACTCATGGGCTGGCTCTTTGATCACCTCCACCTGAGAGGAAAGCAGCCTTACGAGTCCACAGAGAAAGGCAATGAAGCCAGTCCTGATGAGACCTTATAGACTAGGGTCAGATGGAATGGGAGGAGGACCTCCCCATCATTGGACTGGGGGAGGGACATAGGAGAAGAAGAGGGAGAGAGTGGGGTTGGGAGGGGATGGGGGAGAGGCTACAGCTGGGATACAAAGTGAATAAACTGTAATTAATTAAAATAAAATAAAAATTAAAATGGGGCACAGATCTATATACAGAATTCTCAATAGAGGAATCTCAAATGGCTGAGAAACACTTGAATAAATGTTCAATATTTTTAGCCATTAATAGAAATGCAAATCAAAGCCACTCTGAGATTCCATCTTATACCCTTCATAATGGCTAAGATCAAAAACTCAAGTGACAGCACATTTGGCAAGGATTTGGAGAAAGGGGAACACAACTCAATTGTAGTGGGAGTGCAAACTTGTCTAGCCACTTTGGAAGTAAATATGGTTGTTTCTTAGAAAATTGGAAATTGATCTACCCCGTGACCCAACTATTCCACTCCTGGGCATCTACCTAAAGAATGCTCCATCTTATCACAAGAACTCTTGCTCAACTATTTTTATAAAGCTTTATTTGTAATAGCCAGAAACCGAAAACAAGCTAGAAGTCCTTCAACTAAAGAACGGAAATAGAGAGATCCAAGATGGCTGTGGCCAGTGTGCCTCTGAGAGGCAGAGGATCTGAAGCTCTGAAATTGGTGAGTGGAGGGGCAGCTGAAGCCAGAAAATCGACATTGAGGCTTCCGGGACAAGAGGAGAAAACCAATGGGCTGAGACTATTTAGATTCAGGTCACCCACAGATTTCTCTGGGGACACAGAGTGGTGAACAATCAATCCCCCTGCCCTCCCCCTTTTTGGGCCTACCTACACTGCGAAGGAGGAAGGCCCAAAAAGGGAGAGAATGCACACTCTCAAACCAGTGGACCTCTCTCATTTTCCTGAAGAATACTCCAGACACCAGAGAAAGGCGGTCCCAGTCAGAACTACAGAATTTAGAAACAAACAGTGAAGGTTATGGATAAACAAATGGCTAGAGGTCAGCGTAAGAACACATCCAACAAAAATCAGGACATCATGGCTTCACCAGCAATCCCCAAAATCAATGAATACTCCATTCGGGGAAAAAAGGAAAATTATTTTAAAGCTATGATTATCCAGTTAGTAGAGGCACATAAAGAGGAAATGAATAAATCTCTCAAAGAAATAGCCACACAAATGGAGGCAAATAAACAGGAAATGAAGAAAGCTCTCAAAGTAATACAAGCAAATATAGCCAAACAAATAGAGGCAACAAATAGAGGCATAATTAGTGGTATATACAGAGGAAATGAACAAAAAAAAAAATAGAGACCATCATAGAGAGATAGGAATCAGCATTCAAACAGATGAAGGAAATGGTGCAAGGCACGAAAACAGAATTAGAATCAATACAGACAATACAAACAGAAAACCCTGGAGCTGAAGAACTTAGAGAAAAGATCAGAAACCACAAAGGTAAGCATCACCAATAGAATACAAGAGATGGAGAAGAGAAACTCTGGTGATAAAAAGACACTTGCAGAAATTGATACTTTTCTCAAAGAAAAAGTAAAACTGGAAAATCCCCAAACACAAAACATCCAAGAAATCAAGGACTCCATGAAAAGGCAAAATCTAAGAATAATAAGAATTGATGAAAAATTAGATATCAGGCTCCAAGTTCTGAAAAACATCTTCAAGAAAATCACAGAAGAAAATTTTCCCAACTTAAAGAAAGGGGTATCCAAAAACATACAAGAGGCCTACAGAACACCAAATAACTAGACCAGAAAAGAAACTCCACATCATAGTCAAAACACTAAATTTACAGAACAAAGAAAAATATTAAAAGCAGCAAAGGAAAAAGGCCAAGTAACATATAAAGGTAGACCTATCAGAACCACACCAGACTTCTCAACAGAAACTATGAAAGCCAGAATGGCCTGGGAAGATGTCATGCAGACTTTTAGGGACCAACCCAGGCTACTATACCCAACAAAACTTTCAATCAACATAGATGGAGAAACAAAGTATTCCAGGACAAAAATAAATTTAAGCAATATCTACTCAGCAAATCAGACATACAAAAGATACTAGAAGGAAAACTCCTATCCAAGAAAAACAACTATACCCAAGAAAATGTAGGATACAGATAACTTCACAACAAAAATTAAAAAAAAACAAACAAGCAATGAAACACAGTAACACCACAACTCCACAATAAGTGGAATTAACATTCATTGTCCACTATTATCTACCAACATCAATGGATTCAACTCTCCAATAAAAAGACACAGACTAACGAAATGGTTGTGGAAACAGGGTCAAACATTCTGCTGTATCCAAGAAACACCCCTCTACAACAAAGATAAACACCACCTCAGAGTAAAGGGCTGGAAAAGAGTTTTTCAAGTAAATGAACCCAGAAAACAAGAAATTTGTGGCTTGCTCAGGTCTGTGTGTGTGTGTGTGTGTGTGTGTGTGTGTGTGTGTGTGTGTGTGTTTCAGGTTGGTATGATATATTTTTTCAGTGCTGAGTGCTGAACTCAGAGATTTGAGTAGCCAGGCTGCACTCTACCATGGGTGTGAATATTAACTCCCCTTCATCTTTGCCACATTAGTTGGCTCCTTCATAACTCAAATTCTCCATTAGCTCAGTAGAAAGACTAATAAAGATACATATGTCAGAGGGTGACTCTGAGGGCTGAGTAAAGGGAAGCTGTTGGGCCTGGGCTGTAATGGGCTCCACACTGACATTTTAGATCCCTTTGCTCTTGTCTGGTGGTGAAGAGGAGGGTAGTGTTGGGTAGAATTCATTCCAGGGAGAGAGAAGCTGCCTCCCTGAATAAAGGAGGCTCAGGGAGGTAGTATAAACTCTTAATTCTGAAACCGGAGGAGGGCTTCCCCTTCTCTGAGGAAGAAAGATGGGAAGGGGAGGAGAGCAGGGAGAGGACTGGGATTGGAGTGTAAATTGATTAAACAAAATTTTTTAAAAAGAGTGAAGAGCTGGAAATTGCATTTTTAATCATAAGAAAATACAATATTTAAAACAGTCATTAATAGGGTAGTCATTAAAAAGTGAGTAATTTAATCAAAGTTTGCAAAACAAAAACCAGAATGTAAAATCCAAATAAGAAATTAAAAATCAAAACAACAACAATAACCACTACAAAGTAAGCAAAACCATAACTCACACAAAATATTATGCCTAGTAGCCTTCTCTCATTGCAAATTTAACAGGACAGACCCACAGCTTATGGCTGGTCTTGAACACTTAGTGGCAAGGGAGACACCAGCTTTCTCAAGGGGTGTTATCAGAAAAGAATAGGGAATGAGACCCAGAAGCAGTCTGCTGGCTCACTGGCTAGATAAAATTAGGGCCTGTTCACAGCAAGGTATCCCATTCTGAAGAAAACAATTCTTCCCAGAAATTCTGTGTTTGCTGGGGCTGGGCTCAGCAGGAGGCTCCTGATGCAGCAGCTCCTTCTGCAGAAGGCTCTTCTCATGGGTTGTTGCCAGTTCTGGTTCAAAGTAAAGCTTTTCAGACCTAGGAGAGGAAGGCAGTTAGGACCCAGGCCTGGTCAGGATCTGCCATATCAGCCTTCAAGCAGCTATCTCCCACCACCTCAACTGTGCTGGATGGTCAACACTGATCTTATAACTGAATTCATTGTTTGTAATCCCAAGACATCAGAGTCACACAGTGTCAGGGCCTACAAAAATTTTAAGCTTTTAAACACATGTCACAATTGGATCTGGGAACTGTATGTTCTCTGTTCTACTACAAAGACTAGCACTTTCTCCTACAGTCCAGGGACATCACTACTTAAATAATCACTACCCTAATAAATGATCAATAAATAAGTTATTCATGATGACTCACTGATGGATCACATCATTTTATAGGTAGAAATAACACAGCTTTGCAACCTGAGCACCTTAACAGGGTCATGAGGCTAGCTCATAAGGTGGCAAACATATTGTTTCCTGGGCAGAAGTTCCTAGTGACTGGACCAGCACAATTCTTTGAGGTGTTCTTTCCCAGGAGTGGCTGTTAGCCTTGCTGGTGAGCAAAAGCCAAGAAAATGCAGAGAATCCAGGAACAGGGGCCCAGATGGCTTTACCTTCTCCTCCTTGCCTGGGCTCCTAACTCATCTGGAGCTCCTCAAATTGATGCTGAATTTTTAATGCTAAGTCTCTTTCCTGGATGGCCAGCTGTGTCTGCTTCCTCAAATACTGCAGGAGTTTCTCCAGTCTTTCCTGCACCTGTTCAAGACAAGATGGTGTTCTCAGTGGAGGATTGAACACTGGCATGCACACACTGTCATTCAAGTGAAAGCACAGAGAGGACCCAAGAGCTTGCTGGACAGCCAGGACAGCCAGAACAGCAAGCTTTGGGGGGGGGTAAGAAACCTTGTTTCTGAACTCTATGGCTGGCTTTTTGATCACCTCCCCCTGATGGGGGGTAGGGGTTAGTCTTACCAGACAACAGAGGAAGACAGTCCTGATGAGACCTGATAAGCTAAGGTCAAATGGAATGGGAGGATATACAACTCTATCTATGGACTGAGGAAGAGGCATGGGAAGAGATGAGGGAGGGAGGGCAGGATTGGGAGGGGACAACAGTGGGGGCTACAGCTGGGATACAAAGTGAATAAATTGTAATAAATAAAAAAATTATATTAAAAAACAGATGTCACACCATAAATTATGGACACGTGACAAAGTCAAGTATCATGAGAATAAAAATATAAAATAAAAAAAAGAAACCTTATTTCAAGGTAGAAACTTAAATGAAAGTAACCAAATGGCCTCCTCTGGAAAATGCACACTTGAATGATGGTCCAAAAAGCTCATGGGCTTCTGTTAGAAGAGCATGGGGTTTTAACACAGCACACAAGCTCTTTCTCAGTGGTCTCACAACTCTGCTATCATCTCTTGGGAACTAAAATAGCTGTGAGGAGCTAGTTCTGCTTGGCTAGACTATGTTGAGGTGGATAGAGAAACTTTTCCTCTGAAATCTCAAGACTCTGACCTTCTCAAACCAACTGTCAGAAATCCTTCACATGTCCCTTGTCATTCAGTCAGCTCCAAACTATACACACTCCAGCAAACTCAAAGAAAACACACCTGGGAAACTCTAACCCAGGTGTCTGTCATAATAAATTAAGAGCTGGCCAAACAGAAGAGGCCACATTGGAGTGAGGAAGAATGGAGAAGGCCACAAGACATCAGGAATTGATGACAATGAGAAGCACTCATTTGACATTAGCACTAGGCTCTTCCTTTTGCAAGCTGCTTCCCACCTGATACCACATGACTCTGCCATGCCAAATAATTACAGGACCCAGAAGGTACCAATGTCTGTGTGCATTGCACCCCAGCTAGCCAGAGAACATGTAATTCTGAGATATCTTATTCCCCACTTTGTTCTTTGGACTGCACCGTCAAGCAGAACAGAAGGGTATGCTTGCCAAGAATCGAGTTTCTCACAAGAGTGTAATTTTCCAGGAAACTTGTTCATAACAGAGAAAAGAACAGTCAGATTGTATGAGGTGGGCGGATGTTTGGGAGTATAGATTAGTGAGTAGGGTGATAGGGGAAAGCTCAGGTGTGTGGATGAGCAGACAAAGAGTTCAGTGGGTAAATGGTCCCAGACCTTGTCCAGTTGCAGTGTCTGGAGGTCGCTGGTCCTTACAAATCTGCTGCATTTCCTCCAACTGGTGCTTTAGAAGTATACAATTCTTGTGCACTTTCTCATTGTCCTGCTTCCTCATGTCTGCTCCATCAGGATCTGACTGTGGAGGTTGCTGGAAATACCCTCTGAAGGGTAAGCCTCTGACAGCCTCCTCCTGCTCTACCTGCTAGCCTGCTCTTGCCATTCCTACCTTAGGGCCTATCAACACCACAAAGCCCTAGATTTCCTGGAGGACCTAGGAAAGAGCCCAATACAACCATGCGTGCTGCACTAAGAAGACCATAAACAGAGAACAGCTAATTCATGAAAGAATAACAACTGCTAAAGTCTCCAACACAGTCCCTCAAAAAGAAAGAAGAGTCTCCATCTGTCCTTTACTGTCCCAGGTAATGGGGAAACATCAAAAAATAGGTGACAAATGCCCTCAAGGTAGGACAGGAGAACCACGGGGAGCACATTCTATCTTCCTGCTCCATAACACTCAGCTCTGGAAAACCCTGCCTGATTCCCAGATACCCAAGGCTGCCTGACACCCCTGTCCTGCTTTGAACTGATTTCTTCCTAGAGGGTCCAGAGGCTTGAATGAAACTCCTGGGAGAGGTTAACAGTTTCTTTCATATTTAGAAAATCTGACTCCAAAAGTCCCAGACAGGCTGATGGCTAAGAGGCAGAAGGGAAAGAACCAGAGCTGGGGACTCTCCAGTCCAGAATAAAGACAAGCAGAGATGGCCATCCCACAGTCCCTGACAGGCACTTACCTATAGAAGCCAGTCTCCTTGACAAGCTCCTTGAAGTTCTGTGAGGCTTCAGTGTGCTCATACTCCAAAGTCTGCAGGGTCCAATGCTGTGTCTTGAGTTTCTCACTGAAAGGATTTGGCCTATGATAGGGCCTGTCCCCAAAATCAAAGAACCCCATGAATACTTGCCTCAAGGACCTTGTTAACTAAAGTTGTGACGTAAACTACCCAAGTTCAGAAGATGACACATTCTGGATCCTCTGTACCAGTTCATCCTGCTTCTTACACAACTTGTTACCCTGGTCCCAGGCCAGCAGAAGCTATGGGTGTCCAGGTGAAAGGTGCCCTGCCTGCATGAGCTCACTCAGTAAGCCAAGAGGGGCTGTCTACCCCATTATAGTCTCAGGGAAGCATTCCACAACTTTTGGTCCACCAAATACCTGTGATTTCATTTCTCCTGTTTTCAGAACAGTGATTCTTGATCCTTGGTGACTATTTCTACAGAGTCGGACATTTTTCTGCCAATGAGATCTAGCCTAGGGACAGCTTTAAAAACTGCCCAAAGGATTTTACTGTGCCTCCAATCTCGCCATATAGGCTTAGTACAGCTTAAAGTGGCACAACCAGATCCCAGTACTAGCGTGACACTGAGACTGTGACTCAAAGGCCACAGGTCACACCCCTGGCTCCAAGAGTCTAGAGGTATACACTAACATGGAAATATGTATGTACACACACACACACACACACACACACACACACAGAGAGTGGTGACAAAAGGCAATAAAGATAGGCAGGAAAGGAAAAACAGGAAGAAGGATGGGATGCTGAAAAACTGTATCTCAGGTACTGTCTCAAGATTATAAGGCACAAGGAGAGAGGGGAACAGTATTGAGCTCCATGTCTTCCTGTCCTAAATTGAGATAAACCAAGAAGGATAAGGTCTCTCCAGCTGCTATCAGGAGCTTCCAGCATTAAATCTCTGCCAGGCAAGTAAAAATCTAATGCCAAACCCACAGTAGCTGGTGTCTCACACAAGCCACCACCTATCAAGCCTTTCCCAAATGCATGCTGGGAACTCATTCTCCACTGCCTCAATCCCTGTGCTGTGTGATTCAGAGCACAGGCTCTGGGTTTCTTTGGAAGAAGCATATGATTTTTTCCAGATATCACTGCTGCCCAAGCTTAATTTCCTGCCTCTCTTCTGAAAAGCATTTAGGGACATGACACCCTGGAGGTGTCCTTAAAAGGATTAGATGGAGGTGACTTTGCAGACCCAAGACTGACACCATGGGGTTTGAAATAATGGATACCGATTGTCCAAGGATCCTTCTGTGATAAGGGTCAGGCGATCTTGCAGCTCATTTCTGTCTGTGGTCATCAGCTGCAGCTGAGTGGTCAGCCTGTCCATTTCTGTCTTCACCTGTTTCTTGTAGGGGATCTCTGGGGGGGATGGTGGCTCCCCACTGGCCCTTGTAGGGTGAACAGAAGTGAACTTGAGTAGTGAGAAGGCACAGAGGATGGACACAAATAGAGCATGCCTAGAACCCAGTTATATAATGTTAAAGATTTTGTCCTAAGCCTGAGAGGCCTGCTCTCTGTATCTCTGATCTGCCATCACTCTCTTAAAAGGTGGGTATTTAAGCAGCCAGGCATTTCCTCTGTTTCTGTACCTGTGCTTCAGGTGACCACAGATATGGCCGCTTCAGACTTATTCACAAACCCAGGAGATGCAACTTGGCTTCTCAGCCCTCAAGCCTGTGGTTTCAGAAGCCAGGAGAATAATGGCACAATCACTCAGGTGTTTCAGAGACACACAGAGATCCTGCCTTGTCACTCTATGACTGTGCCTGTGGATTAAAAACTCATGCAGTGGTAGAACATGGTCAACAGACTGAACAATTCTGCCCATAGAAAGACCAAAACACGCCAGAGCTGGCAATAATGATTTAGTCTATGTCTGCTCCACTGACTCTGACACTTTGCCTGTACTAGAGAGATGCCTGCCGCCCACACTATTGATCAGAAACCCAAGGGTGTCGCTGTCAGGGAGAGGTGGTCAGAGGAGTTATGAGTACATAAGGTCATAGCCAGGAGCACATTCTGTCCCTGTAACTGCTGTCAGATAGCCACAGCACCTAAAAGAAACCTGTGAGAGTGAAGTGCAGAGATGCCCTACCATAAATTGGGAAATGTTAGCCCTCCTTGACCCCTGATGGTCTCCTTTTGTGCTCATGGTACACCGCAAATGCCCAATAAGAGAAAAGCTAAGAACTTCGCTTAAAACAATTTTGGCCTTGCCAGCTCCTGGCTTTGGGGACAGAAAAAATATTGCTCTGGAATCCTTTACTTTCATGACCTATGTTATTCAGAAACGTTCATTTGCTTCCCAGAGGGTCCTGTTCCACTGCCCCATTATTATAGCTCCCACCTCAAACCCAACTCCTCTGCCCAGGACTCATTGTGCCTTCCCCAGGACAACTTCTTTCTTGATATTTTAAAATTAGATGGAAGGCCAGGTGCCTTCTGCCTCTCTTCAGTTATTCTACTGTCCACATTCTCTTTCTGAAAGACGCTTCTCAGCCTTGCCCACCTATAGGGACTGAATGAATGCCCTTAAGAGCAGGTGGTGACATCACAAGCATTGTGAATACCTCCCCAGGATACAATAGAATGTAGAGAAAATGGATTGCTGACGTCATGGGGAACCCTGGTGATGTTCACCTTGTAGTTACCATTAGCTAAGGGGCACTTTCCAGGAGACTCTTCTGGGACATCGCCATTGATCACCACCTCCTTTCAAAGCCTCAGATGGCTGTATCCTTGAATATAAACATGTCAGCTTTTTCCATGTGAGGAACTGAGTGGTTACTTTCCAACCATGCTTAGGAATATCTCATTCTTTGCTCAACCTGCTTTTCATCAATATGAGCAATTAAACAGTAGTGAGATCTCACAACAGGGTGAATGTGGCAGAGGAATGGTCTCCTGTCTTATGTGTACATATGATTTAATGCACATCCAGGAAGAGCCTACAGTGCTGGCTACGATGTGGGATGTTTATAGGGGGTACAGTCTCAGAAGCCATTTACCTGGCCTTTGAACGTGGCCTCCAGATGGCTTAGAATATGGAGAATACAGCCTTCAGAGTGCTGGCAACAGTGTGATGAACTGTTGGCAGAGGAAACTGAAACAGTGGAGGCACCAAGAGAAAAAGTCTTCAGGGTGAGTGTGGTGTTCTCTCTCCACCAATGACACTAAAGCCTGATTGGTTACAGGAATTCTGTGACTTACATAGTGAGATGGTGTCTGAAGAAAGAAAGAAAAAAAAAAGTCACTGTGTGGGTAGGACCATATGTTAGACATAGCTCAGTTGCAGAGTAACTGCCCAGCATAGAATAGGTTAAGGAATTCCAGGCAGATGCCTCTGCTTCAGGGATGATCGGAACCTTCACTGAAGTGTTGTGTAACACACTCCCATAGAGAGCCAGGATTCAGTTGCTATCTCTATTCCTAAGGAAATTCAGATTTCTGTTGGTGCCTGAGCCTGTTTAGTGCTGTTTTACTCAGCCATGCAACTCAGCATATGCTGTTCCAGTATGACAGGTTCTATCTTGCATGATTCTTGGGTTTAAGGTGCCTCCGGAGCAGGAGAACTGAGCTAGTTTCATGATCTTGTTCAGGTGTGCTGGTAGCAAGACTATATTATGCTTATCTATAGAATGATGTCATCTATCAGTAGCTTATTGTGAATAACATGGCTACTGTTGACTATAGTATGTTATTTTACTAAACGATGTCCAATAATGTCGGAGGAAATCGTGTAATCTGTAGTAGAGCAGTGAACATACAATATCCTGACTACCTTCTGACATATGTTTAAGGATGAGAAGAATTCTAGACCCAGCTTTGGTATGACACTTATTCCTTGGGGTACAAACAATAACTTCAGTGAAAAACCGAAAGTCAGAAAAATGGACTTTCAACTGAATGCTTTGGCCAGAAGGACATGTCAGGAAGCTCCAGGTGGGTGTCAGTGTCTCTAAGCCCTGGAGACACATTGCCCATGAATATGTTGGCAGCAGTGACCACTAGGAATTCAGTTAACCTAGGAGTGTCTGTGTGGTGTCTGGGTCATGGAGATATGCAGGTCACGGAAGAGGACCCATTTACAATCAAGTTGATGAGAGAACACAAAGACACCTAATGGGCCGAGTTGGGGTGTGAGAGCTGAGGCAAACCCCTAGCCAATCATTTGACTATATAGTCACGAAGTAGTGTCCTCCTTGCTCTCAGTAGTAACCCCTAATGCAGGCTTTCCTCCTGATAGCTTCTCCATAAATAGAGGCTTTGTCCCACCTTTGGGACTGCATTGTGCAGTACATGGACCTCTTGCTGTTCTCCGAGGTGTTGATGAGTACCATAGCCTAGATGAGAACAGCCACACTGCCAGATTTCTGTGTGTATATGAAGTGGCTTACCATTTCAGTGTTTACCAGTAAGGCACAAAATCTGCAGGACTGCTCTGCAGTAGTTTTCACCATGGATTTCTGAGTCACATTTAAACGTTACTGTAGTTCCATAGGTACACATGCACACACACATGAAGATCACAGAAGAGTTTTGGGAAGGTTTGTTCTAACATGTGTGTCTCAGGGAAGGAACTCTGTTAGAAGGAACTCTATTAGAAGAAAAAGTAGGGTAGAACCTTGACCTCATTGGCACAGGAGACAACTTCCTGAACAGAACACCAACAGCACAGACTATAAGATCAACAATCAATAAATATGACCTCATGAAACTGAAAACTTCTGTAAAGCAAAGGACACTGTCATCAGAACAAAACAGCAGCCTACAGACTGGGAAAGAATCTTCACCAACCCTATATGTGACAGAGGGTAACATCCAGAATATATAAAGAACTCAAGAAATTAAAAAGCAATAAATCAAGTAATCCAATTAAAAATGGGGTACAGAGCTAAACAGAGAATTCTCTCTAGGGGGATATCAAATGGCAGAGAAACACTTAAAAATATGCTCAAAGTCCTTAGTTCAGCGGAATGCAAATTGAAATGACTCCAGATTCCATCTTACATCCATCAGAATGTCTAAGATCAAAAACTCAAGTGACAGCACATGCTAGTGAGGATGTGGAAGAAGGGAACACTCCTCCATTACTGACAGGAGCACAAACTTTTTCAAACACTTTGGAAATTAGTCTGGTGCTTTCTCAGAAAATAGTGAGTAGCTCTACCTCAAAACCCAATTATACCACTCCTGAATATTTACTTGAAAGGTGCTCCACCATACAAAAAGGAAATTGCTCAATTATGTTCATAGTAGCTTTAGTCAGAATAGCTGTAATCTTGAAACAACCTAGATGTCCCTCAGCTGAAAATGGGTACAGAAATTGTGGAACATTTACACAATGGAATACTATCCAGCTATTAAAAACAAGGAAATCATGGTATTTTCAGGTACATGTAGAGAAGTAGAAAAGATCATCCTGAGGGATGTAACCCAGAACCAGAAAGACACATAGGGTATATACACACTCTTAAGTGAATATTGGCCACAGAGTATAACCATACTACAATACATGGACCTAAAGATTTTTAACAAGTAGGACCCTAGGGGGAATGTTTAATTTTCATTCAGATGAACAAATAGAATAGTCCCTAGAAGCCACTGAAGAGAGGGGAAAGGATGGGAGCCTACCATAGATGTCCTCTGAAAGACTCCACCCAGCAGGGGATTGAAGCAGATGCTAACACCAACAGCTAAACTTTGGGCAGAGCACAGGGAGTCTTATGGAAGAGGGGGGAGATAGAATGCCCAGGAGGGGACAGGAACCCCATAAATAATGCCAATACAGCCAACAAATCTGGGCCCATGAAGTCCTGCATAGACTGAAGCACCAACCAAGGACCAGTCATGGAGAGGACCAAGAACCTGTTCAGATGTATTCCATAGGCAGCTTGTTCTCCATCTGGGTTTCTTAGTAAGGGGAACAGATGCTGTCTCTGACATGGAGTCTGTTGCCTGCTGTCTGATCACTTTTCCCTGCTGGAGGTCCTTGCCAGGCCACAGAGAAAGAGAATTCAGGCAGTCTTAATGAGACTGGATAACCTTGGGCCAGATGGCTGGGTAGGATCCCTCTTTCTGAGGAATAGGTGAGCAGGATCGGAGGTAAGAGGGAAGGATTGTGAGACCAAGAGGGTACGGGGAGGGGGCTATAACCAGGATGTAAAGTGAATAAATTATAAAAAATAAATTTAAATTAAATAAACAAACACACCACCACCAACAAAATAACATTTACCTTATTCTTTTATAGAACTCTTGTTCAAGATACAGCAAGTTGTGCAATTACATTTAACCTTATGTTATTCTGTATATTTAACTTTCTATTGACTTATCCTAACCTTTATGTTAAAAAGAACTATTATCTTTGACCCAATGTTTCCCACAAGGTTACAGAGTTATTTCCTGTTCATTTATGTTTGGAGGCTTTGTCATCTATTTAGATTTATTATGGTCACTTGACTGGACCTCCTTCAAAGGCACTCTAACTGCTGTCCTTCTACATAAACCATTTGCTAACTTCAATCCATTACAGTGATATCAGTTCCTCTACAGGGGAGTTTTAATTCAGAACATGGCTGCTCTGGAAAGAGATCACTTCTAAAAACCGTCTACCCTTGTCTGGCATACAGGCAAGCCTTTAATCCCAAGAGACAGAGGAAAGCAGGTCTGACTTCAAGGTCACCCTGGTACAGAGCAGGCTTCAAGCAAAAAAAGCTTAGATTCAGGAGTGGTGGTAATTAATTCCAGCACTTAGGAGACAGAGGCAGGCACATCTCTGAGTTCTGTTCAGACAGTTTGGTTGGTTCACTGAGTTGAGTTGGTCTCAGTTCAGTTTGTGGAATTCAAAGGCAGCTTTTACCTGGAGGAGTTTTACAGAGAGGTTGAAGAGAGAACAAGCTAGACACAGGCAAAGACAGCACAGGACTTCCCTGAGTCTTACCTCCTTCCACATCAACTGTGGTTGTGCTGCTGGAAGCCAGATGCTGCTGTTGCCATGGTGGTGCATGGAGGCTCCTGGCCATAGCAAATAGTTTTCCTGTATTTCTTGCACCAATAGCTTTCTCTGGTGGGAGACCACCCACCCTTAGCTAAATATCTGTGCCTTCTTGTTGGGGACCTGAATCCTATTCTCTCAGGCCGGTTGGAGGAAACTGACCGTCCCACCTCCTGTTCTGAAGTCCTCACTCTGCCTTGTTTAGACTGTTGACTCCTGCTGGAGGTCTTGAGTTCTTAGTCTTCCTCTCTCTGTAGAAGTAGGGAGAAACCCAGCCTCTTATCTGAGGGTCCTCTGCCATCTAAGCAAAGTGCACACAGGGAGAAAAAGTATTTCCTAACACACACTCACATACACACATACTGCTCCTGTGCTCTCTTGTTCAAGGTAGATGGTTTTACTCAGGAAAGTAGTTCCTCAAGTAGTGTGGACGGATGGTGGAGGGGTGGGATGAGAGTTTAGGTCCAGTTTCTTCCTTGCTCATGGTTAAATGTCTCCTTCACTACCAGTGACTTGTGTATTTGGAAGACAACACCCCTCCACCACCCTCCACACACAAACACACACACACACACATGCAAATGGAAACACATGAACACAAAGACTTAAAGACTTTCAGGAGAAGCTTCATGCTCTACACACATAAACACACACATACATATAAATGTACGTATTCATATACATACATATATACATATATGTATACACATAAACATTACACTAGCTGACTTGTGGGGATTGCCAACAGCTCCTTGATCACCCTGTTTACAGCCAAGAAGTGAGACTAAATCTGGCTGGAAAGTAGAAAGTTGACTTGGAGGCTAGACAGTGGGACACAGCTGAATGCAGATGTCCAGACCAAGGGAACCTCTCTGTCCACTCAACCCAGTTTGGATACTAGTATCAGTGAAGTGGGTGGTTGTGGGTGCTTTTCACTATGCATGATTGGGAGCATTAAAAGTGGCAGCCAGAAAACCTACCAGGTAATTCTAGGTAGGTCAAGTTACTCAAGAACCTAACGAGTAGCTTACCGGCTTTCTGGAAAGGCTTCGTGAAACAAATTTCATATTTACTGCCATGGGACCAGATGCCTTGCACCACCACCCCCAAAACCAGCAAGACACTAATATTGCCTTTTTCATGCTGTCCTAGACATTAGGAGAAACCTCTAGAGAGTGGTTTGAAGGGATAAGTCTCAACTTCCGGAAATTGCCCAGGAAGTTACAACCACTGAGATTCAGCCAAAGACAAACAGGGACAGAGATTCTGGTGTGGTAGTAACTGCCCTTACTGAAACAGACAGGAGTGTGTTATAGTCACGGAATAGCTGCACATACCACTCAGACTCAGGTCTCAGTCAGATATGGATGGTTTATTGAATGTTACATCCCAAGACTGGTCATGACCAGGGACACAAAAGAAACTCAGGAGCCTAACTGTGACATCCACTTGTTCTCACGTAGGGTTTTCATAGAAAGAACCAAATGCAAAAGACATGCATAGGGCAGTAAAACATTTTGCTTAACTGTACAAAGCAATATTACGTTTTTGGCTAAATAGACAAAGTATTACCAGCTAACTTTTAAACTGAGGTAAGTGGGTCAGGGCTTAGGGTCTTCTAGAGTACACCCAAAGTGTAACCAGGTATGTTGATAAGAAGGGTGCAACCAGAGAGCAGCCAAGTAAACGGATAATAAAATATGAGCTATAAAATTATTGAATCGTAGTACAACATAAGGTCAACTCGACCCTCTAGCAGGATCTGTTAGTCCCAGCCATGAATAACTGCTTCTAGTAAAAAGAGATGAAAAGTTTACAATTTTGAACTTTATGTCACTTTATAAACAAAATGGAAGCTAAATACAAAGATGGCTGCAGCAATGTAAAAAAAAAAAAGCTGGCCTCAATAAAAGGAAATGGGGGGAACAGAGCAGAAGAAGGGATCAAAAACTCTGCAACATTGTTGGATGAAACTCTGAACACAGACCTTTTGGAATTTAGATTAAAATCCACAAAGCACCATGCTCTAGTACGTAAATGACATCCTCATAGCTTCCACCACTGAGGAGTTGTAGAAATACAACAAAAGACCTTTTAGAACTTGTCCAAACCCTGGGATAAGAAGTCCCTTTTGTGTGTCCCTTAGTTCACATACTTAGGCTACAACCTAGAGAAAGGAAATCAGATGCTTTCCTAAGACTGTATTTCACTCATCCTGCAAGTCCCTGCTTCCTCATAGGAAAAAAAAAAAAACTACAGGAATTTCTGGGATGGTTGAATATGGAAGCTATGGATAATGGAATTTACAGAGATGGTCAATTCCCTCTATGCCAGCACTGGTGCTATGGAGGCTTTGGAATGGGGTAAGACTGAGCAATGAGCCCTAAAAATATTTTTTTCATTTTAATTTTTTATATTAATTACAGTTTATTCACTTTGTATCCCAGCTGTAGGACCCTCCCTCCTTCCCTCCCAATTCCACCCTCCCTCCCTCATCTTGAAAGAAACCTGGTGTCTGATTTAGCCATGAACCTCTGAGACATTAGTAAGCCATTCCACTTGTATGTAGATGAGGTGTTGCCCAAGGAGACCCTGGACTTCAAAACAAACAAACAAACAAACAACAACGACAACAACAAAACAGTGGCCTATTTGTTTAAGAGACTTGACCCAGCTTCAGATAGATGGCTAGCATGTATAAGTGCCAGAGCTGCCACCTCTCAGCTGGTAAAAGAAACTGAGAAATTAATGTCAGGACAAGAACTGTTCCAGACAGCTCCACACTCTGTTCAGAGGAACATCCAAGAGATGGATGTCTAATGATCTAGTGACCCAATACCAAGCTTTGCTTCTGGATCAATGCCCCATTTGGTTCCACAATACATCAGCCCTCAACCTTGCCAGTCTCCTGTGGAACATTGAACAACCAGCCCCCAAACCCAAAATCTCCTCATGATTATCCTAAGGGACTGGCTTGATTCAGGTGAGTGATGTGCTGTTGGTGACAACAGAGGAGGTATTGTTCACAAGTAGGAGCAGTTTCATCCAAAACAGGATTGGATGTGCAAGGGCAGTCGTGGTGACCCAAGATAAGGTGGTATGGGCACAGTATTTAAGCAATGGACTAACCTCAGCTCAATGAGATGAGGTTTGAACTTTAACTCAAGCTCTCCATTGGTGAAAAGACAAATCTATCACCATATATGCTGACAGCCAGTATGCTTTCACCATGATAATTGCTAACTTCAGCAGAAAAAAATTAAAAATAGAGAAGAAATTTTAGTCTCATTAAAACCTACCTGCTTATTCAAGATGGTGGCTGGGGTGGTAGCCTTAGAACCTGTAGGGATTCTCCAAGTCTTGAGAGCCTTGGAGCCTAGCTTACCTGAAAGCCCAGAACACACCCTGGTCATGCTTGTCTGGACAAAACAATAACTGCCCTAGAGAATAATCAAGGACAGTAGATGCTGCTGGATGGCAGACTTGTCCTTCCTACACGTCTGGGAAGGTGACTTGTTATATAGATCTACACCAAGCCACCCACCTAGGGGACACAAAAACTGCTGAACTCCTCAGATCCTGGTATTATGTTCCAAATTTGGAAATACATAAAAGGGGGAAATGGAAATCCCACAAAAGATCCAAGCTTGAAGATAGAAATATTTGTGTTCGTAAACACTTCAGAATGGGTTCAGGCCTTCTAAATCCAAACACAAATGGCCGCTCCAATATTTAGTAAGAAACTTCTTCAGGAATATTTTTTTTAAATAGAGGATTCAGTTCTTTTATTTTACTTTCTTTTTTTAATTTTTTATTAATTACACTTTATTTATTTTGTATCCCCCCATAAGCCCCTCCCTCCTCCCCTCCCGATCCCACCCTCCTTCCCTTTCTGAATGCATGCCACTCCCCAAGTCCACTGAGAGGGGAGGTTCTCCTCTTCTTTCTGATCTTAGTCTATCAGTTCTCATCAAAAGTGGCTGCATTGTCCTCTACTGTGGCCTGGTAAGGCTGCTCCCCCCTCGGCGGGAGGTGATCAATGAGCAGGCCAATCAGGTTATGTCAGAGGCAGTCTTCAGGAATAATTTTAAGAGATGAGGTCATGAATTTGAAAGAAAGTAAGAGGTATTGGGAGGAGTTAGACAGGTGAGAGGTAGTATGGAAATTATGAAAATACAATATAAAAATTTAAAAAATATTAAAATAAAAACTTTTAATGACATTGTTATAACCATAGATCAGTTCTCTTTTTTTCCCCCTCTTCTGATGGTCTCAGTTTTTCATGCTGACATTTTAAAATGCCAGGTAGATAATAAACACGTTCCACTACAAGAAATGTAAATGGCCTTCATAAATACTCTGGCTTCATAATGGACTTCATAAATGCACTGGAATAACATTATCTTCCCTGCTGGAAAATGCTGGGCCCTGAGCAGGTATTGTGACCAGCAGCTCCCTCCTCCCATCATGGTTCACACCAGCTGAACAGTCTGAGTTGATGGGTGGAGTTGGCTGTGGGTGTGTTTTCTCCACACTAATATAATGATGACCTAAAAGCATATGGATGAGCTAAGAAATCCAGGGCAGGAATATTGATATACTACTGTTTCTGCAGGCTGCCAGGCTTCAGGAAGTTCTTGATAAGGGAGTCAGAGACAGTGTTTTTTGTTTTGTTTTGTTTTGTTGTTTTATTTATTCTTTAATTTTTAATTTTGTTTTAATTAATTTATTTTTATTCAGGTTACATCCTGGTTGTAGCCTCATCCCCCTTGCCTTCTAAACCCACTCTCCCGCTTTCCCCTCCTAATCTCCCTCCCCAATTCCTCAGAAAAGGGGAGCCCCCCTTTCCCAGATCAAGTTGTATCAGGACTAAGCACATCCTCTTTCCCTGTGGCCTGGCAAAGCAGTCCCAGAAAGAAGAAGTGATCAAAAGCTGGCAGGAAAATCCATGTCAGACAGTCTCTGCTTCCCTATTTGCAGAATGTATATTTGGAATAGATACGTGGAGAAGTAAGGAGAATTCCCAGTATGGTTTCCTGACTTGTATAGTGAGGGCTATTATAGTTAGAAAAGCAAAATGAAAGCTATTGGACTTGCCTCTACCAGGGAAAATTTTGAACCAAAGGAATGGTGAATCTAGGATGAATAGCAGTAATTAGTGTCACTCTTCAAGGACTTGAAAGTTTCAGGTGTTGAAGTTACCAACATATTTCCCCTTAACTCTATAGAAGACACAATGTCATGAAAAATCACAGTTGACTATTGAAAACTCAGGTAACCAAAGGCTCTGACTGAAGTTGCTGTTGCAGATGTGAGTTCTTACTTGAGCAGATTAACACATATCATGGTACAAAGTATGCAGTTACTGATCTGTCAAATGCATTTTTGGTGCCTGTCTTCAGGGACCACTGGAAGCAATTTGCTTTCAATTGGCAGAGCCATCAATATACCTCAACAGTTTTACCTCAAGGATATTTTAACTGTTCACCCCAGTGTCATGACTTCATTTGGTATATTTTTTATTATCTGTCTCTTTTTTAAAATATCACACTGGCCCACTGTGTCAATGACATTATGTTGATTGACCAAGTGAGCAGGAGGTAGCAATTATTTTAGACTTGTTTGCAACACCTATGCATATCAGAGGAATAAATCCAACCAAATTTCAAAGATCTACTGCCTCAGTGATATTTGTCGAAGTCCAGTGGTGTGGGGCATACAGAGATTCTCCTTCTAAGATAAAGAATAAATTACTATGCCTGGGTCCTCCCACCACCAGAAAAGAAATAAAATGTTTAGTAGGGCTACATAGATTCTGAGGAAGCGCATTCCTCTCTTGCGTATGTTACACTGGCTCATATACAAAATGAATTGGAAAGCTGCTACCTACGAGTGGGGCCTAAAATAGGCAAAGGCTCATCAATAGGCCTAGGCTGCTATGCAGGATGCTCTACCACTTGGACAATATGATCCAAAAGACACAATGGTACTTGAGGTGTCATTGGCAGACAGTGAATCTATTGGAGCCTTTGGAACTCCTGTATATGTGAATAACACAGGAAACAATTGGGATTTGGAACAAGGTCTATCATCATCTGCAGACAATTCTTCTTTTGAATTTATAGTTCTTAGTGGAAACTGAACACTTAACAATGGAGCATCAACTTACTATGCAACCTGAGATGCCCATCATGAGCTGTATAATATCTAGCCGAACAGGTCATAAAGTAGGATGTGCAAAGCAGCAGTCCACTATCAAATGAAAATGGTCTATGTGTGATGGTGTCTGAAAAGTCCTTGAGGGCACAAGCAAGTTACATGAAGAAGTATTCCAAATACCTATGGCTTCTCCTCCTTTTCTAATGCCTTCTGCTCCCAATGGTCATCTGACTGAGGGAGAGAAGACTCAGGTCTGGTTTACAAATGGTTTTATACTGTATGAAAGCACCAGCTATAAGTGGACTGCTGGTGAATTACAACCCCTTTCTGAGATAAACCTGCAAGACACTGATTGAGAGAATATTTTTATACTGGACATAACTTCAGGTTATTCACAGGGTCATTCATTTTGTTTAAAAAGAGAAAAGGCCAGTTATGAGAATTAATTTAATGTTGGGATTTATCTAATGGATTTTCTGAATGGGAAGAGACTTAGAAAGGGGATGATTAGAAAATTTGTGAGAATGATATACAGGGAAGAGATGTGTGAATAGATTTCTCCAAATTAGTTAAGGAAATGAAGATATTTGTGTCCCATGTAAATGTGCATAGAAGTGCTCTGCTCCCTCATCAGAGGAGTAGTTCAATAATCAGATATATAGGATGATCTGTAGCTCAATGGACCATTAACAATGTGGCTCTTAGTGGCAGAGATGGAGGATATACATTGCCTCTACAACATGGACTTCCATTCACGAAGTCAGATATGGCTACAGCTGCTGCTGAGTCCCAGATCTGCCAGTAGCAGAGACAAGTGCTTCAGATCTGATATGTCTTATTTCTCCAGGGTGACAAACCAGGGATCTAGTGGCAGTTTGACCGCATTGGATCATTTCATGAAAAGGACAACTGTTGGTATAAATCCTTAGTTTTGTTACAGTATTTGGCTTTACTGCACTTAATGCTTCTGCCAAAACTACCATTTGTGGACTTACAGAATGCCTTATGCACCATCGTGCTATTTCGTACCATATCACTTCTGCCCAAGAAACTCACTTCACTGTCAGAGAAGTGCAAATAGTGTACTCACAATCATAGAATCCACTGGTCTTACCATGTTCCCCACCACCTGGAATCAGCTGACCCAGTAGAACAATGGAATGGCCTTTTAAAGAGATAGTTACAGAGTCAATTAGTTGACAGCAGTCTGGAGAGCTGTTGAGCAGGGTTCTTCAGAAGGCTTTAGACCAGCATCCAATATATGGTATGATTACTCCTAGAACCAGTATCCAAGGGTCCAGGCATGAAGAGGTACAGAATGGATTGTTCACTCAATATCACCCCTAGTAATCCCTAGGAAAATATTTATTTCCTATTTCCATGGCCTTAGGTTCTGCTGGCCTAGAAGCTTTGGTTCCAGAGGGAAGAGCCCTCCTGTCAGGAGACACAAAAAATGTTTCATTGAACTAAAAGCTCAAACTTCACCATGTCAGATTCGGTTTCTGATGTCCTTCAGCCAACAAGCTAAGAAAGGAATAACAGTGTTAAGAGGGTGATTTATGCAGGTTGCCAAGGAGAAATTGGGACATCTTCTCCACAATGTAGGCAGGAAGAATTATGTCTGTAGTACAGGACCCTTAGAGCATCTTTTAGTTCTCTAAATCCTGTAATTTGTAGTGTTAATCCCGTCATTAATGTCAATGGGAAACTAAAATAACTGACTCCAAGTAGAATAACAAAGAGTCCAGACTCTTCAGAAATAAAGTATTGGGTCACCCTGTCAGAAAGAAAGAAAGAAAGAAAGAAAGAAAGAAAGAAAGAAAGAAGGAAGGAAGGAAGGAAGGAAGGAAGGAAGGAAGGAAGGAAGGAAGGAAGGAAGGAAGGAGAAAGGAAGAAAGAAAGAAAGAAAGAAAGAAAGAAAGAAAGGAAAGAAAGAAAGAAAGAAAGAAAGAAAGAAAGAAAGAAAGAAAGAAAGAAAGAAAGAAAGAAAGAAAAAAAGACCCCCCAAGGTACTTGCTGATGGTGGAGAAAGTACAGAATAGATACTTACAGATATGTAGCTATAAATATCAGCTGAATCTCATGACCTGTTTTAGAAATTAATATAATTTCTATGTTTCTATCATATTTTGTTAAGAAGGTGTTTCTTTCCTCAATTGCTTTATCATGTACTGTAAGTCAGTTAAAACAACATCTGTGGTTACCATATTTAAATTTTAAGATACTAAAGTATACCTCAAGGTACATTGCTACCTATTCTAAAATTACAGGTTAGCATACTTACATCATGTTTGGTATGATTATGAGATACTTAAACATATAATATGTTTGTGATTTTACATGGGATAGTTAAATTGCATTGGACATATAATGTGGTTATTGTTTGATTTGGAAATTAATCATGACATGAGATTTGATTGTGTGGGAAGTAGACAAATGGTGAACTTGTGATGACTGTTTTTGGTTGTCAACTTGAATACAACTGGAATTAAAGAAACCTGAGGAATATAAATTATTTGGTACACTTGTGAAGTCTTTTTCTTTTTTACATTTTAAATTAATTTAATCATTTGAGGAGGGAGCCTCCAACCTAAACATGAATTTTTAAGGTGGGAAGATCCACCTTCAATCTGTTCCACATCTTCTAGTGACAGCCTATCCAGGACATGGAAAGAATAAAACATTTGTTGCTTGCCCTCACTCTCATTGGGAAGTCCATTCCTTCACTGTTATTAAAGCCTATTTCTTCTGGATCGTGGTGTGCTCAAGTGCAACTAAGACATCAGGCTCATAGAATAAACAATTATTGGCTTTCTGGACGTTTCCTTTGGGAGACAACCACTGCAACCTACTCTAATAAATATTGTACATTTTTCATCAATTCTGTTTCTCTAGAGACCTCAGACTAATACATGGTCCTAATTTCAGAATTATATAAAATATATTATTTCAAATGTCACTAACCATTTTTAAGAAAATGTATACTTTAGAGTTATGAACAATGAAAATTTTTCTCTGAAGTCATGTTTAATTTTACTCAAAAACTTGTTTTATGCAATTATCTTGCATTTAGACCAAAGGTCGTCTTTATAACTTATCATTTGCATCACAAACACCATGGTATGCATAATTCTAGAAAACCCTGGAGGCTCTTCATTCTTAGTCAATAAGATGCTGTTTCATGTAGATCTTTAGTTTTTCCCAGGATTTACATAACGGTTTCTCAGTTTTCTCAAGGCTGATTTAACATCTTCGTTTCTCAGAGAATATATAATAGGGTTCAGTAATGGTGTACAAATGGTATAGAAAACAGAAAGGAACTTATCTACAGACAGTCTACTAAAAGGCCATATGTAGAAATAAATACATGGCCCAAAGAAAAGAATCACTACTGTGATGTGGGCAGTTAATGTAGAAAGTGCTTTGGATGATCCACTAGAGGACTGACGCTGGACAGTGACTAAAATGATGATATAGGAGATAATTAAAGCCAGGAAACAGTTTAGTGATATCATGCCACTGTTAGCTAAAGTCAAAATTTCCATTCTGTATGTGTCCATGCAAGCCAGCTTTATCACCAAGGGAAGGTCACAGAAAAAGCTATCCACCTCATTGGGACCACAGAAAGGCAGATTCACTGTAAATGCCAAGTGGCTCACAGAATGAAGAATACCTACTGCCCAGGAAATAGACACAAAAATTATACATACCCTCCGATTCATAATTAAATTGTAGTGCAGTGGCTTACATATTGCTACAAACCTGTCATATCCCATAGCTACAAGCAGCACCATTTCACTCCCAACAAAGCTATGAAGAAGAAATATCTGGGTCATGCAACCCTCAAAGGAAATGGTTTTGTGCTCAACAAAAAAGTCTGCAAGCATCTTGGGGGTGGCAAAGTTAGATTGGCAAATATCAATGAATGAAAGGTTACTGAGCAAGAAGTACATAGGAGAGTTCAAATGTGAGTCAGAGAAAATGATGACAATAATCATGACATTGCCCAAGACTGATGTCACATAGATGACAAAAAAGATGGTAAAAAGTACAAGCTGAAGTCCCCAAGAATTAGAAAGTCCCAGAAGCACAAATTCAGATATGGTGGATTCATTACTGTGAGCCATGTAGCCAATGTAAAGTCACCTAAATAAAAACCAAGAAAATACTGCCATCACTTGCCTTGTAATACACTTAATTCTCAAAGTCATGGTGAACTTTCAAGTGTATCTAATTAAATTATACATATAGAAAATGGAATATAATGTGAGAAATAATTATAATGAGATATAAATAATATAAGTAGGACAGGAAAATTATTGATTTTATCTTAAGGTTTTTGCTTTGTTTTAACATTTTGGTTAACATACGTATAAGTGTAATGATGAATACTTCAGAAGACTTTGATAACAATAGCTAAAAAAGTTTGGCAACAATAACTAAAAATAAAATGTTTATTGTAGTATGTACTAGAGAACATAATTACCAGGCAATGCAACTTACTAATATTATCTTAAGGTTTTTGCCTTGTTTTACTATTTTGGTTAACATATGTATACGTGTAATGATGTATCCTTCAGAAGACTTTGGTAACAACTAAAAATAAAATAAATATTGTAGTGTGTACTAGAAAAAAAAGTAACCAAAAACAAAAAGAGTTTATTAATTTTTCATCTTCTTTTCTAAAATCAAGAAAATGTTGCCATTACAAAATGTAAAATACTAACCTAACTTTTGGACAAATACACATGTGTGCATTTGCGTGTGTGTGTGTGTGTGTGTGTTGTGTAACAATGATCAAATAAAAAGAAGCTTAACTTGAAAATTGTGGTGGGCATGGAATGAGTTTAACAAGGGTAGCTTTGAGTAGCTAGAGTCAGGAAAGGGAGGGGGAAGTTATGTAATCCTATTTTTTTGAAAACATTTTTAAAAACCCATTTATATTTAAACATTTTTAATTTCTTGGTATCTAATAATTAACAGTGGTTTTAGTCTTCATATTTAAAAATATAGTAAATACCTGGAAAAAAACTGTCCACAGTCTCCTATGATTTTAAAATTTAAGAAGAATGGCTCAGATTCAATGTTTTTATCTCATTTTCTTCCCCTGATAGAAGACTACTAAAATTTTGACACTTGCAAGCTATGCGATTGAGCAAAGAATTGAATGTCGCTCAAATTATTTTCATTTCTAGAATTTCCAAGCACAAAAGGAGTTATAGTATGGCACAATGCAGAATTTATTTTCCTACACACAAGATGCTTGTAAACTTTTGTTAATGAATCTTCTGCTGCTGTACCTCAGAAAGAAATATTTTCAGCTTGCTAAACATCTCATAGAAGAACCAATATTGGTGAAAGATCAAGTTAGTTACATAAAAGTATTTCAGCATCACCTAAAAACTGTGTAAATCAAATTCTGAAACAATCGGTATGCACAATTGTTTTTGTCTCTATTAACTCATAATATCTACCTCACTACTCAAGCCTTCAAGCAAAACTTGCTGTTATTTTCTTAATAACTCAATTCTTCATTACAGGCAAATTTTGATAGTCAATAAACATTTGTCTATTTAATGGCTAAATGTTCTGTAAAAAGAAAGCATGAAAAAAGTTGCACATGAGCAGATAATGGCTATAACACAGTTCCATGGTTTTTTAGCAGATTCTGACCCAACTACTCTAAGAATTATCCAAAACCAGTATAGTTGGAGTCATCACAGAAAAATGAAAAAGAGAATTTTTCTGTTCTAGGTGGAATTTTCAGCCAGACCAAGATAATAATTTCTTCTTTGTAATCCTTCAGTTGCTAATTTTTTTGCATTAAGCATATGTATTTTATCTGTAAACAATATGCTCCATAATCCATGTTCAGTACTTACAGTTTTGATAATTTCTTTAACTTTTCTTTACTTTTATCAAAATTAGTATTCTTAAGTTAATATGTAATCATCTCATCTTCTTCTATGAGTCCTTATATTGAAAATATCTGTAATACAATTTTGACTTAGCTCTGCTCTTCTTGTTATCAACCACTCAACTGCAACAGCCTAAGGCGTATGTTCATTCTGGGAAGCTGCTTTTATTGGGAAGAAGTCTGCCTCTAGAGACATGTGCTAATCCTTAACAAGAGTGATTTTGTTTCCTGAAATACTTTTTATGTGAATAAAATGTGTGGGTTTTTTTTTTTTAGTTATTAGAATCAGGTGATAGATACATATGAAATCCAGAAATTGCTTGATATTAACAGACACAGTCAGAGAAGTGATTTTTCTCAGCCTCTAACTCACTGCCAATAAATGACCATAATTGCTTTAGCTAGTGTCTGTAAATAAAAAGAAGCTCATTACCTATAAAGACAGTTAAATTTGTTGTCTAGTTCTATCATCTATCTTAGAAATCCAAAGCTATACTCCCTTAAAATTGTTCTTCAAGTATTTTAGGATTTTCATTTTTCTCTCTATATCAGTATTTTTCAGTGTGTTTTATATAAGTTTTTCAAATCTCCAAATATTTTTATGTATATTTCATCTGTTCATTTTTAAGTATTAAACTTGAAAATAATATATTCTATCACTGGGAATATTTACATATATTTCATGAATTGGCACATACGTATGCTCTTAAGAATAATATTAAAATATATAAGAATGAACCTATAACAAGACCTGGCGCATAATTAGGCAAGTATAATTTTGGCTCTCTTGTTCCTAAAGTGTCAGTTAATTTTCTAAGATTTGTCTGAAAAATGTTCAGTGTCCTAGGTCATCACAGAAATGCAAATCAAAATGACTCTGAGATGACATCTTATACAAGTGACAGCACATGCTGGTAAGAATGTGGAGCAAAGGGAACATGCCTCCATTGCTGGTGGGAGTGCAAACTTGTACAACCACTTTGAAAAATCAATCCAGAGGTTTCTCAAAAAACAGGGAATAATTCTACCTCAAGACCCAGCTATACAACTTCTGGGAATTTACCCAAAGATGCTCCACCATACCACAGGGACAACTATGTTATTAGCAGCTTTATTCATAATAGTGAGAAAATGGAAACAACCTAGATGTCCCTCAACTGAAGAATGGATAAAGAAAATGGGGTCCATTTATACAATGGAATACTACTCAGCTTTTAAAAACAAGGACATCATGCAATTTTCAGGCAAATTGATGAACTAGAAAAGATCATTCTGAGTGAGATAACCAAGACCCAGAAAGATGCATGTGGCATTTACCCACGTATAAGTGGATATTAGCCATAAAGTGTAGGATAAACAAGCTACAATCCACAGACCCAAAGAATCCAAGGAGGGCCCAAGAGAGGATGCTTAAATCTCACTAAGAAGAGGTGATAAAATAGACATCTGAAGTAGACTGAGGGAGTGATCTAGGTGAGAGAACAGGTGGGGAGGTTAGTGGGGGTTAGGATCAGGTATGAGGAGAACTCAGGTTGGGGATAGGAGGTGAGGAAGAGAGAATAGAAGCTGGTGACAGGGAGCATCTCTGGAACAGGGGAGGTTCCCAGGAGTCTATGGGGGTGACCCTAGCCAAGACTTCTAGCTGTAAAGGTTAAGAAGCCTGAAGTCACCACCTCCTGTAGCCATGTGGGACTTCTAGCAGAGGGAGGAGAACACTAACCCATACATAAAAGCTTACTGCCAAATTTGTCTTGCCTATAGGAAGTGAAGGGATTAAGATGCCATTGAAGGAATGGCAAATCAATGACTTGCTGAACTTAAGAACCCACCCATGGGAGAGAGCCAACCCTGTCCCTATTAATGGTATTCTGCTATACTTGCAGACAGAAGCCTAGCATAACTGTCTTCTGAGAGGCTTCACCCAGCAGCTGATGGAAACAGATTCAGAGACACAGCCAAACAATAGGCTGATCATTTTTTTCTTTCATTTTGCTTATATGGTACATAACATTTACTAATTTTTGTATATTGAACCAGGACCACATCTCTGGAATAAAGCCCTTTTGATATGGTGGATATCTTTCTGATGTGTTCTTTGATTTGCTTGGAAGTAGCTTATTAGGTATTTTTGCACCAGTTTTCACAAGGAAATTTATCTGTATTTCTCTTTTTTTCCTTTAAAATTACTTAATAATTTTACAGCCCGATCTCAGCCTCCTCCCTCCCCTCTCCCAGTACCACTCTCACCCTTGACTACATTATCCCTTCTCCTTGAGGAGAGGACCCCATAAGGTACAAACCTACCCTGGCCCCTTGAGTTGCAGAAGGACTAAGTGCATCCTTTCCCATTGAGGCCTAACAAGGGGAAGAGGATCCAGAGGCAGGAAACAGTGTAGACAGCTTCTAATCCCACTGTTAGGGGGCCCATATGTTGACCAAGCTACACATATGCTATTTATGTGTAGAGGGTCTAGGTTCAGTCCATGCATGCTCTTTGGTTGGTGGTTCAGTCTCTTGTGAGCATACATGGACCCAAGTTAGTTTACTCTGTAGGTCTTCTTGTGGTGTCCTTGACCCCTCCAGCTCCCTCTATCCTTTCTTCTACTCTTCCACAAAATGCAGGAATGGCCTTTGTCAAAATCTAACACAGTTCTATTATAAAAGTCCGAGAGAGACTAGGAAAACAAGGGGCATAACTAAATGTAATAAAGGCAATTGATAGCAGATTTTTCTATACCAAAATGAAATAACATGGTGAGAAAATAAAAGTAATTCCACTAAAATCAGGTACACAATAAGTTTACAACTTCTTTCTATATCTGTTCAATATAGAACTTGAAGTTCTAGCTAGAGCAAAAAGACAACTGAAGGCAATCAAGGGGACACAAATTAAAAAGGAAGAAGTCAGAATATCCTTATTGGCATATGATATGATCGTATACATTAGTGACTCCCAAAATTCTACTAGAGAACTCTACCAGAGTGCAAACTTGAACAACCAGTTTGGAATCAATGTGGAGTTGTTCAGAAAATTGGGAATTTATCTACCTCAAGACCCAGCAATACCACTCTTGAGCATATACCCAAAGGACACTCTGTTTTACCACAAGGAGACCTGCTCATCTGTGTCAGTTACGGCTTTATTCATAATAGTCAGAAACTGGAAATAATCTAGATGCCCCTGGACCAATGAATAATTAAAGAAAATGTGATACTGTTGTAATAAATTTTTTAAAATGTTGGGATATATATTGTCTTTTATTATTAGCCCTAAGATTATCATGATGGTATTATTTAACCCACTATCACAAATAATGAGACACAGAGACCTGTTAGATTTGTAATTGCCTTATTTACCTTGGGCCCGGCAGATATTTCTACCTCACAATTCACCTCTCAGACCCCATCCAATGCCATCTACCTTAATCATCCTCATCTGAACTGTCTTTCATCCATAATCTCGTGGTATTTGCTTTTATTCTTCATCTGGGCCCTTCCACGCCATCACTGGAGTCCTTTTCCTAGTCCCAGGTTGTTCCTCCTCCACACTAACCCATCATGGCATACTCCTTTCTCCTCTTTTCCTGTCCCTCTGGTCTGTTTTCTGTGATTCTCTCTGTCCTCTCCAAGCCTGGGAACCTTAGGAACACCTACCTTATTCTGCCCTGATCAGGTATAGGACATTTAATTAGCCTATCAGGTAGGTTTACACAATACACATAGGTTTACCCAGATCCTGAGGGCTAGTAAATATGCATCAGACTAACCTCCAACACGGTACATTTACAGAATGGAGTATTACTCAGCTGTTTTAAAATACTATGTCATGATATTCGTAGGCAAATGGATAAAACTAGAAAAAAACTCATCCTGAGTGATGTAACCCAAACCCAGAACGGCAAAGGTGGTATGTCTTCACATATAAGTGGATATTATACTTTTCAGTAACTGATAACCAAGCTACAGTTCCTAGGCCCTATAAAATACTCAAGCGAGCATCCGTTTAACAGACTTCCAGCCTTAGACATCTCAATCCTGAATGTAAGCATGTATTGTTTTTACTTTCTCTGTGTTTCTTTTTCTGTCTTTACTAGTTGCTCAGTTATTTGTGTTTGGGAGCAATTCCCTACACAACTACCAGCACACCCTCCCATTATAAATTCGGGGGGGCCCATCTGAGATTTTTGTTGTCTAGCCTTGAATTCTATATAAAGTTGGTCCTCTTGAAACCATCTCCAAATTGCTGAAAATATATGTATGCATTACTTTGCACAGCTCAGAGCTTATTGTTCTTTTTTAATTTTAAGATTATATAATATATTTAATTTATGATTATTTTTAGTGACTTTAATGGCATAAATTAACCCTTTCATCTTCTCCATCTACAATCTCCCATATATTTCTCCATGTGATCTTTCAAATTCATGACCTCTTTTTCCATTAATTTGTTGTTACACGCAAATATGCATATATATGAAAATTTGTATGTATACATTACACACAAATATGTATGTATATTTAGGAATTCACATGAACAAACACACACACACAATTGGCATGTTCTTCCGTGAGGAGGACTATTTCTGTAATTCTTTGCATGACTTAGTTGCCTGTAGTTTTTTGTATAAGGTTGGAAGATCTTGGCCTTTCCCAAATCCACATTACCAGGTCGCTTGATGTTTGTAAGGTCATGCTGTTGAGACATTATGGGTGTAGCTTCTGACATGACAAATAGACAAAATTTCAACAAACTTTCAACAAACTCCCTGACCCCTCTGGCTCTTAAAATCTTTCCATTCCATCTTTAGCAATAATCCCTGAGCCTTAGATAAAAGAATTATTTTTGGATGTATCTTTTAGGATTAGGCTCCACAAGTCTGAACTTTTATTGGTTGTGGTTTTCCGCACTGTTCTCTGTCTGTTACATAGAAAAGTTTCCTTGAGGTGTGAAGAATATGCTTATCTGTGGATTTATGACAAGTATTTAGAATGTAGTTAGGGTTACTTCCAATTTAGTAAAGTAATGGCTGTGGTTTCTTCTCCAAGTTCTATGAGTCTAATAGGCTAAGTTCACAGTGCCAGTCATGGTTTTCCTCTTTGTGAGCTGTATTAAGTTCAATTAGAGTGCTGAGGGTTGCACCAAGTATGAATGCCATTACTGTACCCTTAAGGTTTTTATTATGCCATGAAGGTCTTTGTGGTTCATAGGCATCATAGCTAGTTAAGATTATCAGTTACCTCCATCCTTTGGAAGCACAAATGCTAACTTCTAATGCTGGGAATGCTAGTCTTCAATGAGGAGGCAAGTCAGATTAGTTCCATCTCTGGAGCCTCTGGGTTTTCTCTCTTAAATGCATGGCATGGTGTCTTCAGCGATAGTAACATTCCAGCTCTGGGAGGCAACCAACGGCAACAGCTGTGGTCTTTTATCCAAGCCTATGATATCTCATTAATATGATCTTTTCTACATAAAAGTTTATGATTTCCTTTATTTACACCCAATTAATATTTCATAGTGTACATGTTCCATATTTTTATTATTCATTTGTTCATTGAATAACATTTAAGTTATTTCTATTTCTTCACTCTTGTGAATAGAGCAGCAATAAACTTGGTTATGCAAGTACATATGGAATAGAATGTTGAGTTCTTTGGGCATATGCCATTACACACATATTCTGTATTATGTTGTCATGGCAGTATTCATTAAATTGCTGAGGCAAGGTCGTAGATAACGAGACTGAATTAGGACCTGGGATAGCAGGTTTGGGAAGATATATAGAAGAGAGGTTCAGGCAGAATCAATGGGATAGAGCCTGAAGAAGAGTTTTCAGGAGCTGGCAAGGTGGAGATGTTAAATATAGCATCTAAAGGACTTGTAAAGTATTTTATTTTTGTTAGTACTTTGAAAATTTTATACAATAGATTTTGATCATATTATCCTCTTCCCCAACTTCTTCCAAATCTATTTACCTAGATTTGTTGCTAATTTAAAACCTATGAGAATCAGAAAGGGAATAGATCCAGGGGATCTGGAAAATGGGGAGGAACTGGGAGTTGTAAGGGGAGAGGAAATTGAAATTGGGATATATTGTATGAGGGAGAAAACGCTTTTCAGTAAAAGGGGAAATAATAAAAATTATTGCAATCTATTTAAGGAACATCTTTTTTAATAAAGTGGATGCTTGTAGACTTTCTTAAAAAAACAGAGAAATAAGGTACAGAAAAACATCAGCTTTTACTTTAACCTCTAGAAGTGTGGAGATGAAAGAAATTTTTACATTTGATGGGTTTTTATGACCATTTTTTAATTTTTAATTTTATTTTTATTAATTACACTTTATTCACTTTGTATCCCACCTGTAGCCTCCTCTCCTATCCCTGCCCAATCCCACCTACCCTCCCTCTTCTCCTATGCCCCTCTCCCAGTCCAGTGATAGAGGAGGTCATGATAGGGTCCATCTGACCCTAGTCTGTCAGATCTCATCAGGACTGGATTCTTTGTCTTCCTGTGTGGACTAGTAAGGCTGTTCCCCCCTAAGGTGGAGGTGAACAAAGAGCCAGCCCAAGAGTTCATGTCAGAGACAGTCCCTGTTTCTATTTTTGCATAACCCTCTTGGACATGGAGCTGCCATGGGCTAATTCTGTGCAGGGGTTCTAACTTATCTCCATGCATGGTCCTTGTTTGGAGTTCAGTCTCAGAAAAGACCCCTGTGCCCAGATTTTTGGTGCTGTTGCTCTCCTTGTGGAGCTCTTGTCCTTTCCAGGTCTTACTATTTCCCTCTTCTTTCATAAGATTCCCTGCACTCTGCACAAATTTGGCTATAAGTCTCAGTATCCTGACACCCGGCTGGGTAGAGCTTTTCAGAAGCCCTCTGTGGTAGGCTCCTGTCCTGTTTCCTGTTTTCTACCTTTTCCAATGTTCATCCTTTTTATTTTTTGAATGGGGATTGAACATCTTAGCCAGAGTCCTCCTTCTTGACTGGTTTCTTTATGTGTACATATTTAGTATGTTTATCCCATATTATATGACCATTCATGGAGATAACCTAGAACCCCTGCACAGATGTAACCCATGGCAGTTCAGTATCCAAGTGGGTTCCATAGTAATGGGAACAGGGACCATCTCTGACATGAACTGATTGGTCTGCTCTTTGATCACCTCCCCCTGAGGGGGGAGCAGCCTTACTAGGCCACAGAGGAAGACAATGCAGCCACTCCTTATGGAACCTGATAGACTAGGATCAGAAGGAAGGGGAGGAGGACCTCCCCTATCAGTGGACTCAGCGAAGAGTAGGGGGGGGGGAGAGTAGGATTGGGAGGAGAGGATGGAGGAAGCTACAGGAGGGATACAAAGTGAAAAAAACTGTAATTAATAAAAATTTAAAAATTAAAAAAGAATTGTGTTGGTAATTTCTTGGGAATTGCATTGAATCTGTAGATTGCTTTTGGCAAGATGACCATTTTTATTATGTTAATCCTGCCAAGCCATAAGCATGGGAGATTTTTTCCAGCTTCTGATATCTTCTTCTATTCCTTTCTTCAGAGACTGAAAGTTTTTTTATTTTTTTTTCATACAAGTCTTTGACTTGCTTGGTTAGACTTACACCAAGGTACGTTATGTCCTTTGTGGCTATTGTGAAAGGTGTTGTTTCCCTAATTTATTTCTCAGCCCTTTTGTCATTTGTATACAGGATGGCTACTGATGTTTTTGAATTGATTTTGTATGCAGCCACTTTGCTGAAGTCGTTAATCAGCTGTCAGAGTTCCCCAGTAGAATTTTGGGGTCACTCAGGTATACTATAATATCATCTGCAAATAATGATAATTTGACTTCTTCCTTTCAGAACTGAATCCTCTTGATCTCCTTCAATTGTCTTATTGCTCTAGCAAGGACTTCATGTACTATGTTAAAGAGATGTGGAAAGAGTGGGCAGCCTTGCCTTGTCCCTGATTTAAATGGGATTGTTCTAAGTTTCTCTCCATTTAGTTTGATGTTGGCTATAGGCTTGCTGTATATTGTCTTTATTATGTTTAGGTAAGTGCCTTGTATCCCTGATCTCTCCAGGACTTTAAACATAAATGAATGTTGGGTTTTATCAAATGCTTTTTCAGCATCTAGGGAGATTATCATGTAGGTTTTTTTTTCTTTCAGTTTGTTAATATGGTGGATCACATTGATGGATTTCCGTATATTGAACCACCCCTACATGACTGGGATGAAGCCTACTTGGTCATAATGGATGTTATTTTCAATGTGTTCTAGGATTTGGTTTGTGAATGTTTTATTGAGTATTTTTTTTTTCATCAATGTTCATAAGGGAGATTGGCCTGAAATTCTCTTTCTTTGTTGGGTCTTTCTTTGAGGTTGAGGTATCAAGGTGACTGTGGCCTCATAGCATGAGTTTGGTAGTATTCCTTCTGTTTCTATTGTGTGGAATAGTTTGAAGAGTATTAGTGTTAGCCCTTCTTTGAAGGTCTGGTAGAATTCTGTTCTGAAGCCATCTGGCCCTGGGCTTTTTTTTACATAGGAGACTTTTGATGACAGATTCTATTTCCTTAGGGGATATAGGACTAATTAATTGATTTATCTGTTCTCTATTCAGCTTTGGCAAGTGGAATCAATCAAGAAAATTGTCCATTTCATTCAGAGTACAAATTTTGTGCTGTATAGGCTTTTGAAGTAAGACCTAATAATTGTTTGGATTTCCTCAGGGTTTATTGTTATGCTCCCCTTCTCATTTCTAATTTTTTTGTTTGGATGGTAACTCTCTGCCTTTTAGTTAGTTTGGCTAAGGGTTCGTCTATCTTGTTGATTTTCTCAAAAAACCAGCACTTGGTTTCATTGATTCTTTGAAGTGTTTTATTTGTTTCTAATTTATTGATTTCAGCCCTGAGTTTGATTATTTCCAGCCATCTACTCCTCTTGGATATGTCTGCTGCTTTTTTTTCTAAGGCTTTCAAAGTGAGCCTTTAAGTTGCTTGTATGAGATGTTTCAATTTTCTCCGTAAAGTCAGTTAGTGCTATTAATTTTCCTCTTATCACTGCTATCATTGTGTCCCATAAGTTTGGGTATGCTGTGCCTTCATTTTCTTTGAATTCTAGGAAGACATTAATTTCATTTCTCACCTGACCCAGCTGTCATTGATAGCAAGTTGTTCAGTTTCCATGTGTGTGTAAGATTTTGCTGTTTCGCTAAAGGTCCAGCTTTAGTCCATGGTGGTCAGATAGGATACAAGAGATTATTTCAATCTCCTTGTATCTGTTGAAGCTTGCTTTGTGACCAGCTATATGGTCTGTTTTGGAGAAGGTTCCATGAGATTCTGAGAAGAAGGTAAGTTCTTTAGTGTTTGGGTGAAAGCTTCTATAGATCTCTGTTAGATCCATTTTATTAATGACCTCTGTTAGAGTTATTCTTTGTTTAATTTCTGTTTTTTTTTTTTTGACCTGTCCTTTGTTGAGTGTTGAAGTCTCTCCCTATTAACGTGTGGGGATCTATGTTTGGTTTACATTTTATTAATGTTTCTTTTACAAATGTGGGTGCTCTTGTATTTGGGGCATAGATGTTCAGAATTGTGATGTCTTCTTGTGGAAGTTTCCTTTGATGAGTATGAAATGACCTTCCCCATCTCTTTTGAATAATTTTGGTTAAAAATCTATTTCATTGCATTTTAGAATGACTACTCCTGCTTGCTTCTTGGGTCCATTTGCTTGGAAAACTGTCTTCCAGCCCTTTACTCTCAGGTGATGTCTGTGTGACCTAGATGTGCTTTTTGAATGCAACAGATTGTTGGACCTTGTTTACATATCCATTGTTAATTTGTGTCTTTTATTGGAGAGTTGTGTCTCTTGATGTTGAGGGAGATTAATGATCAGTTCCTGTTAGATGCTTTGACGCTTTGATTTTGCTGTTGGTTGTGATGGTGTGTTTGTGTGTTTGGCTACTTTTAGTTTTGCTGTAGTGAGGTTATATGTTTCCTGTGTTTTACTGAATGTAGTTAATTTTCCTGGGTTGTATTTTCCTCCTACTATCTTCTGTAATGCTGGATTCGTTTGCAGGTATTGCTTAAATTTGTTTTTGTCATTATCTTGTTCTCTCCATCTATGATGACTGAGAGTTTTGCTGGGTGTGGTAGCTTGGGCTTACATCTGTGTTCTCTTAGAGTCTGCATATCTGTCCAGGCTCTTCTGGATTTCTTGGTCTCTGTTGAGAAGTTAGGTGTGATTCTGATAGGTTTGCCATTGTATTTTACTTGGCCTTTTTCCTTTGCAGCTTTTAGTACTTTTTTCTTTGCTCTGTATACCTACTGTTTTAATTATTATGTGGCAGTATGATTTTCTTTTCTGTTCTAATTTATTAGGTGTTCTGTAGGCCTCTTGTATTCTTATAGACCTCTCCTTTAAGTTGGGGAAATTTTCTTCAATGATTTGTTGAAAATATTTTCTGGGCCTTGGAGGAGGGAATCTTCTTTTTCCTCTATTCCTATTATTCTTAGGTTTTGTCTTTTCATATTGTCTTGGATTTTTTTGACCATCTTTGTCAGGAATTTTTTGGATTTAATATTTTCCTCGACAGATACATCAATTTCTTCCTTTGTATCTTCCACACCTGAGTTTCTTTCTTCCATCTCTTGAAGTCTATTGGTTATTGGTCTATAGTTCCTGTTTTCTTCTCTAAGTTCTTCCTCTCCACAATTTCCTCCATTTGTGTTTTCTTTAATTTTTCCAATTCTATCTTCAGATCTTGAGCTGTTTTGTTGATTTCCTTCATCTGTCTGATGGTATTTTCTTGTTTTACCTTCAATTCCTTCACCAGTTTGTTTGAACATTCCTTTCTTTCATTTATTTCGTTCAGTGATTTAATTATCTCCTCTCTAAAGGCCACAAACTGTTTTGCTTCATCTTTTAGTATTTCTTTATGGATTAACATAATCTGTTTGTCTTTATCTTCTTGTATTTCTTTACAGAAGACCATAATCTATTTTTGTCTTTCTCCATTTCTTTATGTTTTGCCATAATCTGTTTGACTTTATCTTTCTTTAATTCTTTACACATTTTGTTTCCTCTATTATCCTCTTCATAAACATAGATATAAGGTCATCTTCTTGAATTTCAATTATGCTTTGCTGTTCAGGGGTGCTTGCCCCTGGATAACTGGGTTCTGAAGATGCCATATTGCTTTGTCGTTTGCTGGTTGACCTTTTCCGTTGGCCTCTACCCATTGCACTATCTTAGGTGTTGGCTTTTAGTTTCTGGTGCTCCCTGGAATCCTGGGTTGGGGAGAATCCCCTTGGCAGGAAGATGATTTTTCCTGAAGGAGGCCTCCTCCGCTTTTGGGTATGGTCATTGAATGGCAGGCTTTTCTCGGGAATTGCCACAGCTCACCTCAGGCGTATAGACTTGAGTGGTAACTATGGTCTTTGTTAGTCAGGGGGGCTCTCTTCTCACCCGTAGAAGTCCTGGAGACAGCTGCCCTGCTGCTGGGTTTCTTGCTCTTAATTTAGTCATCTGCTGCTGTTCTTCTTATACTGTTTTCTAGGCACAGCCCTCTTGAAGCAGCTTGGAGCCCTGTGGTTTGGTCAGTTAGTTATGGACAACTAGTTGCCCCTTGTAGCAGTATCTGGGAGCTGGTCTCAGGGGTTCCAGGCTTCTGTAGGTCTGAGGTTGGAGCTATGTGCCCCAGTACCCAAGCACTAATCAATGGCAGGTGAGCACAGCTTTCATGTGTGCAGCAGGAGGCGAGAGCCTGGACCTAGCAGAAACTCAGAAACTTTTCCAGAGCTGGGTTTCTTGAGGTTGGACCAGATTTTTAACCCCTACTATGGGGTTTCCTCCTAACAAGAAGATACAGTCTGTGGTGTTTGGGGGCCCACAGTTCCATCTGGAGTTGAGAGTAGAGCAAGCAGGCAACTGTTGGCTCCAAGCTGGCAACTGAGTGCCTGCCAGGAGCTTTCCCCCAAAACTTTTCCATGTGTGTGTTTGGGGGGGAGGGGTTAGCTGAAAGCTCTAAGCTCAGACCTGCTGATTCCCTCTTTATGGGAATTTATGCTGATTCCCTCTTTTTCCACAAAAGGGAAACTTGCTCTCTGGGGCCCTGGGTCCACAGTTCTGTCTGGGATGGTGAGTCAGGTGTACAGCAGGTCTCTGGGCTGGATAATGTGTGCCCCACTCTGGGCTGGGAGCTGAGGGTCCCACTCTTGGATGGTGTCTGAGGGCCCTGATCTGGGCTCATGGCTGTGCACCCACAGGTCCACTGGTCCTTTTCCAGGGATTGACTACATGACCTGAGGTTGGTCCTGATTGATTCCCACACCATGGGATTTCCTCTCACCTGGGAATCACAATCACTGGTGTTTTAGGGCCCAGAGTTCAGCCTTTTGTTTCCTGCTCCTCAGACACAGTGTTCTCCCAGTGCCGCCATCTTGCATCTCCTTGACAATTTTTAATAAAATGAACTAAATACATTTTTATTAAATAGAAAATATTATTGCCTATGTCATTCAATTTTAGAAAACATTAACATTTGTGAATAAAGATTATAACATCATTTGAAAATAGAACACACACACACAAGTACACAGTATAGTTGATGCTTTTCATATACTCTTGACTATGTGGCCTTCCACTGGAATGTGGTCAACATATAAAGGGCTACACCTTTATAGATAACTGAATCTCTCTTCCAAGCTATTATTAATCTTTACTTACTCCATATCTACAAAGATTTAAAATCACACTTAAAATATAAATCACTGATGTTCATGATAAATAGATAAACTACTTGCCATTTTAGTAAACATACACAAAATTAAAAAAAAATGTATCTGATCAACCGTGTGAATAGTTGTGCTGACATGAAGCAGAGAAATTTTTTTGTTTGGTTTTTTATTTTTAATTATACTTTAATTACTTTGTATCCCCCGTCTAGTTCCCTCCCTCCTCCCCTCCCAATCCCTCCCTTTCTCCCCCATCTCCACACACTCCCCTCCCCAAGTCCACTGGTAGGGGAGGGTTTCTTTTTCTTCCTTCTGATCCTAGTCTGTCAGGTCTCATCAGGAGTGACTGCATTTTCTTCCTCTGTGGCCTGGTAAGGCTGCTCCTCCCTCAGGGGGAGGTGATCAAAGAGCAGGCCAATCAGTTCATGTCAGAGAGAGTTCCTGTTCCCATCACTATGGAACCCACTTGGACACTGAACTGCCATGGGCTACATCTGTGCAGGGGTTCTAAGTTATCTCCATGCAGAGTCTATGACATGATGGACCACAATTCACAAATATTATGTTTTCATATATTTTGAAATATATCACAGATAAACTTGTCTGTGTGCGTAAATAGTTGAAATATCAATTTTTGCATACTAGCCCCTAATTTTTTTCATTTTATGTATTGCATTTTATGAGATACTTTTTTTAACTTTTATTAATTACAGTTTATTCATTTTGTATCCCCCCATAAGTCCCTCCCTCCTTCCCTCCCAGTCCCACCCTCTCCCCCTTTCTGCATGCATGCCCCTCCCCAAGTCCACTGATAGGGGAGGTCCTCCTCTCCTTATTTCTGATCTTAGTCTATCAGTTCTCATCAGAAGTGGCTGAATTATCAGGGTTCTAGGTTATCTCCACAGATAGTCCTTGGTTGGAGTATGAGATACTTTTAACTGCAATTTCAATATCTATTCCAAAATGTTTCAAGGTATCTCTCTCAGACTGTAGTGAAAAAGAGACTTCACAAATGTCAATGAGACCAGGGATATTCAATATAAAGTAAAAATAACATAGTAGTTATTAACTGCTAAAATGTATTAAAGGAAATCATAAAGATTATGTAAAGCTGCAAGAGAGACCGAATAAGGAACAATGTTGCTAAGATTATATCCTATCCAAGGATGAGTTTCAGAACTCTTGAAAAAGGGTGTGAATGTGGACATGAAGTGGAAAACTTATCTTGATTGGCCTTGGCAAGAAAAAACACAAAAGAGTTTAAGTATTTCACTAAAATATTCTATCAAGAATTGAGAATAGGTCTCTGAGTTTCAAGCTATCCTGGTCTACAGAGTTTCTCTACATGGAGAAACGCTGTCTCAAAAAAAAATTCTACATAAACTGTTTCTTGTATTTTAGACATTGTTTAGGAGAAATGACTTGAAACACAGGTAGCACTTAATTTTCCATGCAATACTACATTCATATATATATGAATGTATATGTATGAATAAACTGGTATATGTTTAACATTAGCCTTTTAACTTATTTTTCAGATTTCACTAAGAAACTTGTATTTGGTCCAAATGTAGGAGTTGAAAAGCTATTTATATCATAGACTTAAAAACTGATATAGAAATTGTTATCTAGACTCTCCTAGATTTTCTGCCACTTATATTTTAAATGGAAACAGAATCATTCCAACTGATTAAAGAGAGCCAATTACAGGAAAAATTGAAATATAATCTTTTGATTATGTAAGATCCCATATGCTAAGGTGTGATCACAGGAAAATGATTTGGCTTATAGTTCATTAATATTTTGGGAGCATTTTCCCAATCTATGAATCTCATTTGTGCTCATGTACTTATCACAGATCAGTAAATTGGCTAGCCACTAAATTTTAGAAAATTAAGCATTTGGGTCATAAATACATTTTATGTACAAAGACTTTGTAGTCACTTCTCAAAGAAAATTAAAAGGTAAAATTTATAAATTAATCTCTCAAAAAGAATTGGGTCCTCATCCACTTTTTTTGGATCATATTCACATTTAACTATTACCAAAACAATTACTGTATACATAACAATCTGGAAATGTCCTTATTTCTTCCAATAATAATCAAATATGCAGTACCTTTTTCTTTTGGGGGAGGGACACATAACTCTGCTTAGGAAATAACTAGGAAACCCTTGTTAATATTCATTAATCTTTTCTGTTACCTTTCTTATTTATTCCACTGTTTAGGTATGAAAAGATTTTAAGGTAGACAATGGATTTGAAGAACTTCAGTTTTATTTTAATAATGGGAAAACCTTGCTAGTATTGGCATTTCAGAAATTTTTGGTGGTCTGAGGTAATGAGCTGCACATTTCCCCATGATGACAGCATTTATATCTCTATTCCTTGGTGTATAAATAATGGGATTTAGGATGGGAGTGAAAACTGTATAAAGTACAGCATTTTTTTTCCAGAGGATAGGTAATAAAGGGCCACACATAGATGAAGATGCAAGGTCCAAAGAATAATACTACTACCATGATTTGAACAGATAGTGTAGAAAACGCCTTGGCCATGGCAGCCGAAGACTTGAACCAAACTGTGACAAGAATTATTACATAAGAGCTCACCGAGAGAGAAAGTTCTTAAGGAAAGAATTCCACTGTTTACCACAATTAGTATTTCAGGAAAGTGTGAGTCAATACAAGCTAGCTTGACCACTCGAGGAAGTTAACAACAAAAGCTGTCTACTTCATTGGGTCTAAAAAATGCTAGGTTTACAGTAAATAATAAGCTCAATGTATGCACCAAGCCCACAGCCCAGGAGATTACCACTATGACAGTACATGTATTTTTGGTTCATGATGATCATATAATATAGAGGCTTACATATGGCCACATATCTGTCATAGGCCATGGAAACCAGGATTACCATCTCTCCTCCTGTAAATAGGCTGGGCTATGCAGCTGCTAAAGAAATTTGTCTTATGTTCACTCAGAAAGTCTGCAATCATTTTAGATGAAGCAAAAGAAGCCTGATCCAAGAGGAAATACATGGTGGAGTGCAGGCTTCTGTCAGAAGTCACTGCTTTGATGATGAGAAAGTTTCCTAATATGATGACAATGTACAACGCAGAGAAGAAAATGACCCGTCCTGCAGGCTAGTCAAACAGAGTCTACCTGAAAGAGAGCTTGGAAATGATAGGGACAGTGACGCAAAGAATGGAGACCAAGACAGACTTCTGATCAAGGTCTCAGTTTACTGAACATGCAAACAACACTTATAAAGCAAAGGGTTACAAGCAATTTTGTTTCACAGTAACAACACATCAGTTGTTGTCAATGCCACCTGGAAAGGCATTCAAGAATTCACTCAAGGTTTCACCAAGTTTGATTTCTGGTTGCACGGAGCTGGCTATCTACTTCTCAGGCTCAGAAAACCCTGGAGGAAAAGTTGTCAGTGTCAGACTCCCAGAGGTTGCCAAGGCCAGTCTCTGAGAAACTGAGCTATGGAGAAGACCCGCATCTGCCAAGTCCAGGAGGCAGAATTCCAATTACCAGACTCCTTCAAGAAAACAAAGAAGAAAAAGTGACGTTCCTGAGAGTCCAAGCAACACAAACTCAGACACCACTGAATAATTGATCTTATCCATGGATTCAGGTTAGAGACTTTCACTGAAACAACCTTGAAGAAGAGAAAATGAGAAGATATTATAACTATAAAATAATATTTTAATGCAGAGGACTCTTAGCCATCCAGCCTAATATTTACTAAATACCAAATTTAAATACCAAACATTTAAACAACCGTGCCAACAAGTCTAAACAGATAAAAGCAGCTTATGATTGTGTCTAAAAAATGCTTAATAATTAAGAGACCTCTACCATCCTCGCCCAGCCCAGAGTAACACTGGAGGTCTGTTTTGGCCTCACAATGGGGTCCCACGGACATGTTGCCAACATCTGTCTTGGGAGACTTCAGATACCTTCTTAGTTCTCTTCATATGCAGGAGACCAGACCTTTAGCCAAAGTCCTAGGATTGCTATTGTCAGACCCAGATACAATATGCCTAACTGTAACCCTTTACCATCCCTTTATTTAGCTAAAGGACAATAAATGTTCATTTTACTGAAGTCAAGCCAACACTTTTATAGTAATCTTACAAAAAAGCACCTTAAAGTTGACATATATGTCAACTTACAAAAAAAAAGCTCCTTAAAGTTACATATATGTTTGTAAAATATAAACATTTACAAAGTTTATATTTTAACTGAAAGAGTAACTTGGTAGAAGCAGTGTCTACAAAAATCTTGGCCTGACAGCCTCTTAAGCAGAGCAAACATAGAACTAGTGACTTGTTTGCCAATTTAGCGAGTAGAGGGCCAGGGGCTTGTTAAACTTGTGGTCTGTTTACGTAGTTTATTGTTAGTTAATTAGGGGTTGTTAATAATCAGAGATAAGATACTTGAGCTAGTCTATCCGTAAAACTCATAGTATAATACAAAATTTTTTGACCTCCTATGTTTGCCTATCTTCTTTCTGCCTCATCATAAGTATCTGTGTTTGGTAATGGTTTTGTAGTAGTTTTACTGCAGTGGGAATATCCAGAGCATTTATCCTAACAGATCCTGATTAAACATTTTCTTTAGAAACCCTAAAACTCTTGTCCTTTTACTACCTACAATGTTTGGTTTTTCCACAAGCAATTCCTGATGCTGAATCTGATTTATTACCTCTCCTAAAATTTTATTTTCCTTTTACTCTTATTTGCTAAAGCTTTTAGTGATCTATTAGAAATGTTTCCTTGAATAGTTAATTGTACTGTTTCAAGAATCAGAGAAACAGCAAAAAGGAGCTCATCAATTCCAGTCTTGTAACCAAATAAGCATGGGACTTAAAATACGTCTTTTGGCTTAGATGGCTGTGTGAGGATTCTTGCTAGGGACTTCCAGGAAGCTGATTCCCGTAGGAAATGTGTCTTCTCGTCTGTTTGCATAATTTTATGCTTGAATAACACATGTTTATGCTATACAGGCTTTCTGGAGTTAGTGTAGCACCTATATCCACAACAGCTGCCAAAGCAGCTACCAAAAGTGTTCAACTCTGACCTTGCCGACTTCCATCAAGCTGGACCTGCACTTTCCCTCCCAGCCATGGATGTTCTTGCAGACCCTGGACAGCATCAAATCAGCCTGTTCTTCCTGGACTTGGCCAGCATTTCAGCCTTTTGACCTCCCTACAGCACCCCCAGTGTCAGCAGGAAGTAGCCAGAAAAAAATATACACCCATTATTCACTTATTTTAAAAAGGCTGGAACGATATGCTTCAAGGACCAGCAGCTCCAGGTTCTCCTAGCATTCCTCAGTCCCTATCTGCTCCCTTGCATGGCTGGCAACTTTCTACTGACAACCCTCTACCCTAAATTTCCAGGGCAGAAGCTTCCCCTCCTCCTCTTGACCATGTAATCTGACCAGTTTGTTGCTATTATTTCTTCTCCCTCTCTTAACCCCTTGCATGACAACCAAGAGCTGCTTCCAACGAACCTAAAGTTATATACTTTAACTTAACTTACATGAGAAGTAGCCCAAGTTCCTCATTTTTTAATTGTAGAAAAAGGGAGGAATGTTAGGATTTTGGAACTATACATGCTCCTGGGTTGCCTAGCAACTTATGATGTCATTGTATCGATGGCCAGGTGGTCACACTTGGAAGGCATGGTAACCTTCCCCCTTAAAGGGACCAGCCGGCCATGTGGTCCCTCTCTTGGTCCCTCTTGCTCCTGGACTCTTCCCTCTTGCTCCCCCTGTTGCCCCCTCTTGCTCTCCCCTTTTGCTTTCGGGGCACCCCCTCCCTTTCCTCCCATCATGTCCTGCTCGCCCCCCCTCTCCATCTTCACCTAAAAAAAACCACTTTCATGGAAGATTTGTTGTAATCATCATTACTTAAATCATACCCGAACATTACAATGTAGCATCCATTGGAGGACACCATGCTTCAACAGAAGGACACATATGCAAAAATATATAAAAAGCATAAGTTGAAGTTGGTTGGTTTAAAAAAAAAGAACTCAAAGCAGAGGTGGATAGGGAAGGGAGAGTGGATCTGGAAGGACTTGAGGAAGGAAGTAAATACGATCCAAATACTATGTACAAAATTCTTAATGAACTAGTAAAAACTTTCAACATTGGTAGAAACTTTTATACTTCTGAACAGGTTTCTCAGTTAAATAAGATAAATGGTTATTCAAATGCTGACCTGTGATAACAAGACTGGAGAGCTACAGGACTGAAAGACTAGAAGACTGAAGTAATGATTTACAACTCAATTCTTCAAAACAAAAAAAACCTTTCTAGAATGAGCAAAGAGTAAATAAATAAACAATACACAGATCTCTGATCATTTTGTAACATAAATTATACTAAAGTCTTAAATATACATTTAATTTAACTCTTTAAGGGACATACAGAACTTTGTTGTTATTTTGTTAGGTAAAGTAACACTGGTTAGTTTAGGCATATTTTTCTTAACTCTTCATATTAAAAACATAGGTGTGTACCTACTTTACAGGAAGTAGTAAAGCTGAAATATAATAATGAAAAGCATTCTACTATAATACCTAATTGTATTATAATGGTTATCCTAAAACATTAAACATTTTACAATACAACATATGGTAAGAATGTCAATCTTTTACTCCAGGATTTTTATACATTCTAGATGGTTCCAACTAAGAAGGGTCTTTTATAAGAATTAGCAATTTAAAAACTTACTTTAGCTCTCAAATCTTGTATGAGATCATTTTTTTTTTACTGTTTCAAAGTGCAGGAAGAGAGAAATACAAAGTGAAAATTTATACCCAATGTTAATTCAATTATTTTATAATTTTTATTTTATTCTTATATATAAAATGATTAAAACTATAATATATATTTATGGTTGTGAACCTGGCCTTTAATTGCTGTGCCATTTCTCCAGCTCAGGATGATGCTTGGAGATAACCTAGAACCCCTGCACAGATGTAACCTATGGCAGCTCAGTCTCTAAGTGGGTTCCCTAGTAATGGGAACAAAGGACACGGTCATCAAAACAAAACAACTGCCTACAGATTGGGAAGGAACCTTCACCAACCCTATATCTGCCAGAGGACTAATATCCAGTATACATAAAGAACTCAAGAAGTTACACAGAAACAAATCAAGTAATCCAATTAAAAAATGGGGTACAGAGCTAAACAGAGAATTCTCAATAGAGGAATATTGAATGGCAGAGAAACAGTTAAAGAAATTTTCAACGTCCTTAGTCATCAGGGATATGCAAACCAAATGACCCTGAGATTTCACCTTACACCCCTGAGAATGGCTAAGATGAATAACTCAAGTGACAACACATGCTGGAGAGGATGAGGAGAAAAGGGAACCCTCCTCCACTGCTGTTGGGAATGTAAACTTTTACAACCACTCTGGAAAGCAATCAGACAATTAGGAATAGTGCTTCCTCAAGATCCAACTATACCTCTGCTAGGCATATATTCAAAAGACACTCAAGTATACAACAAGGACATCTGATCAACCATGTTTGTGGCAGCTTTATTTGTAATAGCCAGAAGTTGGAAACAGCCCAGATGCCCCTCAGTTGAAGAATGGATACAGAAATTGTGGTGCACCTACACAATGGAATATTACTCAGCAATAAAAAAACAAGGAAATCATGAAATTTGCAGGTAAATGGTGAGAACTGGAAAAGATCATCCTGAGTGAGGTATCCCAGAAGCAGAAAGACACACAGGGTATATACTCACTCATAAGTGGATACTAGACATATGATATAGGATAAACATACTAAAATCTGTACACCTAAGGAAGCTAATCAGAAATGATGACTCTGGCTAAGATGCTCAATTCCCATTCAGAAAGGCAAAGAGGATGGACATCGGAGGAGGGAGAAAAAAGGGAACAGGACAGGAGCTTACCACAGAGGCCCTCTGAAAGGCTCTACACTTCAGGGAATCAAGGCAGATGTTGAGACTCATAGCCAAACTTTGGGCAGAGTACAGGAATCTTATGAAAGAAGTGGGAGATAGTAAGACCTGGAGGGGACAGGAGCTTCACAAGAAGAGCAACAAATCAAAAAAGTCTGGGCACAGGGGTCTTTTCTGAAACTGATACTCCAGCCAAGGACCACTCATGGAGATGGCCTGGAATCCCTGCACAGTGGTAGCCTATGGCAGTTCAGTATTCAAGTGGCCTCCATAATAATGGGGACAGGGACTGTCTCTGAGGTGAACTGATTGGCCTGCTCTTTGATCACCTCCCCCTGAGGGGGGAGCAGCCTTACCAGGCCACAGAGGATGACAATGCAGCCACTCCTGATGAGACCTGATAGACTAGTATCTATCTAGAATCTATAGACTAGATAGGAATGGGGAGGAGGACCTCCTTTTTCAGTGGACTGGGAGAGGGACATGGGTGGGGAAGACGGAGGGTGGGATTGGAAGGGGAAGAGGGAGGGAGATATAGGGGGTATACAAAGTGAATAAACTGTAATTAATAAAAAAAGTAAAAAAAAAAGAATCCTTGTTTCTGAACTCAATGTCTGGCTCTTTGATCACCTCCCCCTGAGGGGGGTTGGCAAGCTTACCAGAACACAGAGGAAGACTATGAAAGACAGTCCTGATGAGACCTGATAGACTATGGTCAAATGGAAGGGGAAGATATACACATCTATCTGTGGAATGAGGAAGGAGCATGGGGAGAGATGAGGGATGGATAGAGGGAGGAGTTCGGAGGGGAGGAGGGTGAGGGCTACAGTGGATAAATTGTAATAAACAAAAAATTACATTAAAAAAACAAATGACGAAGGGGGGGCAAAGATGGCTATGCCGGGAGAGCACTGTGTCTGAGAAGCAGGACAGCACTCTCCGTGCAGCGACTAGGAGACTGAACTCTGGGCCCTAAAACTACAGCGATTGTGTTTCCCAGGTGAGGGGAGGCTCCCACGGCATGGGAATCAGTTGGGTCCACTCTTGGTTGCCCAGCCAGAACCCAGAAGAAATCCTGGGTAATGCGGGCTTTGGGTCTCCAGGCTGGAGCCGCAAGCCTGCGTGTCCCGATCACTTTCCCAGGCTGATCAGTGGGCACAAGGGTGCCTGATATTGGGAGTCCCAGTCGCAAGAAAATCCCACGGGGAAGCAAAGTTGCGAGTCTGATCACGGGTCACCCATCCTTTCCCTGGAAGGTCTCGGAGACCGCTGATATCCGCCACCATCACAACTGAGCTCCTGCCGCGCAGAGAGCTGTGCGCCCAGCTCACCTGTACAGATGAGCTGCGTGCCCCAGTGCAAAAGAAACTGGGAACCCCCGTCCGGAGAGGGCCCCACAGGGAAGGAAGAAACCGTGCTGCTGGGGTCAACTAGGCTTTGCCTGGGGAAAGTCTAGCAGACCACAGATCGCAAACAGGTTAGTACTCCCAGCCATCACAGATCCGGGCCCAAGCAGGGAGCACAGAGTTATTGGGAACCCAGCTCCCGCAGACTAGCAGGTGGGCACACGCTCTGCCAGCCCAGAGGCCTGCTATGTACCAACTACTCCTTACAGACAGAACTGTGTGCCCCAAGACACCAGTGTCTTAGAGTCACTGTCTGGAGAAACCCTCACAAGGAACAAGGAACGAAGCAAAGGGGATGGACTTAGGCAACCCAGTATATCCCTGGAAAAGGTCCCACAGACTGACCCAACCCAGGGAACTGCTGTGCCCCAGATAGCCTGCTGTTACCAGGAGAGCAGTACTCAGCAGCCACAGATTACCTCTTGGGTTCTGGGGCACAGAGCCCCAAACTCAGACCTACAAAAGACTGGGAACCCTGAGATCAACCCCCAGATACTGCTCCAAGGGGCAACCAGTTATCCCTAACAAAACCGACCAAACCACGAGAAACGCAGGTTACAGCAGCTGATCACTAAATTTACAGCAAGAAACCCAGAAGGAGGGAAGTTGTCTCCAGGACTTCTCCCGGTGAGAAGAGAGCCCTCTTGACTAATCAGGACCACAGTTATCACCCAGGTCTCTTTACCTGAGGTGAGCTGTAGCAACTCCTGAAAAACACCGGCCATCCAGTGACTATACCCAAAAAGCTGAGAAGGCTTCCTTCAGGAAAAACCATCTTCCTGCCAAAGGGATTCTCTCCACTACAAGAGTCCAGGAACAACCAGAAACTAACTTCAAACAACTAAGATAGCCCAATGGGTAGAGGACAGCGTAAAAGTTCAACCAACAAAATCCAGAGCAATATGGCATCTCCAGAACCCAGTTATCCAGGGGCAAATAGCAGCATAATTGAAATTCAAGGAGATGACCTAACATCTATGCTCATGAAGAAGATAAGAGAGGAAACAAATAAAATACGAAAAGAAATAGAGGAAGCTGCAGCCAAACAGTTAGTGGCCTATAGAGAGGAAATGATTAAATCACTGAATGAGATAAAAGAAACAGTGGATTGTTCAAACAAACAGCTGAAGGAATTGACGGAAAAACATGAAAACACAGTCAGACAGGTGAAGGAAACCAACAAAATAGCTCAAGACCTGATGATAGAAGCTCAAGACCTGACGATAGAATTGGAAAAATTAAAAAAAAAAAACACAAATGGAAGAAATTGTGGAGAGAAAGAACTTAGGGAAGAAAGCAGGAACTACAGAGGTTAGCATAACCAATAGCCTACAAGAAATGGAAGAAAGAATTTCAGGTGTGGAAGATACAATGGAAGAAATAGATGTATCTGTCAAAGAAAATGCTAAATCTAAAAAATTCCTGACACAGACCGTCCGAGAAATTCAAGACAACATAAAAAGACAAAACCTAAGAATAATAGGAATAGAGGAAAAAGAAGATTCCCTGCACCAAGGCCCAGAAAATATTTTCAACAAAATCATTGAAGAAAATTTTCCCAACTTAAAGGAGAGGCCAATAAGAATACAAGAGGCATATAGAACACCCAATAAATTAGACCAGAAAAGAAAATCCTCCTGCCACATTGAAAGACCCCCCCGCCTCACCCTAAGTTAAATATAGCTAACGCTATTTTGTAGTACACCACTGTTTTGAGAAACTCTGTAGGCTAGGTGGGGAACTGGAAAATTACTGAGAAACCCAGCTGTGTCATATCTGCTGTCAGGCTGCCCCAGTCGAGCTAAAAACAGCTTGTGTTAATCACCCTCATGGGATATCTGTGAGACTGTTCCAGCTGAGATAAGAGTCCTAAGGAAAACAACATGTGGCGGCCCAAGTTAAGGGGTCATCATGACCGTCTCGACCACCCAGTTCCTGGAATTCTGCTGTCCCTGCCAAACTCTGACTCAAATTGTGGTCTCATTTAAATGTACCAATCAGCTCCCTGTAACCATGCTTCTTGCTTCTGTACCTGCGCTTCTGCTCTAAAACCCTATAAAAACCCCAGCTTTCCACCCAGAGGGCACGCAAGTCCTCCGAGAGACTTTGTCGCCCCGGGTACCCGTGTATTGAATAAAGCCTCTTGCTGTTTGCAGTCGAACAACTGGTCTCGCTGATCCTTGGGAGTGGGGGTCTCCCTGACGGAAGATTCCCCTCGGGGGTCTTAAAACATAATAATCAAAACCGTAAGTATACAGAAAAAAGAAAAAATACTAAAAGCTGCAAGAGAAAAAGGCCAAGTAACATATAATAACAAACCCATTAGAATCACACCTGACTTTTCAACAGAGACTATTAAAGCCAGAAGGGCCTGGACGGATATCATGTAGACCCTAAGAGAACACAGATGTCAGCCCAGGCTACTATACCCACCAAAACTCTTAGTCCTCATAAACAGAGAAAACAAGATATTCAATGACAAAAACAAATTTGAACAATACCTACAAACAAATCCTGCATTATAGAGGACACTAGAAGGGAAAATACAACCCAAGAAAACTAGCTACATTCAAGAAAACACAGGAAATAAATAACCCCACTAGAGTAAAACAAAAAGCAACCAAGCACAAAACCATATGACCACAGCCAACATTAAATTCAAAGGATCTAACATCCACTGGTCATTAATATCTCTTGATATTAATGGACTTAATTCTCCAATAAAAAGACACAGACTAACAGAATGGATGCGTAAACAAAACCCAGCAATCTGTTGCATACAAGAAACACAACTAAGTCACAAAGATAGATATTACCTGAGTGTAAAGAGTTGAAAGACAGCTTTCGAAGCAAATGGACCCAAGGAGCAAAGAGGAGTAGCCAATCCAATATCTGATAAAAATAGACTTTCAACCAAAATTAATCAAAAGAGATGGGGAAGGACCCTTCATACTCATCAAGGGAAAATTCCACCAAGAAGACATCACAATCCTGAACATCTATGACCCAAATACAAGGGCACCCATATTTGTGAAAGAAACATTGATAAAACTTAAACCACACATAGATCCCCACACACTAATAGTGGGAGACTTCAACACCCCACTCTCAACAAAGCAAAGGTCAACTAAACAGAAATTAAACCAAGAAACAATATCTCTAACAGAGGTCATGAATTAAATGGACCTAACAGACATTTACAGAACCTTACACCCAAACACAAAAGAATTTACCTGCTTCTCAGCAACTCATGGAACCTTCTCCAAAATAGACCACATAGTTGGTCACAAAGCAAGCCTCAACAGATACAAGAAGATTGAAATAATCCCCTGTATCCTGTCTGATCACCATGGAATAAAGCTGGACCTCAAAAACAACAGAAATAGCAAAAAGCCTACACATGCATGGAAACTGAACAACTTGCTACTAAAAGACAGCTGGGTCAGGGAAGAAATAAAGACATTAAAATCTTCCTGGAATTAGATAAAAATGAAGACACAACATACCCAAACTTGTGGGACACAATGAAGGCAGTGCTAAGAGGAAAGTTCATAGCACTAAGTGCCTTCAAGAAGAAATTTGAGACAGCACATTCAAGCAACTTAATGGCTCACTTAAAAACCCTAGAAAAAGAAGCAGCAGACACACCAAAAAGGAGTAGATGGCTGGAAATAATCAAACTCAGGGCTGAAATCAATCAATTAGAAACAAATAAAACAATTCAAAGAATCAATGAAACCAAGAGCTGGTTCTTTGAAAAAATCAACAAGATCGGCAAACCCTTATCCAAGGTAATTAAAAGACAGAGAGACACCACCCAAATCAACAAAATCAGAAATGAAAAGGGGGACATAACTACAGACACTGAGGAAATCCAAACAATCATTAGAACTTACTTCAAAAGTCTATATGCCACTAAATTTGAAAATCTAAAGGAAATGGACAATTTTATTGATAGATTTGACTTACCAAAGCTGAATCAGAGCCAGGTAAATCAATTAAATAGTCCTATATCCCCCAAAGAAATAGAAGCAGTCATCAAAAGTCTCCCATCCAAAAAAAACCCAGGACCAGATGGCTTCAGCGCAGAATTCTACCAGACCTTCAAAGAAGAGCTAACTCCAATTCTTTTCAAACGATTCCACAAAATAGAAACAGAAGGAACATTACCAAACTCATTCTATGAAGCCACAGTCACCTTGGTACCTAAACCTCACAAAGACAGAAAGAGAATTTCAGGCCAATCTCCCTTATGAACATTGATGAAAAAATACTTAACAAAATACTCGCAAACCGAATACAAGAACACATCAAAGATATTATCCACTACGACCAAGTAGGCTTCATCCCAGTCATGCAGGGGTGGTTCAATATACAGAAATTCATCAATGTGATCCACAATATTAACAAACTGAAAGAAAAAAAACACATGATAATCTCCTTAGATGCTGAAAAAGCATTTGACAAAATCCAACATCCATTCATGTTTAAAGTATTGGAGAGATCAGGGATACAAGGCACATATCTAAACATAGTAAAGGTGATATACAGCAAGCCTATAGCCAACATCAAACTGAACGGAGAGAAACTTAAAGCAATCCCACTGAAATCAGAAACAAGATAAGGCTGCCACTCTCTCCATATCTCTTCAACATAGTTCTGGAAATCCTTGCTAGTGCAATAAGACAGTTGAAGGAGATCAAGGGGATACAGATTGGAAAGGAAGAAGTCAAATTATCACTATTTGTAGATGATATGATAGTATATGTGAGTGACCCCAAAAACACTACCAGGGAGCTCCTACAGTTGATAAACACCTTCAGCAAAGTGGCCGGATACAAAATTAACTAAAAAAAAAAATACAGTAGCCCTCCTGTATACAAAAGACAAAAGGGCTGAGAAAGAAATTAGGGAAACAATACCCTTCACAATAGCCACAAATGACATAAGGTACCTCGGAGTAACCCTAACCAAGGAAGTCAAAGACTTGTATGAAAAAAATTTCAAGTCTCTGAAGAAAGAATTAGAAGAAGATATGAGAAGATGGAAAGATCTCCCATGCTCATGGCTTGGCAGGATTAACATAGTAAAAATGGCCTTCTTACCAAAAGCCATCTACAGATTCAATACAATTCCCATCAAATTGCTAACACAATTCTTTACAGACCTGGAAAGAAAAAATCTCAACTTCATATGGAATAACAAGAAACCCAGAATTGCTAAAACAATCCTCTACAATAAAAGATCTTCTGGAGGTATCTCCATCCCTGATCTCAAGCTGTACTATAGAGCAACAGTTATAAAAACTGCATGGTACTGGCATAGAAACAGAATGGTGGATCAAAGGAACTGAACAGAGGACCCAGAAATAAACCCACACACTTATGGACACCTGATCTTTGACAAAGATGCCAAAACCATACAATGGAAAAAAGATAACATCTTCAACAAATGGTGCTGGTCCAACTGGATGTCTACATGTAGAAAAATAAAAATAGATCAATACTTAGCACCCGCGCAAAACTAAAGGCCAAGTGGATCAAAGACTTCAACATAAAACCAGACACATTAAATTGGCTAGAAAAAAAGTGGGGCATACCCTAGAACTCATTGGTACAGGAGAAAACTTCCTGAACAGAACACCAACAGCACAGGCTCTAAGAGTAACAATCAATAAATGGGACCTCATGAAGCTGAAAGGGCTTCTGCAAAGCAAAGGACACCATCATCAAAACAAAGTGACTGCCTACAGAGTGGGAAAGAATCTTTACCAACCCTTTATCTGACAAAGGACTCACATCCAGTATATAAAAAGAACTAAAGAAGCTGAAAAGCAGCAAACCAAGTAATCCAATTAAAAATGGGGAACAGAGCTAAACAGAGAATTCTCTGTAGAGGAATATTGAATGGCAGAGAAATACTTAAAGAAATGCTCAACGTCATTAGCCATTAGGGAAATGTAAATCAAAACGACCCTGAGATTTCCCATTACACCCATCAGAATGGCCAAGATCAAAAACTCAAGGGACAACACATGCTGGAGAGGTTGTGGAGAAAGGGGAACCCTTCTCCACTGCTGCTGGGAATGTAAACTTGTACAACCACTCTGGAAATCAATCTGGAGCTTTCTCAGACAACTAGGAATAACGCTTCCTCAAGATCCAGCCATACCACTCCTAGGCATATATCCAAAAGAGGTCAAGTACACAAAAAGGATATTTGCTCAACCATATTTGTAGCAGCTTTATTTGTAATAGCCAGAAGCTGGAAACAGCCCAGATGCCCCTCAACTGAGGAATGGATGCAGAAATTGTGGTACATCTACACAATGGAATATTACTCAGCAATGAAAAATAAGGAAATCATGAAATTTGCAGGTAAATGGTGGGACCTGGAAAGAATCATCCTGAGTGAGTTGTCCCAGGAGCAAAAAGACACACACGGTAAATACTCACTCATATAGACATACAACATAGGACAAACCCACTAAAATCTGTGCATCTAAAGAAACTAAGCAAGAGAGAGGACCCTAACTAAAATGGTCAATCCTGAAAGGCAAAAAGGATAGACATCAGAAGAAGAAGAAAACAGGAAACAACCTAGGAACCTTCTACAGAGGGCTTCTGAAAGCCAGAAGAAAAAAACAGGAAACAAACAAGGAACCTACCACAGAGGGCCTCTGAAAGCCTCTGCCTTGCAGACTATCAAAGCTGATTCTGAGCCTGATGGCCAACTGTCGGGCAGAGTGAATGGTATTTTATGTAAGAAGTGGGAAATAGCAAGAGCTGGAGAGGACAGGAACTCCACAAGGAGAGCAACGGAACAAGAAAATTTGAACACAGGGAACTTCCCAGAGACTCATACTCCAACCAAGGACTATTCATGGAGATAACCTAGAACCCCTGCACAGATGTAGCCCATGGCAGGTCAGTGTCCAAGTGGGTTACATAGTAATGGGAAGAGGGACTGCCTCTGACATAATCTGATTGGCCTGCTCTTTGATCACCTCCCCCTGAGGGGGGAGCAGCCTTACCAAGCCACAGTAGAGGACAATGCAGCCACTTTTGATGAGAACTGATAGACTAAGATCAGAAAGAAGAGAACCTCCCTCCCCTATCAGTGGACTTGGGGAGTGGCATGCATGCAGAAAGGGGAGAGAGGGTAGGATCGGGAGGGGAAGGGGGGGCTTATGGGGGGGTACAAAATGAATAAAGTGTAATTAATAAAATTTTTTTAAAAAACCCACCAAATAAATTGTTCCCTAAAATCTTTACCAAGTTAAAATAAAATGTGACTCAACCTTGAAAAAATAAATGTCACTCCTGCTTGGATGTAACCCAAGGTATCTTAGTAACCAAGTGGTTACCATAGTAAGGGGAACAGGAATTATTTCTGACATCAACTCAATGACTGGCTCCTTCCTCAAGGTAGGACAGGAGAACCACAGGGAGCACATTCTATCTTCCTGTTCCATAACACTCAGATCTGTAAAGCCCTGCCTGATTCCCAAATATCCAGGGCTGTCTGACACCTCTGTCCTGCTGTGAATTAATTTCTATCTAGAGGCTCCAGAGGCTAGAATGAAAATCCTGGGAGAGGTTAACAGTCTCTTTCATATTTAGCAAAACTGACACCAATAGGACCAGGCAGGATGATGGCTAAAGCAAAAGGGATAGAACCAGAGCTGGGGACTCTCCAGTCCAGAATAAAGGCAAGCAGAGACTACCATCCCACAACTGTTGGGGTCCCTGACAGGCACTTACCTACAGAAGCCAATCTCCTTGTTGAGCTCCTTGAGGTTCTGTGATGCTTCAGTGTAGTCAAGCTCCAAGGTCTGCAGGTCCAATAGCACCTGCTTATGCTGTGTCTTGAGTCTCTCTTATAAAGGATTTGGCCTGTGGTATGGCCTGTCCCCAAAATCAAAGAACCCCATGAATACAGTCCTCAAGGCTCTCTTGAACTCAGGCTGTGAACCTAAACTACCCAAGCACATAATTCTGGGGATAAGACCCAGCCTAGGGACAACTTTATAAAATGCCCAAGGGATTCTACTGTGCCTCCAATCTGACCACATAGGCTAAGTACAGCTTAAAGTGGCACACCTAGAATTCAGTACTGGCATCACATTAAGACTGAGACCAGCAAGCCCCATCTGACCCACTGGCTCCAAGAGTCTAGAGGGATACACAAACATGCAAATGCGTATGTACACACAAACACACACACACAATCACACATACACACACACACACACACACACACACACACGAGAAAAAGAGAGACAGAGAGAGAGAGAGATAAAGACAGCAAGACCGCCAAGGAGGGAAAGATAGAAACACGATGGTATGCTGAAAAATTGCATCTCATTTATTGTCTCAAGATTACAAGGCACAAGGAGAGAGGTGAACAGTGTTGAGCTTCAGGTCTTCCTGTCCTGCAATGAGATAGACCAAGAGGGATCAAGTCCCTCCAGCTGCTACCAGGAGTTTCCAGCAATGAATCTTTTGCCAGGTAAGTAAAAATTCTCATGCCAAACCCACAGCAGCTAGTGTCCCACAGGAGCCACCACCTATCAAGCCCTTTACAAATGCAAGCTGGGAAATCACTCCCCACTGCTTCAGTCCCTGTGTTGTGTGACTCAGAGCACAGGCTCAGGGTTTCTTTTTTTTTTCTGTTTTATTTATTTATTTAATTATTTTAGGTATAGGCTAGAGTCTTTCTTTTTTATTTATTTTTAATTAAATTTTTATTTTTATATTAGTTACAGTTTATTCACTTTGTATCCCAGCTGTAGCCCCCTCCCTAATTACCTCCCAATCCCACCCTCCCTCCCTCATCTCCTCCCTGCCCCTCTCTAAGTCCACTGATGGGGGATGTCCTCCTCCCCTTCCATATGATCCTAGCTTATCAGGTCTCTTCAGGACTGGCTGCAATGTCCTCCTCTGTGCCCTAGCAACACTGCTCCTCCCTCGGGGGAGGGGGTGAGGTCAAAGAGCCAGCCACTGAGTTCATGTCAGAGACAGTCTGTCTTCCCTTTACTAGGGAACCGGTTGGATACTGAGCTGCCATGAGCTACATCTGGGCAGGGGTTCTAAGTTATATCCATGCATGGTCCTTGGTTGGAGAAACAGTCTCAGAAAAGATCCCTGTGCCCAGATATATTTGATCCTTGTGGAGCTCCTGTCCTCTCCACGTCATACTAACTCCCCCTTCTTTCATATGATTCCCTGCACTCTGAGCAAGGTTTGGTTATGAGTCTCAGCCTCTGCTTTGAAACAGTTAGGTAGAGTCTTTCAGAGGCCCTCTGCAGTAGACTCCTGTCCTGTTACTTGTTTTCTCCTATTTCCAATGTTGATCCTATTTGTCTTTCTAAGTGAAGACTGATCATCTTACCCAGGGTTTTCTTTCTTGTTTACCTTCTTTAGGTGTACAGATTTTAGTATGTTTATTGTATCTTATAGGTCTAGTAACCACTTATAAGTGAGTATATACCATGTGTGCCTTTCTGCTTCTGGGATACCTCACTCAGGATAATATTTTCTATATCCCATCATTTGCCTGAGAAGTTCATGATTTCCTTGTTTTGTTTTGTTTTGTTTTATCACTAATATTTCATTGTGTAGGTGCACCACAATTTCTGTATCCATTCCTCAATTGAGGGGCCTCTGGGCTGTTTCCAGCTTCTGGCTATTACAAATAAAGCTGTTACAAACACGGTTGAGCAACTGTCCTTGTTATATACTTAAGGGTCTTTTGGATATATGCCTAGTAGTGGTATAGCTAGATCTTAGGGAAGCACTATTCCTAATTGTCTGAAAAAGCACCAGATTGGTTTCCACAGTGCTTGTACAAGTTTACATTCCCACCAGCAATGGAGGAAAGTTTCCCTTTCTCAACATCCTCTCCATCATGTGTTGTCACTTGAGTTTTTGATCTTAGCCACTCTGATGGATGTAAGGTGAAATATCAGGGTCATTTTGATTTGTATCTCTCTGATAGCTAAGGACATTGAACATTTCTTTAAGTGTTTCTCTTCTATTCTATATTCCTCTACAGAGAATTCATTGTTTATCTCAGAGTTTCATTTAGAGGAAGCATAAGTGTTTTTCCAGATATCACTCATACCCAAACTTAATTTCCTACCTATCCTCTGAGAAGCTTTTAGGGACATGACACCCTGGAGGTGTCCTTAAAAGGATTAGATGGGGGTGCCTTTGAAGAACCAAGACTGGCACCATGGGGTTTGAAAATGTCCAAGGATCCTTCTGTGATGAGGCTCAGGTGATCTTGCAGCTCATTTCTCTCCCTGATCGTTAGCTGCAGCTGAGTTGTCAGCCTGTCCATTTCCTTCTTCACCAGCTTATTGAAGGGGAACTTTGTGGGGGATGGTGGCTCCTCACTGGCCCCTGTAGGGTGAACAAAAGTGAACTTGCATAGTGACAAGGCACAGTGGATGGACACAAATAGAGCATCATTGAATCCAGTGTCATGATTTGAAAGACTTGGCCTAAGCCTGAGATACCTGTTCTCTGTATCTCTGATCTGCCATCACTCCATTAAGAAGTGGGTGTCTAAGCAGCCAGGTATTTCCCCAGCTTCCCTCCATGTGCTTCAGGTGACCGCAGAGATGGTCTCTTCAGGCTTATTCACAAAACCAGAAGATGCAACTTGGCTTTTGAACCCCCAAGCCTGTGATTTCAGAAGCCAGGAGAATAATGGCAGAGTCCATAAGCACTCAGGTGCTTTAGAGACACACAGAGATCCTGCCTTGTCACTCTATGACTGTACCAGTGGATTAAAAACTCATGCAGTGGTAGAACGTGGTCAACAGACTGAACAATTCTGCCCATAGAAAGACCAAAACACACCAGAGCTGGCAATAATGATTTAGTCTATGTCTGCTCCACTGACTCTGGCACTTTGCCTGTACTAGAGAGATGCCTGCCACCCACACTACTGATCAGAAACCCAAGGGTGTCGCTGTCAGGGAGAGGTGGTCAGAGGAGTTATGAGTACATAAGGTCATAGCCAGGAGCACATTCTGTCCCTGTAACTGCTGTCAGATAGCCACAGCACCTAAAAGAAACCTGTGAGAGTGAAGTGCAGAGATGCCCTACCATAAATTGGGAAATGTTAGCCCTCCCTGACCCCTGATGGTCTCCTTTTGTCCTGATGTTAGACCACAAATGCCCAGTAAGAGTAAAGCTAAGAACTTCAAGTCAAACAGCTTTAGTATTGCCATCTCCTGGTGCCTGGGACAGACAAAATATTGTTCTGGAAAACTTAACTTTCATGACCTATGTTAATCAGGAACATCCATTTGCTTCTCAGTGGATCCTGTCCCACTGCCTATTATTGTAGCTCCCACCTCAAGCCTAACTCTTTTGCCAAGGACTCACTGTGCCTTCCCCAGGAAAACTTCTTTCTTGATATTTTAAAATTAGATGGAAGGCCAGGTGCCTTCTGCATCTCTTCGGTTTTCCTACTGTCCACATTCTCTTTCCGAAAGACACTTCTCAGTCTTGCCCACATGTCTGTTAATGACACCTATAGGCACTGAATGAATGCCCTTAAGAGCAGGTGGTGACATCACAAGCATTGTGAATACCTCCCAAGGATACAATAGAATGTAGAGAAAATGAATTGCTGATGTCATAGGGAACCCTGGTGATGTTCACCTTGTAGTTACCATTAGCTAAGGGGCACTTTCCAGGAGACTCTTCTGGGACATTGCCATTGATCACCACCTTCTTCCAAAGCCACAGATAGCTCTATCCTTGAATATAAACATGTTAGCTTTTGCCATGTGAGGACCTGGGTGTTTACTTTCCAACCATGCCTAGGAATGTCCCATTCTTTCCTCAAAAACTCCTTTTCATCAATATGAGCAATTAAACAGTAGTGAGATCTCACAACAGGATGAATGTGGCAGAGGAATGGTTTCCTGTCTTATGTGTACATATGATTGAATGCACATCCAGGAAGAGCCTACAGTGCTGGTTACAATGTGGGATCTTTATTAGGGGGTACAGACACATAAGCCATGTGCCTGGCCTTTGAAATTTACCTCCAGATGGCTTAGAATATGGAGAATGCAGCCTTCAGGGTGCTGGCAACAGTGTGATGAACTGTTGGCAGAGGAAACTGAAACAGTGGAGGCACCAAGAGAAAAAGTCTTCAGGGTGAGTGTGGTGTTCTCTCTCCACCAATGACACTAAAGCCTGATTGCTTACAGGAATTTTGTGACTTACATGGTGAGATGGTGTCTGAAGAAAGAAAAAAGTCACCATGTGTGGGTAAGACTATATGTTAGACATAGCTCAGTTGCAGAGTAACTGCCTAGCATAGAATAGGTTAAGGAATTCCAGGCAGATGCCTCTGCTTCAGGGATGATCAGAACTTTCCCATAGAGATCTAGAATTCAGTTGCTATCTCTATTCCTAAGGAAATTTAGGTTCCTGTTTGGTGTCTGAGCCTGTGCAGTGTTGTTTTACTCAGGCATGCAACTCAGGATATACTGTTCAAGCATGACAGGCTCTATCTTCCATGATGCTTGGGTGAAAGGTGCCTCCTGAGCAGGAGATCTGAGCTAGTTTCATGATCTTGTTTAGCTGAACTGGTGGCCTGGCTATATTATGCATATCTATAGAATGATGTGACCCATCAGTAGCTCATCAGGAATAACGTGGATATCAGTCAGACGCTGTTGACTATTTTATGTTACTTTTACAAAATTATATTCAATTATGTTGGAGAAATTCATGTTGTTTCTAGTACAGTAGTGAACATACAATACTCAGATCAACTAATGACATGTGTTTAAGGAAAAGAAGAATTGTAGACCCAGCTATGGTGTGATTCTAATTCCTTGGAGTACAAAAAAATGACTTCAGTCAAAAAAGCCAAGTCAAGAATAGACTTTGAACTGAACTATTTTGCCAGAGGGACACATCAGGAGGCTTCTGGTGGGTACCAGTGTCTATAAGACCTGTGAACACGATACCCTTGAATATGTTGACAGCAGTGACCACAAAGAACTCAGTTAACCTGGGATTGTTTGTATGCAGTCTGGGTCATGGAGTAATGCAGCTCAGAGAACTGGAACCAAGTAATCAAGTTGATGACAGAACACAAAGACAACTAATGGGCTGAGTTGGGATGTGAGAGCTGAGGCAAACCCGTGACCAATCATTTAGCAATAGGGTCAAGAAGGAGTGTGCTCCTTGCTCGCTATAGTGACACCTAACCCAGACCCTTCTCCTGATAGCTTCTGCATGAGTGGAGATTGTGTGTCACCTTGTGGACGGCAGTGTGCACTACATGGATCTCCTGCTGTTCTCCATGGTGTTGCATGGCCTCCGTGAGAACAGCCACACTGCCAGATTTCTGGGTGTATATAAAGTAGCTTACCGTTTCAGTGTTTACCAGTAAGGCACAAAATCTGCAGGACTGCTCTGCAGTAGTTTTCACCATGGATTTCTGAGTCACATTTAAACGTTACTGTAGTTCCATAGGTACACATGCACACACACATGAAGATCACAGAAGAGTTTTGGGAAGGTTTGTTCTAACATGTGTGTCTCAGGGAAGGAACTCTGTTAGAAGGAACTCTATTAGAAGAAAAAGTAGAGTAGAACCTTGACCTCATTGGCACAGGAGACAACTTCCTGAACAGAACACCAACAGCACAGACTATAAGATCAACAATCAATAAATATGACCTCATGAAACTGAAAACTTCTGTAAAGCAAAGGACATTGTCATCAGAACAAAACTGCAGCCTACAGACCGGGAAAGAATCTTCACCAACCCTATATGTGACAGAGGATAACATCCAGAATATATAAAGAACTCAAGAAGTTAAAAAGCAACAAATCAAATAATAAAGTTAAAAATGGAGTACATAGCTATACAGAGAATTCTCTATAGAGGAATATCAAATGGCAGAGAAACACTTAAAGAAATGCTCAACGTCCTTAGTTCAGCGGAATGCAAATTGAAATGACTCTAGATTCCATCTTACATCCATCAGAATGTCCAAGATCAAAAACTCAAGTGACAGCACATGCTAGTGCAGATGTGGGAAAAGGGAACACTCCTCCATTTCTGGTGGGAGTGTAAACTTTTACAAACACTTTGAAATCAGTCTGGTGCTTTCTCAGAAAAGTGTGAGTAGCTCTGCCTCAAAGCCCAGCTATACCACCACTGAAATATCTACTTGAAAGGTACTCCACCATACAGAAAATACAGTTGCTCAACTATGTTCATAGCAGCTTTAGTCATAATAGCCAGAATCTTAAAACAATCTCGATGTCCCTCAGATGAAGAATAGATACAGAAATTGTGGTACATTCACACAATGGAATACTACCCAGATATTAAAAACAAGGAAATCATGGTATTTGCAGGAACTTGCATAGAAGTAGAAAAGATCATCCTGAGGGATGTAACCCAGAACCGGAAAGACACACATTGTATACAGCCATTCTTAAGTGAATATTGGCAATAATATAACACAGATAACCATTAAAAACAAGGAAATCTTTTCTTTTTCTTTTTTAATTAAATGTTTGTTTTTTATATTAATTACAGTTTATTTACTTTATATCTTAGCGAAGCCCCCTTCCTTATTCCCTCCCAATTCCATTCTCCCTCCCTCATCTCTTCCATGTCCCTCTCTAAGTCTTCTTCCATCTGACCCTGGCTTGCCAGGTCTCACTGGTGGCAATGTCCTCCTCTGTGGCCCAGCAAGGCTGCTCCTCACTCAGGGGGAGAGGGGAGGTCAAAGAGCCAGCCACTGAGTTCATGTCAGAGACAGTTCCTCTTCCCATTACTAGGAAACCTGCTTGGATACTGAGCTGACATGGGCTATGTCTGAGCAGGGGTTCTAGGTTATATCCATGCATGGTCCTTGGTTGGAGAAACAGTCTCAAAAACGATCCCTGTGCCCAGATATATTTGGTCCTTGTGGAGCTCCTGTCCTCTCCAGATCTTACTAACTCCCCCTTCTTTCATATAATTCCCTGCACTCTGCCCAAGGTTTGGTTATGAATCTCAGCATCTGCTTTGATACACTGCACTCACATATATAATTCTCAAAAAATGTTAAGCAAGACAAAATTGTTTGCCTTTCTTATCAATGACCTGAAAAGTAGAAGCATCATGTAAAGCACAATGGGATAAAAACTTTACAAAGAGTTTTTTAAATGATGAAAATAAATAGTGGTGATAATACTGCAAAACAATTGTTTCCTCCACTGAAAATGTCTTTGTAATTAGGGAAAGACATTACACTGGTGTCCAGTATAAATAAGTATGAATGTGCCAAAAGGTATGCAAAGACATGCACAGCAAGGACAGTCTCAGTACGCAGAGCCTGACAGCAGAGTGATTTAGGAAAATGTCACAATTTCTTTCAGTAACTAACATAATGTTAACATAAATTCATTACTTGACTACTATAGCAGAGTATTAAAGACAATGGTGTTGAAGAAGAAGGACAGATCTCACAAATGGTATATTTCAGATGTCCCTTATGCTTGTGTTAAACAAAAATTAGGAGACTACAATGCTACATTGTTACGCATTTAAAAATTAGGCAAAATAATTTAAACGTCAGAGACCAAGATGGTATTTTCTGAGTGCATGGAAGTAACAGTAGCGACATGAAAGGATTTGTTACTTCTGGTAACTCTCTAGTTTTGATATATACAATAGATGCTGAAATGGTCAAATATTGAATTATCTGTTCTGTGGTTATATTATGTACTAACAACTAACATGATTAATAAATTAATATCATTTTATTAAAAAAAACAAGAAAATCATAAAATTTGCAAGCACTTGTGTAGAAGTAGAAAAGATCTTCCTGAAAGATATAACCCAGAAGTAGAAAGACACACATGGTATATACTCACTCTTAAGTGAATATTGGCCACACTGAATAACCATAACATAATCCACAGACCTTAAGAAGTGTAACAGGACTTTGCAGCCAGTCCTGAAGATACCTGATAAAACAGGGCCAGACGAAAGGGGAGGAGGTCCTCCCCAATCAGTGGACTTGGAAAGGGGCAGGGAGGAGCTGAGGGAGGAAGGATGGGATTAGGACGGAATAAGGGAGCAGGATACAGCTGGGATACAGAGTTTATAAAATGTAAATAATAATAATAATAATAATAATAATAATAATAATAATAATAATAATAAAAGAAACTCTTAAAAACAACAACAACAACAACAAAAACGATGATCAACCCTCACTTAGGAAGACAAACGGGATGGACACTGGATGTAGGAGAAAAGAAGTATTTTCTCTTTTAAAACATAGCTGAATATCCTTACGTAGTTGGTTGGTAAAACTTTACAAAGTTTTTCATTAAAAAAACTTAATGTGACAACAAAAAATGAAGTATAACAGGTAGGACCCTATGGAGGATGCTAAATTTTCATTCAGAAGGACAAATAGAATAGACCTCAGAAGGCATTGAAGAGAGGGAAAAGGATAGCCTACCATAGATGTCCTCTGAAAGACTCCACCCAGTAGAAGATTGAAGCAGATATTAACATCCACAGCCAAACTTTGGGCAGAGCACAGGGAGTCTTATGGAAGAGTGGGGAGACAAAATGACCTGGAGGAGACAGGAGCTCTATAAAGAATGCCAACACAGCCAACAAATCTGGGCGCAGTAAATCCCCCAAAAACTGATGTACCAACCAAAGATCATGCATGGAGAGGACCTAGAACCCTTCTTCAGATGTAGCCCATAAGCAGGTCATTCTCCATCTGGGCCTCTTAGTAAGTAACAGAGGCTGTCTCTAACATGAACTCTGTTGCCTGCTGTTTGATCACTTTTTCCTGGTGGAGGTCCTTGCTGGGCCACAGAGAAAGAGAATTCAGGCAGTCCTAATAAGACTGGATAAGCTGGGGCCAGATAGTTGGGTAGGAGGGCTCCCTCTTTCTGAGGAATAGGTGAGCAGGATTGGAGGTAAGGGAGGGATTGTGATACCAGGAGGAAAAATGGGAAGGGTCTATAATCAGGATGTAAAGTGTATAAATTATAAAAATAAATAAATTTAAATAAACAAACACACCAACACCACCACCAACAACAACAAAATAACATTTACCTTATTCTTTCATAGAACTCTGGTTCATGGTACAGCAAGTTGTGCAATTACATTTAACCTTATGTTAATCTGTATATATAACTTTATATTGACATTTCATAACCTTTATGTAAAAAAAGTTCTTATTATCTTTGACTCTTAATGTTTCCCACAAGGTTACAGAGTTATTTCCTGTTCATTTATGTTTGGAGGCTTTGTCATCTATTTAGAGTTATTATGGTCACTTGACTGGACCTCCTTCAAAGGCACTCTAACTGCTGTCCTTCTACATAAACCATTTGCTAACTTCAATCCATTACAGTGATATAGGTTCCTCTACAGGGGATTTTTAATTCAGAACATGGCTGCTCTGGAAAGAGATCACTTCTAAAAACCTTCTACCCTTGTCTGGCATACAGGCAAGCCTTTAATCCCAAGAGACAGAGGAAAGCAGGTCTGACTTCAAGGTCACCCTGGTACAGAGCAGGCTTCAAGCAAAAAAAGCTTAGATTCAGGAGTGGTGGTAATTAATTCCAGCACTTAGGAGACAGAGGCAGGCACATCTCTGAGTTCTGTTCAGACAGTTTGGTTGGTTCACTGAGTTGAGTTGGTCTCAGTTCAGTTTGTGGAATTCAAAGGCAGCTTTTACCTGGAGGAGTTTTACAGAGAGGTTGAAGAGAGAACAAGCTAGACACAGGCAAAGACAGCACAGGACTTCCCTGAGTCTTACCTCCTTCCACATCAACTGTGGTTGTGCTGCTGGAAGCCAGATGCTGCTGTTGCCATGGTGGTGCATGGAGGCTCCTGGCCATAGCAAATAGTTTTCCTGTATTTCTTGCACCAATAGCTTTCTCTGGTGGGAGACCACCTTCCCTTAGCTAAATATCTGTGCCTCCTTTTTGGGGACCTGAATCCTATTCTCTCAGGCCGGTTGGAGGAAATTGACCTTCCCACCTCCTGTTCTGAAGTCCTCACTCTGCCTTGTTTAGACTGTTGACTCCTGCTGGAGGTCTTGAGTTCTTGGTCTTCCTCTCTCTGTAGAAGTAGGGAGAAACCCAGCCTCTTATCTGAGGGTCCTCTGCCATCTAAGCAAAGTGCACACAGGGAGAAAAAGTATTTCCTAACACACACTCACATACACACATATTGCTCCTGTGCTCTCTTGTTCAAGGTAGATGGTTTTACTCAGGAAAGTAGTTCCTCAAGTAGTGTGGAGGGATGGTGGAGGGGTGGGATGAGAGTTTAGGTCCAGTTTCTTCCTTGCTCATGGTTAAATGTCTCCTTCACTACCAGTGACTTGTGTATTTGGAAGACAACAACCCTCCACCACCCTCCACACACAAACACACACATGCAAATGAACATGCATGAACACACACAGTTTTTGTAGAAAAACTGTAAGCACACACACACATATATACATATTCAAATACATAAACATTACACTAGCTGACTTGCGAGGATTGCCAACAGCTCCTGATCACCCTGTTTACAGCCAAGAAGTGAGACTAAATCTGGCTGGAAAGTAGGAAGTTGACTTGGAGGCTAGACAGTGGGACACAGCTGAATGCAGATGTCCAGACCAAGGGAACCTCTCTGTTCACCCAACCCAGTTTGGATACTAGTATCAGTGAAGTGGGTGGTTGTGGGTGCTTTTCACTATGCACAATTAGGAACATTAAAAGTGGCAGCCAGAAAACCTACCAGGTTATCCAAGGTAGGTCAGGCTTTACTCATGAACCTAATGAATAGCTTACCGGTTTTCTGGAAAGGCTTCGTAAAACAAATTGCATATTTACCCATAGACCCAGATGCCTTGACAACCTACCCCCAACCAGCAAGCCACTAATATTGCCTTTTTTTATGCAGTCTACCTAGACATAAGGAGAAAGCTCTAGAAACTGGCTTGAAGGGATGAGTAAGTCTCAACTTCTGGAAATTGCTCAGAAAGCTACAACCGCTGAGATTCAGCCAAAGACAAACAGGGACAGAGACTCTGGTTTGGTAGTAACTGCCCTTACTGAAACAGACAGGAAAGTGTTATAGTCACAGAATAGCTAGCTGCACATACCACTCAGACTCCGGTCTCAGTCAGATATGGATGGTTTATTGAATGTCACATCCCAAGACTGGTCATGACCAGGGACACAGAAAGAAACTCAGGAGCCTAACTGTGACATCCACTTGTTCTCACGTAGGGTTTTCATAGAAAGAACCAAATGCAAAAGACATAGGTAGAACAGTACAACATTTTGGTTAGCTGTATAAAGAAATATTACATTTTTGGCTAACTAGACAAAATATTATCAGCTAACTTTTAAACTGATTGGTCCTAAGTGAGGTAAGTGAGTCAGGGCTTAGGGTCTTCTAAAGTACACCCAAAGTGTAGCCAAGTGTGTTGATAAGAAAGGTACGACCAGAGTGTAGCCAGGTAAACGGATAATAAAACATGAGCTATAACATTATTGAATCAGTCTCTATTTCCCTAGGGCACACAGTTGGAGAGCTGGAGCTCAGCAACTGTTTGTGCCTGCTGCTGGAGCCCAGTTCAGTGATGGCAGCTTGGACCCGCTGGTCTTCGAGACTTTTTCCAGGGAAGAACTGGATGATTTAAGTCAGTACAGTTTCCTTCCTTCATTGTGGAACTCCCGGTCTGTGGTGTTTTTTGTGCCCAGCAATCAATATGAGAAGGGGATCAGGACACACAGGTGTGTGGATCTGGTCTAGGGACCTAGTGCCTGAGCAACCCGGGATCTCTTCTGGGTTCTGGCTGGGTGACCTGAGAGTGATTTCCAGCTGTGTGCCCCAGGGCAACAGAGACTGGAAGTCGTGTCAGGAGAAATCCTCACAGAGAACTAAGCAAAGAGGACAGACTTAGGCCACCCAGTATTTCCCTGGAATAGGTCCGACAGACCACAGACCGGCCCAACCCAGAGACCTGCAGTGCACCAGATAGCCTGCTGTTACCAGGAAAGCGGTACCCACCTACCACAGATTACCACTTGGGACTGGTACACAGAGCGCCAACCTCAGACCTACAAAAGCCCAGAATCCCGGAATCCCTGATATCAACCCCAGATACAGCTCCAAGGGGCAACTAGTTATCCCTAACAAAACTGACCAAACCACGGGACACACAGGTCACAGCAGCAGATCATTAAATATACAGCAAGAAACCCAGAAGCAGGACAGCTGTCTTCAGGAATTCCCTGGGTGAGAGGAGAACCCCCTCGACTAACAAAGACCACAGTTACCACTCACGTCTCTCTCCCTGAGGGGAGCAGCGGCAACTCCTGAAAAACGCCAGCCATCCAGTGACTATACCCAAAAAGCTAAGACTTTCTTCAAGAAAAACCAGCTTTCTGCTGGGGATTCTTTCCACCACAAGATCCCCAGGAACCACCAGAAATTAGCCCCAAACACCTAAGATAGCGCAATGGGTAGAGGCCAGCATAGAAGCTCAACCAACAAAACACAGAGTATTATGACATCTCCAGAATCCAGTTATCCAGGGGCAAGTAGCCCTGGACACCCCAGCATAACTGAAATCCAAGAAGATGACCTAACAACTATGCTCATGAAGATGATAACAAAGGAAACAAATAAAATACGTAAAGACCTAGAGGAAGATAAACTCAAACAGAGTATGGCCATCCGTAAAGAAATAGAGGAAGTTACAGGCACACAGTTTATGGCCTTTAGAAAGGAAATGATTAAACCGCTGAATGAAATAATAATAAAAAAAAAAACCACAGATATTTGTTCAAACAGCTGAAAGAATTGATGAAAAAACAAAAAAATACAGTCAGACAGGTGAAGTAAATCAACAAAATGGCTCAAGATCTGAAGATAGAATTGGAAAAATTAAAGAAATACAGGAGGAAATTGCGGAGAGAGAAAGAACTTACAGAAGAAAACAGGAACTACAGAGGTTAGCATAACCAATAGACTACAAGCGATGGAAGAAAGAATCTCAGGTGTAAAAGATAAAATGGAAGAAATAGATGTATCTGTCAAAGAAAATGTTAAATCTAAAAAATTCCTAACACAGACTGTCCAAGATTTCGAGACAACATAAAACAACAAAACCTAAGAATAATAGGAATAGAGGAAAAAGAAGATTCCCTGTTCCAAGGCTTAGAAAATATTTTCTTTTTTTATTTTTTTCTTTCCTATTAATTACACTTTATTCATTTTGTATCCCCCCATAAGCCCCTCCCTCCTCCCTTCCCGACCCCACCCTCCCTCCCCCTTTCTCATGCATGCCCCTCCCAAAGTCCACTGATAGGGGAGGTCCTCTTCCCCTTCCTTCTGATCTTAGTCTATCAGATCACCTCAGGAGTGGCTGCATTGTCATCTTCTGTGGCCTGGTAAGGCTGCTCCCCCCTCAGGGGGAGGAGATCAAAGAGCAGGCCAAACAGATTGTGTTACAGGCAATCCCTCTTCCCTTTATTATGTAACCCACTTGGGCACTGAAATATAATGTGCTACATCTGTGCAGGGGTTCTAGGTTATCTCTATGAATAGTCATTGGTTGGAGTATGAGTCTCTGGGAAGTTCCCTGTGTTCAAGTTTTCTGGTGCTGTTGCTCTCCTTGTGTGGTTTCCGTCCTCTCCAGCTCTCACTATTTCCCACTTCTTACATAAGATTCCATGCACTGCTTTGATTGTCTGCAGGGCAGAGGCTTTCAGAGGCCTTCTGTGGCAGGTTCTTAGGTTGTTTCCTGTTTTCTTCATCTTCTGATGTCCAGCCTCTTTGCCTTTCAGGATGGGGATTGAGCATTTTAGTCAGGGTCCTCTCTTTTGCTTAGTTTGTTTAGATGTACAGATTTTACTGGGTTTGTTCTATGTTGTATGTTTATATGAATGAGTATATACCATGCGTGTCTTTCTGCTTCTGGGACAGCTCATTCATGATGATCCTTTCTAGGTTCCACCATTTACCTACAAATTTCATGATTTCCTTATTTTTCGTTGCTGAGTAATACTCCATTGTGTAGATGTACCACAATTTCTGCATCCATTCTTCAGTTGAGGGGCATCTGGGCTGTTTCCAGCTTCTGGCTATTACAAATAAAGCTCTACAAACATGGTTGAGCAAATGTCCTTATTGTGTACTTGAGCCTCTTCTGGATATATGCTTAGGAGTGGTATGGCTGGATCTTGAGGAAGCACTATTCCTAGTTGTCTGAGATAGCGCCAGATTGATTTCCAGAGTGGTTGTAAAAGTTTACATTCCCAACAGCAGTGGAGAAGGGTTCCCCTTTCTCCACAACCTCTCCAGCATGTGTTGTCACTTGAGTGTTTCATCTTTGCCATTCTGATGGGTGTAAGGTGAAATCTCAGGGTTGTTTTGATTTACATTTTCCTAATGGCTAATGAGGTTGAGCATTAAGTATTTCTCTGTCATTCAATATTCCTCTACAGAGAATTATCTGTTTATCTCTGTTTCCCATTTTTAATTGGATTACTTGGTTTGCTGCTTTTCAGCTTATTTAGTTCTTTATATATACTGGATATTAGTCCTTTATCAGATAGAGGGTTGGTGAAGATTCTTTCCAATCTGTAGGCAGTCATTTTGTTTTGATGACGGTATCCTTTGATTTACAGAAGCTTTTCAGCTTCATGAGGTCCCATTTATTGATTGTTGCTCTTAGAGCCTGTGCTGTTGGTGTTCTGTTCAAGAAGTTGTCTCCTGTGCCAATGAATTCAAGGGTATTCCCCACTTTTTTTTTCTAACCAATTTCATGTGTCTGGTTTTATGTTGAAGTCTTTGATCCACTTGGAATTTAGTTTTGTGCAGATGCTAAGTATGGATCTATTTTTATTTTTCTACATGTAGACATCCAGTTGGAACAGCACCATTTGTTGAAGATGATATCTTTTTTCCATTGTATGGTTTTGGCATCTTTGTCAAAGATCAGGTGTTCATAAGTGTGTTGATTTATATCTGGGTCCTCTGTTCGGTTCCTTTGATCCACCATAATGTTTCTACGCCAGTACCATGCAGTTTTTATTACTGTTGCTCTATAGTATAGCTTAAGATCAGGGATGGAGATATCGCCAAAAGATCTTTTATTGTAGAGGATTGTTTTAGCAATTCTGGGTTTCTTGTTATTCCATACAAAGTTGCGAATTTTTCTTTCTGGGTCTGTAAAGAATTGCGTTGGTAATTTGATGGGAATTGCATTGAATCTGTAGATTGCTTTTGGTAAGATGGCCATTTTTACTATGTTAATCCTGCCAAGCCATGAGCATGGCAGATCTTTCCATCATCTGATATCTTCTTCTAATTCTTTCTTCAGAGACTTGACATTTTTTTCATACAAGTCTTTGATTTGCTTGGTTAGGTTTACTACAAGGTACTTTATGTCATTTGTGGCTATTGTGAAGAGTGTTGTTTCCCTAATTTTTTTCTCAGCCCTTTTGTCTTTTGTATATAGAAGGGCTACTGATTTTTTTAATTAATTTTGTATCTGGCCACATTGCTGAAGGTGTTTATCAGCTGTAGGTGTTCCCTGCGGGAGTTTTTGGGGTCACTCACATATACTATCATATCATCTGCACATAGTGATAATTTGACTTCTTCTTTTCCAATTTTATCCCCTTGATCTCCTTAAACTGTCTTATTGCTCTGGCCAGGACTTCCAGAAGTATGTTGAAGAGACATGGTCTCTACACCTGAGGTGAGCAGCGGCAACTCCTGGAAAACACCAGCCATCCAATGACTAGCCCCAAAAAGCTGAGAAGGCTTCCTTCAGAAAAAAACATCTTCCTGCCAAAGGGATTCTCTCTACCACAGGATTCCAGGAAAAAACAGAAACCAACTTCAAAAACCTAAAATAACCCAATGCTTAGAGGACAGCATAAAAGTTCAACCAACAAAAGCTAGAACAACATGGCATTTCCAGAACCCAGTTATTCAGGGCCAGGTAGCCCTAGACACCCCAGCATAATTGAAATGCAAAGAGGACCTAACATCTATGATCACTAAGAAGATAACAGAGGAAACAAATAAAATGCGTAAAGAAATAGAGGAAGATAAAAACAAACAGTTTATGGCCATCCATAAAGAAATAGAGGAAGTTGCAGCCAGTTAGTGGCCTATAGAGAGGAAATGCTTAAATCACTGCATGAAATAAAAGAAAAAGAGGATTGTTCAAACAAACAGCTGAGGGAATTGATGGGAAAACAGGAAAATACAGTCAAACAAGTGAAGGAAATCAACAAAATGGCTCAAGACCTGAAGATAGAATTGGAAAACTTAAAGAAAACACAAATGGAGGAAATTGTGGAAAGAAAGAACTTAGGGAAGAAAACAGGAACCACAGAGGTTAGCATAACCAATAGAAAATATTTTCAACAAAATCATTGAAGAAAATTTCCCAACTTAAAGGAGAGGGCAATAACAATACAAGAGGCCAACAGAACACCCAATAAATTAGACCAGAAAAGAAAATCCTCCCGCCACATAATAATCAAAACAGAACAAAGTATACAGAACAAAGTATACAGAAAAGAAAAAATACTAAGTGCTGCAAGGGAAAAAAAAAGGCAAGTAACATATAATGGCAAACCCATTAGAATCACACCTGACTTTTCAAAAAATACTATGAAAGCCAGAAGGGCCTGGACAGATATCATGCAGACCCTAAGAGAACACAGATGTCAGACCAGGCTACTATACCCTGCAAAACTCTCAGTCCTCATAGACGGAGAAAACAATATATTCAATGACAAAAACAGATTTCAGCAATACCTGCACACAAATCCAGAGTTACAGAAGACACTAGAAAGGAAAATACAACCCAAGAAAACTACCTACTTTCAAGAAGACACAGGAAATAATTAACCTCACTACAATAAAACTAAAAGCAACCAAGCACACAGACTTATGACAACAGCCAACATCAAAATCAAAGGAGCTAACAGCCACTGGTCATTAATCTCTCTCAACATCAATGGACTAAACTCTCCAATAAAAAGACACAGACTAACAGAATGGATGCATAAACAAAACCCAGCAATCTGTTGCATACAAGAAATACACCTAAGTCACAAAGATAGACATTACCTGAGGGTAAAGAGTTGGAAGACGGCTTTCCAAGCAAATGGACACAAGAAGCAAGCAGGAGTAGCCATTCTAATATCTGATAAAATAGGCTTTTAACCAAAATTAATAAAAAAAGATGGAGAAGGACACTTCATACTCAGCAAGAGAAAATTCCACCAGGAAGACATCACAATCCTGAACATCTATTCCACAAATAGAAGGGCACCCAAATTTGTAAAAGAAACATTGATAAAAGTTAAACCACATATAGATCCCCACACACTAATAGTGGGAGACTTCAACACCCCACTCTCAACAAATGACAGGTCAACAAAACAGAAATTAAACAAAGAAACAATGTCTCTGACAGAGGTCATGAATCAAATGGACCTAACAGGCATTTATAGAGCCATACACCCAAACACCAAAGAATTTACCTTCTTCTCAGCACCTCATGGAACCTTCTCCAAAATAGACCATATAGTTGGTCACAAAGCAAGCATCTACAGACACAAGAAGATTGAAATAATCCCTTGTATCCTATCTGATCACCATGGATTAAAGCTGGACCTCAACAACAACAGAAATAGCGAAAAGCCTACACACACATGGAAACTGAAAAACCAGCTACTAAATGACAGCTGGGTCAGGGAAGAAATAAGGAAAGAAATTAAAGTCTTCCTAGAACTCAATGAAAATGAAGACACAACATACCCAAACTTAGGTGTAAACCTAACCAAGGAAGTCAAAGACTTGTATGAAAAAAAATGTCAAGTGTCTGAAGAAAGAATTAGAAGAAGATATCAGTAGATAGAAAGAGATCTGCCATGCTCATGGCTTGGCAGGATTAACATAGTAAAAATGGCCATTTTTCCAAAAGCCATCTACAGATTCAATGCAATTCCCATCAAATTACCAACACAATTCTTTACAGACCTGGAAAGAAAAATTCGCAACTTTATATGGAATAACAAGAAACCCAGAATTCCTAAAACAATCCTCTACAATAAGAGCTCTTCTGGAGGTATCTCCATCCATGGTCTTAAGCTGTACTATAGAGCAACAGTTATAAAAACTTCACGATACTGGCATAGAACCAGAATGGTGGATCATTGGAACTGAACAGAGGACCCAGAAATAAACCCACACACTTATGGACACCTGATTTTTGAAAAGATGCCAAACCATACAATGGAAATAAGATAGTATCAACAAATGGTGCTGGTCTAACTAAATGTCTACATGTAAAAAAATGAAAATAGATCCATACTTATCACCCTGCAGAAAACTGAAGTCCAAATGGATCAAAAACCTTAACAGTTAGAAGACAAAGTGGGGAAGAGCCTTGAACCCATTGGCACAGGAGACAACTTCCTGAACAGAAAGAACATCAACAGCACAAGCTCTCAGAGCAACAATCAATAAATGGGACCTCATGAAATTGAAAAGCTTCTGTAAAGCAAAGGACACCATCATCAAAACAAAATGACTGCCTACAGATTGGGAAAGAATCTTCACCAACCCTTATCTGACAGAGGGGTAATATAATTAATATAATATAATATAATATAATATAATATAATATAATATAATATAATATAATATAATATAATATAATATAATATAATATAATATAATATA
>NW_026590062.1:23631682-23661439 GCF_907164565.1 Psammomys obesus | reverse complement strand
TATAATATAATATAATATAATATAATATAATATAATATAATATAATAATATAAAGAACTAAAGAAGCTGAAAAGCAGCAAACCAAGTAATCCAATTAAAAATGGGAAACAGAGCTAAAAAGAGAATTCTCTGTAGAGGAATATTGAATGACAGAGAAACACTTAAAGAAATGCTCAATCTCATTAGCCATTAGGGAAATGCAAATCAAAACGACTCTGAGATTTCACCTTACACCCATCAGAATGGCAAAGATGAAAAATTCAAGTGACAACACATGCTGGAGAGGTTGTGGAGAAAGGGGAACATTCCTCCACTGCTGGTGGGAATGTAAACTTGTACAACCACTCTGGAAGTCTATCTGGCGATTTCTCAGACAACTAGGAATAGCGCTTCCTCAAGATCCAGACATACCACTGCTAGGCATATATCCAAAAGGGGCTCAAGTACACAATAAGGACATTTGATCAACCATGTTTGTAGCAGCTTTATTTGTAATAGCCAGAAGCTGGAAACAGCCCAGATGCCCCTCAACTGAAGAATGGATGCAGAAATTGTGGTACATCTACACAATGGAATATTACTCAGCAATGAAAAATAAGGAAATCATGAAATTCGTAGGTAAATGGTGGGACCTGGAAAGGATCATCCTGAGTGAGCTGTCCCAGAAGCAGAAAGACACACACAGTATATACTCACTCATATAGACATATAACATAAGATAAACTTACTAAAACTTGTACATCTAAAGAAAGTAATTAAGAGAGACGACCCTGACTAAAATGCTCAATCCCCATCCCAAAAGGCAAAGAGGATAGACATCAGAAGAAGAAGATAACAAGAAACAACCTAGGAACCTGCCACAGAGGGCCTCTGAAAAGCTTTGTCCTGCAGACTATCAAAGCAGACGCTGAGACTTATGGCCAACTGTTGGGCAGAATGCAGGGAATCTTATGTAAGAAGTGGGAAATAGTAAGATCTGGAAAGGACAGGAACCCCACAAAGAGAGCAACAGAACCAGAAAATTTGAACAGAGGGGTCTTCCCAGAGACTCATACTCCAACCAAGTACCATGCATGGAGATAACCTAGAACCCCTGCACAGATGTAGTGTCAAATTGGGTTACATAGTAATGGGAAGAGGGACTGCCTCTGACATAATCTGATAGGCCTGTTCTTTGATCACCTCCCCCTGCGGGGAGAGCAGCCTTACCAGCCCACAGAAGATTACAATGCAGCCATTCCTGATGTGATCTGATAAACTAAGATCAGAAGGAAGGAGAGAAGACCTCTCCTATCAGTGGACTTGGGGAGGGGCATGCACGAAGAAGGGGGAGGGAGGGTGGGACCAGGAGAGAAGGAGGGAGGGCCTTATGGGCAGATACAAAGTGAATAAACTGTAAATAATTTTAAAAACACAAAAAAATATTATTGAATCATAGTAAAACATAAGGTCAGATTGACTTTCTAGCAGAATCTGTTAGTGCCAGCCATGAATAACTGCTTCTAGTAAACAGAGTTGAAAAGTTTACAATTTTGAACTTTATGTCACTTTATAAACAAAATGGAAGCTAAATACAAAGATGGCTGCAGCTATGTCAAAAAAAAAAAAAGCTGGCCTCAATAAGAGGAAATGTGGGGAACAGAGCAGAAGAAAGGGATCAAAAACTCTGCAACATTGTTGGATGAAACTCTGAACACAGATCTTTTGGAATTTAGATTAAAATCCATAAAGCACCATGCTCCAGTATGTCAATGACACCTTCATAGCTTCTACCACTGAGGAGTTGTAGAAACACAACAAAAGACATTTTAGAAATTGCCCAAACCCTGGGGTACAGAGTCACAGCCATGAAGGCCCTTTTGTGTATCCCTTAGTTTACATACTTAGGCTACAACTTAGAGGAAGGAAACCAGGTTCTTTCCCAAGACTGTATTTCACCCATCCTGCAAGTCCCTGCTCCCTCATAGGAAAAAAAAAAAAAAACTTCAGGAATTTCTGGGATGTTTGAACCTGCCATCTTGGATAATGGGATTTACAGAGATGGTCTATTCCCTCTATGCCAGCACTGGTGTTATGGAGTCTTTGGAATGGAGTGAGACTGAGCAATAGACCCTTGAAATCTTTTTCTTAATTTTAATTCTTATGTTAATTACAGTTTATTCACTTTTTATCTCAGTTGTAGGCTCCTCCCTCATTCCCGCCCAACCTTACCCTCCCTCCCTCATTTTGAAAGAGAGCCTAATGTCTGACTTGGCCATGGCCATTCCAGAGATTACTAAGCCATTCTACTTGTATGTAGACAAGGTATTCCCTTAGGAGTTTTCATGCAAACCCTGGACTACAAAACAAATAAACAAACAACCAACAACAAAACAGATGCGCATTTGTTTAAGAGACTTAACCCAGTTGCAGATAGATGGCTAGCACGTATAAGTGCCATAGCTGCCACCTCTCAGCTGGTAAAAGAAGCTGAGAAATTAACGTCAGGACAAGAACTGTTCCAGACAGCTCCACACTCTGTTGAGGCCTTCCTTCTTCAGAGGAGCATCCAAGAGATGGATGTCTAATGATCTAGTGACCCAATACCAAGCTTTGCTTCTGGATCAATGCCCCATTTGGTTCCACAATACATCAGCACTGAACCCTGTCAGTCTCCTGTAGAACAATGAACAATCAGCCCCCAGCCCCAAAATCTACTCATGATTATCCTAAGGGGACTGAGTTGATTCAGGTGAGTGATGTGCTGTTGGTGACAACAGAGGAGGTATTGTTTACCAGTAAGAGCAGTTTCATCCAAAACAGGATAAGCAGTGGTGGTGTCCCAAGATATGGTGATATGAGCACAGTCTTTAAGCAGTGGAAGAACCTCAGCTCAATGAGATGAGCTTTGAGCTTTGACTCAAGCTCTCCATTGGTGAAGAGACAAATCTATGACCATATATGCTGACAGCCAGTATGCTTTCACCATGATAATTGCTAACTTCAGCAGAAAAAAATAGAGAAGAAATTTTAGACTCATTGAAACCTATCTGCTTACACAAGTGGGTGGCCATTGTCTGTTACAAAAAAAACGCCAAAAAGGAGATACCTTAGAAGCCAGGGACAACACAGAAGCTGACTTAGCTCCCTGGGAGGTGGCCTTAGAACCAGTAGGGACTCTTCAAGTCTTGAGAGCCTTAGAGCCCAGCTTACCTGAAAGCCCAGAACACACCCTGGGCATCATTGGCTGGGCAAAACAACAATTGGCCACATAGAATAAGCAAGGACAGTAGATGCTCCCAGATGACAGACTTGCCCTTCCTACAAGTTTGGGAAGGCGACTTGTTATATAGATCTACACCAAGCCACCCACCTAGGGGACACAAAAACTGCTAAACGTTTCAGATCCTGGTATTATGTTCCAAATTTGGAAATACATAAAAAGGGGAAATGGAGATCCCACAAAGGATCCAGGCTTGAAGATATAAATACCTGTTGGTGTTTGTATACACTTCAGGGTAGGTGCACATCCAAACACAGATGTTTGCTTCCACATACAAACACGGATGGCTGCTCCAATAGTTACTAAGAAACTTCTTCAGGAATAATTTTAAGAGATGAGGTCATAAATTTGAAAGAAAATAAGAAGTATTGGGAGGAGTTAGACAGGTGAAAGGTGGGGTGGAAATTATGAAAATACAATATGAAATTTAAAAATGTATTAAAACTTTTAATGACAATGTTATACCCAAAAATCAGTTCTCTTTTTTTTCCCTCCTCTGATGGTCTCTATTTTTCACCCTGACATTATAAAATGCCAGGTAGATAAGAATTAAACACACCCTACTACAAGAAAAGTAAATGACCTTCATAAATACCCTGGCTTCATAAATGGGCTTCATAAATGCGCTGGCAGAAAATTTTCTTCCCTGCTGGAAGATGCTGGACTCTGACAACAACTGTGACCAGCAGCTCTATGCTCCCACCATAATTCACATCAGCTGATCAGTGTGAGATGATGGGTGAAGTTGGCTGTGGGTGAGTTGTTTCCAGACTAACGTAACAATTTCCCAAAAGCATAAGATGGGCTAGGAATGGAGGGCAGGAAATTGATACACTGTTGCTCCTGGAGGCTGCCAGGCTTCAAGAAGTTCCTGATAAGTGAGTCTGAGGCAGTTTTTGTTTTGTTTTGTTGTTTTGTTTATATTTTAATTTTTAATTTTGTCTTAATTAATTAAGTTTTTTATTCACATGACATCCTGGTTGTAGCCTCATCCCACCTTGCCTCCTAACCCCACTCTTCCTCTTTCCCCTCTCCTTCCCCCTCCCTAATTCCTCAGAAAAGAGGAGCCCTTCCCATCCACCCCAACTCAAGTTGTGTCAGGACTAAGCATGTCCTCTTCTCCTGTGACCTGGCAAGGCAGTCCCGCCAGGGGAAAGTGATCAAAAGCTAGCAGGAAAATCCATGTCAGACAGTCCCAGCTTTCCTTACTTTAGGAAGCCTAAGTTGTCCATAGGCTACATTGGGGTTGAGAGTCTAGGTCCAGTCCCTGCATGGTTCTTGTTTGAGGCTTCAGCCTCAAAAAGCCCCTCTGGGCCCTGGTTAGTTGGCTCTGTTGGTCTTGAGGAGCTCCTGTCATTTTCAGGTCCTTTTCTTTTACCTCCCTCTTTTCCACAAGACCCCCCACATATTAACCAGTGTTTGGCTATGAGTCTCAAAATCTGCTTTGTGGTGCAGCTTGGTAGAGTCTCTCAGAGGACAACTCTGATAGGTTCCTCTCTGAAAGCTTAGCAGAGTATTATTCATAGGATTGAGTACTGGCACTCATCCCATAGGGTGGGTCTTTGTTGGGTCAGGAATTGTTTGAACATTCCCTCAATCTCAGCTGTCTTTATCCCTGTACATTATGTAGGTAAGGTAAAATCTGCGTCAAAGTTGTTTTTGGGTGGGTTGGTATTCCTCTCCCTCTACTATGAGACTCATCTAGTTAGTGGGTGATCTTTTCCATATCTGTGGCCTCTGCTACTAGGAGTCTCTGCTTGAGTCCTCCCATATTCTCCTAGGAACCTACCTGACATAGGTATTCAGCTTGTCACAGAGATCCCCACCCTCAATTTCTATTTTCTCTACAGGCTTTTGTCCTCTCACCCCTATGCTCCCCAGGACTTGATCTCCACTCTCATATTTCTCTGCCACCTCTCTCCTGCCTTGTTACCTCTCTTCAACCACTAACTCTGTCTATTCTGTTTCCTTTTCTGAGTGATATTTATGTCTTCTTCCTTGGATCTTGTTACTTCTCTTCTTTGGGTCTGTACCTAGTATGTTTATCCTGTACAGGAGACACTTCCTGAACTGAACACCAACAGCTCAGGTTAAATGGTGGGACCTGGAAAGGATCATCCTGAGTGAGTTGTCCCAGAAGCAAAAAGACACACACCACACACGGTATATACTCACTCATATAAACATACAACATAGAATAAACACACTAAAATCTATACATCTAAACAAACTAAGCAAAAAAGAGGACCCTAACTAAAATGTTCAATCCCCACCCTGAAAGACAAAGAGGATGGACATCAGAAGAAGAAGAAAACAGGAAACAACCTAGGAACCTGCTACAGAGGGCCTCTGAAAGCCAGAAGAAGAAAACAGGAAACAACCTCGGAACCTGCCACAGAGGGCCTCTGAAAACCTCTGCCATGCAGACTGTGAAAGCAGATGCTGAGCCTGATGGCCAACTGTCGGGCAGAGTGAAAGAAATTTTATGTAAGGAGTGGGAAATAGTAAGAGCTGGAGAGGACAGGATCTCCACAAGGAGAGAAACAGAACAAGAAAATCTGAACACAGAGAACTTCCCAGAGACTCATATTCCAACCAAGGACTATTCATGGAGATAACCTAGAACCCTGACAATGCAGCCACTTCTGATGAGAACTGATAGACTAAGATCAGAAAGAAGGAGAGGAGGACCTCCCCTATCAGTGGACATGGGGAGGGGCATGCATGCAGAAAGGGGGGAGGGAGAGGCTTATGGGGGGATACAAAGTGAATAAAGTGTAATTAATAAAAGTTAAATAAAAAATTAAATAATAATAATAATTAATAAATGGAATCTCTTGAAACTGAAAAGCTTCTGTAAGGCAATGGACACTGTCAAAAGAACAAAATGACTGTCTACAAATTGGGAAAAGATCTTCTCAAATTCTACATCCTACAAAGGTCTAATATTCAAAATATATAATGAACTCAAGAAATAAAACACCAGTAAACAAAATAACTCAATTAAAAATGGGGCACATTTATTGATTGTTGATTTTAGAGCCTGTGCTGTTGGTGTTCTGTTCAGGAAGTTGGCTCCTATGCCAATGAATTCTAGGCTCTTCCCCAATTTTTCTTCTAATTGATTTAGTGTATCTGATTTTATGTTGATATCGTTGATCCACTTGGACTTTAGTTTTGTACAGAGTGATAAATATGGATCTATTTGCATTTTTTGCATGTAGACATCCAGTTAGACCAGCACCATTTATTGAAGATGCTATCTTTTTTCTGTTGTATGGTTTTGGAGAGGAGCATGAGAGGAGATGAGGGAGGGAGGGTAGGTTTGGGAGGGATTAAGGAAGGGGGCTACAGCTGGGAAACAAATAAAATGTAATTAATGTAAAAAAATAAGAATTTACTTAAAAACAAAAAATAAAGTAAAATGAAATATAAAAAATGCGGCACAGAACTAAACAGAGGAATCTCAAATGATGGAGAAGTACTTAAAAATGCTCAACTTCCTTAGTCTTCAGGAAAATGCAAATCAAAACAACTCTGAGATTCTATCTTAGACTGGTCAGAATGACTAAGATCAAAATCTCAAGTGACAACACATGCTAGCTAGGATGTCCTCCATTGCTAGTGAGAGTGCAAGCTTGTACAACCATCTTGGAAATCATGAATAAAAAAACTGTGACACATTTATACAATGAAATACTACTCAGCAATTAAAAACAAAGAAATCATGAAATTTGCAGGCAAATGGATGAAATTAGTAAAGATTATCCTGATTAAAACTGTGTTGAAGTGGAAGTTTTGGTTACTTTGAAGACTCAGTTGTGTCGTGATATATTGCTGGAAGCTGTCTTATGAGAGAGCATGTGATATTTTGCTGTGAGCTGTCTCATGCTAGGTGTTTGACTTTGGCCAGCTGAAAGCATCCATGTGTGGACTTTGAGGAGAGGAGATATATAGAAACCCACAGACAGTGAGACAACCATTTTGGTATCAACCTTACTTCTCTGCTCTTCATTCTTCAACACTTCACTTCACAGAGAGAAACAATCCAGAGAACTTGGGGAAATCAGATTGGGTTTTGTGGTTTCACTGGCTCATTCCAATTCAGTGGAGTCTTACTGTTTTTGATGAATTGTGCTGATTCATGTTGCTTTTAATGTTGGCATTTGGGCTGGACTGCTGGTATCTGGACAACGAAGAGAGGACTTATCCCACGGAACTACTTCTAAAAAGGTCTAAAAGCCCCTTTTCCTAATAAACTGCTTTCCACCCTACCTCTGGTCAGTGGGTTGGAAGAAAGAAGAGTTTAAGAACCTTAAATAAAGTAGGTTTGCAGAAAAAACAGTATCTAAGCCGTCAATGTGGCTTTCTAAACTGAGGACATGATTATACAATCTACAGGCCCCCAGAATCTGGGAAGATCCTGACACAGAAGGCCAGAGGATGGTGTGATCTCATAAGCTAAGGAATTTCCCTTGGCTGAGAAGAAAATCTGTCATTCCTCATAAGGCTTCATGGACCTCCAATTTATTAGTAATTATGACTTTGAGATGGCAGGGGACTCAGGAGAGCAAATCTGCAGATAGAATCTTCCACCCTAAGAACTTCTTTTGCTCATAAAACCCAAAGGCCCCTAAGCAATGTACCCATGGTCCATGGCATCGTTGTTACCCCTCGCTGTATTGAGTAACATATAATCTGCTCTTGTGGAAGGTCCACTTGTTCTTTCTTTTATCTCCACCTCTTTCCAATCAAACCTGATCTAACATGAACAATCAACTCCAATCCTTGTCTCACAAGAACAATCAACTCATGGCCACATCAGTTCTGAAAGATTAGAGTTGGTTCAGTCCCGTCCGTCAGCCATGGAAAGCTCACCCAGTAGCAGCTGGTGGTGAAGGTAGGGCGACTCAAGTCACTTCCCAGTCCCTATGGCTGGTTCACACTGTGAGTTCCTCCTAGGCCCCACAGCTATACAAGCCTTCATTAGAGAAGCTTTTTGCACTACATGGAAACTAATGAAGAGATACATAAATGAAAAAAATAGAGAGGGAGACTTTGGAGTGTTAAGCCCCTAGTGGGATATCTTTATCACACCCATTGCATCCAGGCTTAACGATCTCTGCAGAAGCAGTCAAGGAAAGATTGTAAGAGCCAGAGGCAGCGGGTAATTTTAAATAACCTGTTTTGCAGATATAGATGGGAAGATGTACAAATGAACTCACAAAGACTATGACAGTATGCACAAGACCTGCAGTACCTCAAGACAGGAAAAATATCTCAGCATGAAAAAGAAGTAGGTACAAAGTTCCACCACTAGCCAAGAAACTATTCCAAAATGATAGGCACTGGGAGAGGAAAACTCAATTATTTTCAATAGACTGACACTGGGTATAACACTCCAGAGCAATCCCCATGAAGCTAGGTGGGTAGGGAGTGGGGGAGATCTGGAAGGAGCTGGAGGATGGGAAGGAATATAATAAAAATATATTGCATGAAATTCACAAATAATAAAAAAATGAAGAAAAGAGGAGTGAAATGCTTCATGTATATATACACATATATGTTTATATATGTGTGAATATGTTATATATATATATGATATATATGTATATAGATATATGTTTAGATTGTTCTGATTTAATGTTTGTTTATAGTATGTCTATAAATACCTATCATCAGAGAAGGGAGAAAGAATAAAAAGGAAGAGATGAACTAATATTTTATTTAAACAATAAAAATAACAAGCAAAATCAAATGAAAAATATAAATAAAAAGGTCTCTTTTCCCAGCCTCAGTGATGGAATGGGGGGGTGAGAGTGCTCAAAGTCTGTGTGTAGGACATTGTTTTTTTTTTCCTTCTCCAGCTACTCTATTTCACTGAGAGCAAACCTCTATAGTAGCTGACTTTTTCTTGGTCCTGTGTTGTTTCTGCCATACACAAAAGCGGTGTGGTTTGTGAACTGGGCCGTGGTTATCTCTCTGTGTGATTCCCCTGTCTCTAGCCACTGGGTGGTGCCATCAGCAATCTGTCTAGCAGTCTTGCTTAGAACCTGGCACCTTTAAGCACTTAGGACCATTTCTCTTTCTTCATGAAAGCCAGTGACTCTCACTGCAACTTATGGCTCAAACAACATATCTGGTTCTTAGTCAAATATTTCCTATTTAGCAGGAGGAATCTTGTGGAGATTATGGCTAGTTAGCTGTGAACAGTTAGTATGTCCACACAAGATATGTCTTCTGAATATGCTCAGTTTTATTCACACGGGTATTCATTATAATATCACACCAACAGAAAAGTTAAACAGACATCTCACCAAGCATAGAATAGTTGATTGGGCAGAAAACGCCACTGCAACGTTCCAGTGCAGATACTTCAGAAGTTTGCAGGCTCAACACATGTCTGCCACGAAATCCTTCAGCTGTGACAGGCTGGGAGAATGGCACTGGCACAGGTCCAGAAGGTCCCCAAGAACATGGGCCAGTGTCTAGTGCTGGCAGACAGGCATGTGTGAGCCTAGTGACAGTGTCAGGATTTCAGCAGTCATTGGGGCCAGAAATACTCACAGAAGCCAAATCCAAGTCCTCTTTCCAAAGGATCAGAACCTCAGGGACACTTCAGGGTAATTCTAGAAAGTGAGATGAGTTGTTGTGTCATTTCACTGAGCAGCAGCTTTTGTGCTTATCAAGGTTCCCAGGTTAGTGGTGGTTGACTAACACTAAGGTATCAATGCCACTTTGGGGTTAGCTCATTAGTACATCAAGGCCTATCTTGGGCTTGGTTCCTATCTGAGCTCCAAGTCCACTGTAGCCATGTCTTATAAGAGCTGCGTAGTAGCATCTCCTATCTTACAGGCATTTCATTATTCCACACCATGCAGAATACTTTCCAAGTTACAAAAACTGGTTTTGCTTACCTTTTCTTTCTTTCTTTCTTTCTTTCTTTCTTTCTTTCTTTCTTTCTTTCTTTCTTTCTTTCTTTCTTTCTTTCTTTCTTTCATCTTTCTTTCTTTCTACTTTGGCCTTTTTTATTATTATGCAGTTTTTTTTTATTAATTACAGTTTATTCACTTTGTATCCCCCTTGTACCTCTCTCCCTCCTCCCCTCCCAATCCCACCCTCCCTCTTCCCCACCCATGTTCCTCTACCAGTTCTCCTCCCCTTCCCTCTGAACCTAGTCTGTTAGGTATCATCAGAAGTGGCTGCATTGTCTTCCTCTGTGGCCTGGTAAGGCTGCTTCCCCCTCAGGGGAAGGTGATCAAAGAGCAGACCAATCAGTTCACCTCAGAGACAGTCCCTGTCCCTGTTACTATGGAGCCCACTTGGATACTGAACTGCCATAGGCTACCTCTGTGCAGGGGTTCCAGGCCATCTCCATGAGTGGTCCTTGGTTGGAGTATTAGTCTCAGAAAAGACCCCTGTGCCCAGACTTTTTGGATTTGTTGCTCTCCTTGTGGAGCTCCTGTCCTCTCCAGGTCTTACTATCTCCTACTTCTTTCATAAGATTCCCTGTACTCTGCCCAAAGTTTGGCTATGAATCTCAACATCTGCCTTGATTCCCTGCAGTGTAGAGCCTTTCAGAGGCCCTCTGTGGTAGACTCCTGTCCTGTTCCCTTTTTTCTCCCTCCTCCGATGTCCATCCTTTTTGCCTTTCTGAATGGGAATTGAGCATCTTAGCCAGAGTCCTCCTTCCTGATTAGCTTCCTTAGGTGTACATATTTTAGTGTGTTTATCCTATATTATATGTCTAGTATCCACTTATGAGTGAGTATATACCCTGTCTGTCTGTCTGTCTGTCTGTCTAAAAGAGTTTTTAGACCAGATCCCAGTCTATACTCCTTTGACACTCTTGGTTCTCGGAGTAGAGAGAACAAGGAGGCAGCCATCTAGTTGCTAATCTCAGAATAGTCTTTTAAAAATAGTTTCCAGAGACCATTTTTTTAATTTTATTTTTTTCTTATCAGTTACATTTCATTAACTCTGTATCCCAGCTGTATCCTGCTCCCTCATTCCCTCCCAATCCCACCCTCCCTCCCTCATCTCCACCGTGCCCCTTTCCAAGTCCACTGATGGGGGGGGGGGACCTCCTCCCCATTCATCCAATCCTGTTTTATCAGGTATCTTCAGGACTGGCTGCAAAGCCCTCCTCGGTGGCCTAACAGGACTGTTCCTCCCTTGAGGGGTGGGGAGGTCAAAGAGCCTGCCCTTGAGATCCTGTTAGAATTAGTCCTTGTTCCCTTCACTATGGGAAACCAATTGGTTACTGAGCTACCACAGGCTACATCCGAGCAGAGGTTCTAGGTTATATCCATACATGGCCCTTGGTTGAATGTCAGTTCCAGAGACCATTTTTTTCCTGAATCAAAAATGGCTTAGAAGGTAGAGGCGCAAAGGTCTGATGACTTGAGTTTGATTCAAAAATCCTACAGGTCACATGACAGAATTGACTGCTGAGAGTTGCCCTCTAACTCTCTCTTCTCTCTCTCTTCTCTCTCACTCACACAGACACACATATATATACACACATATATACACATCCAGCATATACATACTAACACACATACACATTTTCACACACTTACACACACATAAATTCAGTAAATAAATATTTTAAATGCTACATGTCATGTCATTGTACTGACAGACGGCCAAGAAGAAAAGAGGATGTTTTGGGCATCTGCATGGCATGCACACATTGAGGATTCCTGTATTATTGTGCTACAAATATCAGTGATGAGTTCATTGTTATAATGAGTTTTAGTCTCTCTTTTTCTTTGCTCTTCATTCCTCCCTCGGCCATGTGGCTTTTATCTCTTGCTCCCCTTTCTTTTTCCCTCCCTTCTTCCTTCCATCTATCTTTCCCTCCCCATTTTCCTTTTCCTCTAGTAACAAAAGCATGGTGTTTATTTTCTGAGTTGACTTTGCCTGTAGCCACGTTTCTGACATCTGCATCATACTCCACAATTTAATCCAAAAAAAAATTCTTCTATTACTGTACATCCAATAATTTTCTCCGTTTTGCTTTTAAGGAGAGAGTTGCTATGTTGCCTTGCCTACGGAGGCCTTGAACTCACAGCAACAGCAACTCTCCACTCACACATTGGAATTAAGGTCATGTGCTATCACACACATGAAATATGTTCCCTACATATTCACACACACATTTGATAGACAGTTATGAAATCAGGACAATAGTAAGCACCGACCACACGGAGTGATAGTAGCACTCTGTAAACACGACTGTATGCTATGATTCCCGCCCTCGATTCGTAAAAATCCCTGTGTTTATTCACGGTACCTCTTTTCCTTTTAATGTAGAAATTAAGTCTGGGAGATGTCAAGTGTCATGTGTCATGCCCAATTTTACAGTGCTAATACTATACAAGGTGTTACATTATTCCAAGTCACATAAGATGGTTTGTAAGTTACATAAGCTGTTTTCACTTATCCTCTAACATTTCTCGTCTCTGCAACTAAACATCTATAAAAATGAAAAGAGTCAAAGACTCAGGATAGAGCAAAGCCAAAATCTTGTACAGCAGAAGGAAACCTGTTGGAGGAAAAACAAATTACCAGAGAGTTTCAAGGACTGTTGTAGCGGCTTGCAGGACATGTAATAATTAAGTTTTACTCTACAGTGAGCCATCTTAGAATTGCCCCATATTCTGAAAATCTCAAGAAATTTTTAGAAACACACACACAAATACAGTTATTTTTGTCACTACATTTGTACATTATATGATCTCATTTATCACAATTTACATTTTTGACAGAATTTTTTAATTTATTGTTTTCCTTTTTAATATACTTTTTTATTTATTACAATTTATTCACTTTGTATCCCAGCTGTAGCCCCACTCTAATTACCTCCCAATCCTGCCCTCCCTCCCTCATCTTCTCTATGGATGAGGATCTCCTCCTTTCCCTAATCCACTGACAGTGGAGGTCCTCCTCCCCTTCCATCAGACCCTAGCCTAACAGGTCTCATCAGGACTGTCTTTCATAGTCTTCCTCTGTGGGCTGGTCAGGCAACTACCCCCTCAGGGGTTGGTGATCGAAGAGCCAGGCACTGACTTCAAGTCAGAGACAGACCCTGCTCCCCTTATTAGGGAGCCCATTTGGAGGCTGAGCTGCCACTGGCTACCTCTGTGTAGGGGGTCTACGTTATCTCCATGAATGGTCCTTGGTTGGAGTATCAGTCTCAGAAAAGACACATAGGCCCAGATTTTTTTGTTCTGTGGTTCTCTTTGTGGAGCTCTAGGCCTTTTCAGGTCCATCTAGCTCCCTCTTCTTTCATAAGATTCCCTGCACTCTGCCTAAAGTTTGGCGATGAGTCTCATCATCCACTTTAATACCCTTCTGGGTAGACTCTTTCAGAGACCCTCTGTGATAGGCTCCTGTCCTGTTCCTTTTTTTCACCTTCTTCCAATGTCTGTGCCATTTGCTTTTCTGAATGATGCTTGAACATTTTACCCAGGGTCCTCCTTCTAGGTTAGCTACTTTAGGTGTACAGATTTTAGTATGATTATCCTATATTATGTCTAATATCCACTGATTCTCAATAGAGGAATATTAAATGGAAGAGAAACACTTAAAGAAATGCTCAACATCCTTACATATCAGAGAAAAGCAAATCAAAATGACCCTGAGATTTCAACTTACACCCATCAGAATGGCTAAGACCAAAAACTCAAGTGACAACACATACTGGAGAGGTTGTGGAGAAAGGGGAACCTTCCTCCATTGCTGGTGGGAATGTAAACTTGTACAACCACTTTGGAAATAAATCTGTTGCTTTTTCAGACAATTAGGAATAGTGATATCTCAAAATCCAGCTTTACCACACTCCTGGGCATATATGCAAAAGATGCTCAAGTATGCAACAAGGATATTTGCTCAACCACGTTCGTAGCAGCTTTATTCGTAATAGCCAGAATCTGGAAAAAAAAAAAAAAAAAAAAAACAGATGTCCCTCAATTAAGGACTGGATACAGAAATTGTGGCATATATATACAAAATGGAATACTACTCAGCAATTAAAAACAGGGAAATTATGGCATTTGAAGACAAATGTTATGAACTAGAAAAGATCACCCTGAGTGAAGTACTCCAGAAGCAGAAAGACACACGTGGTATATACTCACAATTTACATTTTACCTACTTTCTTTCCTATTTTCTTAGCCATTATCTGTTTTCTTTTGAAAGTATGTTTTATAGAGCCCAGGCAAACATTTTATCAACCAAGCTCTAACTACAGGCCTTCATAATTTTCCTTCCTTTTTTCTTTTATTTTTATTTATTTGCTTATTTATTTATAATTTATTTTTACTTTACATATTTATTATATCACATGTTAATAAATCTGATAGCATTGTTTGGAGAGGGTTTTTTTTTTTTGCCATTGCCACCCATTTTGTCTCCCTGCTCATCAACTTAAAGCTCTGAAATATCCTCTATAGCAACGCCTCCTTAATAGTGTCATTACACTATTATTATGATAGTGCAGATTACTTAAAATTTCCCTTGGCCTGGTGTTCTAATAGTAGCTGGCTTCCATGCATCTATGATGCTTTACAGTCTCATTTATGTTTCAGAAACTCAATATTAAAGGTTATCATTCTTCCTGCTGCTTAGAGACTCTGATTCCACTGCTTATTTAGGAAAGAATGTTATAGAATCACCCTCTGTAGATCCTACTTAAGAGGTTGAAGTGTTTTTTGTAACACATAGAGGTATCTTGCATGCTGACACCTCATGCTGATATAACAAGTTGGATAGTAATCAATTTTCTTTATATATGAAGTATTGCACAGTTATCCACTGTACATCCACTTTATTCTCAATTACAAGGTCAATGGTACTCAGTCTTATTATTGACTCACACTGCAAAGCCATGTCCTGACAAATTACATTACTGAGGGATTTAGAAAAATGTTTTTGAGTTTGAAAATTCTCCACATAAACGTTGAATATTGACAATATCTCTGCCCAAATATTCCATGTTTTTACAATTTATTTTGTATTTTTGATACTACCATATAACTACATCATTTTCCCCTTCTCTTTCCTCCCTCTAACTCTTCCCATACACCCCTTCTTCCTCTTTCAAATTCTTGGATTTTTTTCTTTACATTTTTACTTCCTTCTTGTTTACATTTAAATTTAATGTCACTTTTTAATTAAATTTTTATTTTTTAATAATAGTTACAGTTTATTTACTTTGTATCCCAGCTGTAGCCCCCTTCCTCACTCCTTCCAAATCCCAACCTCCCTCATCTCCTCTCTGCCCCTCTCTAAGACCACTAATAAGGGAGGTCCTCCTCCCCTTCCATCTGACCCTAGCTTATCAGGTCTCATCAGGACTGACTGCAATGTTTTCTTTTGTGGCCTAGAAATGCTGCTCCTCCCTTGGGGGGGGGGTCAAAGAGCCAGCCATTGAGTTCATGTGAGAGGCAGTCTCTGTTCCCCTTACTAGGGAATCCACTTGGATACTGAGCTGTCATGGGCTACATCTGAGCAAGGGTTCTAGGTTATATCCATGTACAGTCTTTGGTTGGAGATACAGTCTCAAAAAAAGACACCTGTGCCCAGATATATTTGGTCCTGGTGGAGTTTCTGTCCTCTCCAGGTCATACTAACTCCTGGGAAATTTACTGTTCCTAAATATTTGTTTGCTGAATATTCTACCTTAGATGGTTGCACCTGGGAAAATATGTTTGATAGTATTTTTACAAATACTATTTAGTAAATTCCAAATAGTAGTGAATTATTTAATGTTTGCTATCATTTTTAAAATGTCATTTGTAAAGTATAGTAAACATAATCACAATATTTTAAGTTTACTAATATTTGAAATTTAAATCACTGTCAGTGGGGTGATGGTCATTCCTACTGTACAAAAAAGACAATGTTTAAAAACATGTATCACCTGGAATCCTGGGGTAGGGAGAATCCCCTTGGCAGGAAGAGGCATATAACCAAAAGAGGCTCAAGTACACAATAAGGACATTTGCTCAACCATGTTTGTAGCAGCTTTATTTGTAACAGCCAGAAGCTGGAAACAACCCAGGTTCCTTCATCTGAAGAATGGATACAGAAATTGTGGTATATCTACACAATGGAATATTACTCAGCAATGAAAAACAAGGAAATCACGAAATTTGCAGGTAAATGGTGGGAACTGGAAAGGATCATCCTGAGTGAGCTGTCCCAGAAGCAGAAAGACACACACGGTATATACGCACTCATAGACATATAATATAGAATAAACCTACTAAAATCTGCACACCTAAAGAAACTAATCTAGAGGGAGGACTCTGACTAAAATGCTCAATCCCCATCCTGAAAGGCAAAGAGGATGGACATGAGAAGAAGAAGAAAACAGGAAACAACCAAGGAACCTGCCACAGAGGGCCTCTGAAAGGCTCTGCCCTGCAGACTATCAAAGCAGATATTGAGGTTTATGGCCAAACTTTGGGCAGAATGCATGGAATCTTATGAAAGAAGTGGGAAATAGTAGGATCTGGAGAGGATAGGAGGTCCACAAGGAGAGCAACAGAACCAGAAAATTTGAGCACAGGGATCTTTCCTGAGACTTATACTCCAACCAAGTACCACGCATGGAAATAACCTAGAACCCCTGCACAGATGTAGCCCATGGTAGTTCAATGTCCACATGGGTTCCACAGTAATGAGAACAGGAACTACTTCTGACATGAACTGATTGGCCTGCCCTTTGATCACCTCCCCCTGTGGCGGGAGCAGCCTTTCCAGGCCACAGAGAAAGACAATACAGCCACTCCTGATGAGACCTAACAGACTAGGATCAGAAGGAAGAAAAAGAAACCCTCTCCTACCAGTGGACTTGGGGAGGGGCATGCATGGAGAAGGGGGAGGAAGGAAGGGATAGGGAGGAGAGGAGGGAGGGAACTAGAGGGGGGATACAAAGTAAATAAAGTGTAATTAAAATAAAAAATAAAAAACATATCACAGGTATTTGCTTATAAAAACACTTATTAAATTAACAGTACTAAACAGAAACTTAAACTTTTTTTACCAATTATTAAATGGAAATAACTATTAAATGGAAAGGTAAAGCATTAATAATTTAGAGTTAAACTGGGTTTGGTGGTCTATGCCTTTAATCCCAGCACTTGGAAGGCAGGGGCAGGTGGATCTCTGTGAATTCGAAGCCAGACTGGTCTACAGAGGGAATTCTAGACAGCTAGGGCTACACAGAGAAACTGTGTCTTGAAAAACCAAGTAAATAAATAACTTAGAGTTAAACATCACTCTTCATGAGTTTGATTATTATCATGAGCTATCCTTAATTCTGTTGTTGACTTCCATGGACCTGTTGAAATATAAATCACAACTTGGCAACTCAGCTCATCACAATGTCTGATTTTCAGGATTATTATACTAGTCTGTAAATCCTCATTGTCAGAAGGAGGCATTGAAGCAGGCTGCTATGATGATTAATGAACAGTTTGGATGTAAGAGTGAAATACTGATATGCTCCTTACCCTATGTAGTTAATGGAGAAATCACATTCACATTTTTTCTTTACATCTCATCTACATTTTCATATTTACATCTAACGGTTATCTCTCTAATTCCAAACATTACAAATTGGCTTAAATGTGAAGTAGAAATGGCTCAGGAATGTGGAAAATGATGGTTTGGGGACAGAAGTTAATTTTCTACAGCAGAGAAGAATTCTTAAATATCATAAAAATCTTCCTTATTTGTCATGCTGTAGGGGGTATCTTGAGTTTCTGTGTGTACATACTGGACTTATTTCTTTTAATCACTTAGTTCCTCTTTAAGTTGTACCTTTTATTTGGTCATCTTTTCTATTGGCCTGATTTTTCAACATCCCAGCTAATTTTAAACAGTAAATCACAGTTATTCCTGTTATTTTTATAAGCCGTTTTTTTTTATGGAAGCAATTATTTCTATTAACTTTCTTTTAAAGTTTCAAATGTACTTTTTTCTATGTGCATAACACAGAATTGCTGTTTCACAAAAGCTGTTACACCTAATAATGAATAATTTAAAACTAAAAAGAATGGGAAGGAATTTCTGTACTGAAATTTAAGAACTTACTTCTCAGTTTCCTCATGGCAGACTTCTCAATTTCTCGAAGTATATATTAATGGGTTCAGAATGGGAGAGAAGATGGCATAAAATACAGACAGGACCTTTCTCTCACAAAACTGTTTTGTGGCCACGTATAGATAAAGATGCATGGCCCAAAGAACATGAAGACAACAATAAAATGAGCTGTACAGATAGAAAGAGCCTTAGATGATCCTCCGGAAGAATGGTGCTTTATCGTAACCAGCGTAATAACATGAATTAAATAACAGAATAAAGCAAGACAATGCAATAATGCCACTTGTTGCAATCATAAAGAGACCAAGAACATAAGCATCTATGCAAGCCAGCTGGAACACAACAGGGAGGTCACAGAGAAAGCTATCTATCTTATTGGGGGCACAGAATGGTAAGGCGAGGGCAAATATGAACTAGCTCATTGAATGCGTAGTTCCCACAGTCCATGACGACACCACGAAAGCAACACACACCTGGGGACTAATGATTGAAGCATGGTGCAGAGGTTTACAAATTGCAATATACCTGTCAAACGAGATAGCCATGAGTAAAATAATCTTTGTACCAGTGAAGAGGTAGAGAAAGAATAGCTGAGCGGTACATCCACCAAAAGAGATTGTTTTATGATCAGCTAGATAATCTATGATCATCTTGGCAAAGGAAGCAACAGACATGTCTAGAAAGGTTGGTAAGCAGGAAACACAAAGCAGAACGCAGGTGAGAGTCAGATATGACGGTGACGAGGATGACGCTCTTACTTGCCATCGTTGCCACATAAAAGAATGAAAACACCATAAAGAAAAATATCCATAGTTCCCAGGAATTAGAGAGTCCCAGCAAAACAAATTCAGACACAGCAGACTCACTAGCCACATTCATCATCTGGATTCATAGGTAGAAGTCTGCACATATACAAAATATATGTAAATGCATGTTTACTTTATTCTCACTATCTTTTTCCTTCATTTTATCTAGTATGTTGACTCAAGGGAAGTTTATACAACATTGGTGAAGAAACAAACACTGCTAATATAAACGTACTGAAAATATCACTCTTTTCTGGCACTAAATACTAGTCAAATGCAAACAATATGAAGAAATCTACCATATACTTGTCCATCTGTTCATATGCATAATAATAACGATGATAGCTAATGTTTTGTATGAACTTTTCCCTGCTGATAATGTATTAAACAAATATAAAGAAACACACAGTTGGATATAAATATACAGTGAGTCATTACAAATACAGTTATAAAGATACGCTTATTCAAAAATCAAATAAAATATATCACATGTAAAGGATCTTAATTAACATAACATCACTTCATAGAACAGTTGCAGAAAAGTTATTAACTTCCAAAGAACTGTTGTCATAGTTATAAAATGAGTTTCCTAGCTGATTCTCAGCAGACAAACTTAAAAAAATGGCTTTATTGGTACTGATGGAAAAGCCTGTCTTATTTACATTGGTTTGTACAGAACCAACGGAAAGGCATTGCTCTCTATAATCAATGGAAATTAATTAGCTCTTTTTCTCTCACAGTTACACTCTTACTAAAATACAGGTGCGTTCCTCCAATAAGCATATGCAAGTCTAAACTTCAAAATTTACTTTTTGCTCCTAAAAGATATATCACATGCAGAAAGGGGAGGTAAGGTGGGACTGGGAGGGGAGGAGGGAGGGGCTTATGGGGGGGATACAAAATGAATAAAGTGTAATTAATAAAAGTTAAATAAAAAAATTTTTTTAAAAGACGAATAAAAAAAGTTCCAAAAAAAAAAAGATATATCACATATATTTTGTAGGGACAAGTTCAAAATAAACATATCTCTTTTGTCAAATTTCTGCTTGAATTTTCTTATCATGTATGTCAACATACACAATAAACTGTTTTATTTATAGAATGGAAGAGGACCAGCAATTAAGTCTGTCAGAAGAGGTCTCTTATAATAAAGCATTACTTACTAAATCTATGGCAAAATCCAGACTCTAGAATTATTGAGTTTTAAGTAAGTTCTTTCTGAGATTCCCTGGGAGGCAATTTTAAACACAAAGGAATGACCTTGCTGAATTATTAGTTGCTTAGGAGCTGCAGATTAAAACAACTTTTGTAAGGATCTGGAAATTGACCAAGAAATCATCTTGCAGTGGGATTTATTAAAAAAGAAGAAGAAAGACAGCATTAGTGAGCTCACAAAGAGAACCAAGCATGTTATGGGAGTTTACAAAGGTTGTTTTCACCTGGACTTAAGTGGTTTGGGGGCGGAATGGAAAGCAGAAAAGTCATCATTTCAAAAGGCAAATAACAAACAAAGGAATCACAGTCCCTGGTAATTTAACCCTGTATGGAAGTAACGGAGAACAAAATCAGAACATTCCCCTGTGCTCTAAGTAACCTGGGGTTCTTCGGGGATTTTGGACATCAATAAATAAAATAATTGGGAAAGTGCAGTGAGCAATATCCTGTGTGGAAACTATTTTCCAGGGATCATGCAAGAAATGTACCTTGGGAAAAATAAACAAAAGTCTTATGATGTGCCAAATATTATCAAATTTTAAGAAGTGTTCAAACAACCAAACCAGTAATTTATATATGTGTTCCCCCAAGTAGCTCTCAGAAGGACATTTGGAGCAGGCAATTAAGTCAGTATAATGGGTAATTTTGACTAAGGTATTAATGTGAAATGTAAGCATTAATAAAATGAGAATTTTAGGTGACTATTGTTCTAAATTATTTCACTTATCAAGTGGAAATCCCTTCAGTAAAACTGCATTTACTAAAGTAAAAATTGGCAGGCTGTGGGGGTGGCTTAGTCAGTAAAGGGCTCGTCATATAAAAATAAAGTCAGGAGGATCCCTGAGACATTCTGGCCAACCAGTCCAACTGAAATGGTTTAATGAGAAACCCCGCCTCAACAACTAATGTGTGACGTGATCAAGGATGACATCAATGCTCTCTCTGACTTTCATATACAGACACACATAAATACACATGCTTATACACATAAAAATGCCTCCCACAGAGCAATGCACATAAACAAGTGAATAAATATAAAAATAAGCAATGGTTACTGTTTTGTATGTGGCCCCTTCCATTATGGATTCTACAGTGCTGTGAAAGATCACAACCTGAGTATTTATTTGCCAAATACTTAGAGCCATGGCTTAGTCGGCTCTACAGACGTTGAACAGAAGTGACAACTGTGTTGACACTTTGCATCTTCAGAGCTATTCCCTTCTACCTCCTTGCTATCAGGACAATTAGAATTAATACAAAGAAAGGGGGAGGCAACTATCCTAATGAGCATAAAGATAAAACATCATTAAGATGCATTTCAACCCTAGTTGTTCTACACGTTGAACACCATGCAGATGTTATGTTCAGTGAGTTTCAGGTAAAGGTAAGCTCAATGAAATTTACCTGGAAGTGAAAAGAACCTAAAATTACTAAAACAGTATTTGGGAACAAATTTCCTATACTCATTCTTCCTACTTCCGACACCTACCACTTCTGAATTACTTGTAATGATAGTTACAAAACTCAGTAAATGCAATACTTTTAAAGGTATCTAAATTTGTAAAAGTTGACAAATGGCATACAATTCCTTTTTTGTGCACCTTTGAAATGACAAACAATACTCATTATACTTAACCCATCAGTATTAGAGACCAATCTCCTTATTGACTGCTTTACTCTAGTTAAGCTGTCTTCAGAAAACCACAGCCTAGGTGACTCCTAACAACAGAGTATTTTCTCATATTTATGGAGGCGGCCCTAAAACCCTGGAACCATTAGAGCTGGTTCCCCCAAAAGCCTATCTTACTGGTTTGTAGGCTGGTCCTGATTAGAATCTCACATGGCCTATCTTCTGTGCTTGAGATCTCCGATGTCACTTCATATTCTTGCAGGACAATGAACCTATATCTGATAAGAGACCTACCCTCATGACCTTATGACATCATTTAACAAAACACCATCCTATAAGCCCATTTCTAAATACAGTCATGTTACAAGACAAGGCTCCAACATATGCCTTAGAAGGGACATAACTGTCACTCTGTCACTGATATTCAACGTGTTATTCAGAGAAACAATTCATATATGAGACGGTTAATATTGATTGTCTCTGTGACAAGACCAGATACCACCTAGAAAACAAATCTCTGAGCTTGTCTTCAAGGTGTTCCCAGAGAGGTTTAAAGGAGATAGATAAACCCTCCCTGAATGTGCATGGCACCACCCCATGGACCTTTGTCTTGGGCAGGAGAAAAAAGAAGAGCTGCAAGTCAACATTCATCTCTTCCTGCTTCTGTACCAAAGATGCAATGTGACCAGCTGCCCCATTCAAAGTGTGTCCTGGAAGAGAATCTTTTCCCAAAAAATCAAAGCGCTCAAGTTAGACAATCAAACTAAAGCACTCATTTTAAGATTGGCCGAATTACAATGAGTATTCAAGCCCCAGCCTCGAAGAGTGTGAGCAGGTAAAGTAAGGGAATCTTGTAACTTCTGATACAGAGGGTGAAATCTTTGAGCCTTGAGACTGATGAAGGATTGTTTCATCTAAAAAAGTATTCTCTCCACACTCAGCTTGACTCTCCACACTCTTGACTTCCTGAAATGCTGTCTTGTCCACCTTTGAGTGATGAAATTAATGCTTCATTGTCTGATAGACCAGCTGTGATTCTCTGAGAGAAATATCAGGTAGAGCAATACTGATGCTCCACAGGGTCCAGCAATATTGTCTTTAGACCAGTAACTAGACTTAGGGAAAAGCATGTTCCTACAGGAGAGTGTAGTCCGTGAGGAGGTTCACTGCACTACTAAAGAACTTAATGGGTTCATTAATGTATTCAAGCAGAAGTCTTGGAAATATGTGTGGGAATGGATTTTTAAGGGTATTTGATTTATAAGAACAAAACTAGATCATACTGAGTTTAATATATGTTCACCCTGAGATTTTAGGTTTAATATGGAAGCTTGCCCAGTTAAATAGAAAGGTGCCAATGGTTTGTTCAAATGGTTGGATGAAGTCTTTGTCAAAAAATGCCCTTCTGAAGAGGAACTGGAGAAGCCTGATATCCCTTGGTTTAGTGTTGATGAAGGGCTTCTAAGACTCAAGAAAATTGCAATGCTAGAGTGAGTGTGTTATCTAAAATCCAACCCTCCACAATGGTAAGCCCAGATTACATGCCCTTCACTAATTTTATAAGATCAAAAATGGTGTAGAGACACCAACACATTTGACAAGGTTCATTTCCACCCATTGCCTTATGCTGTATCGTAGGATCAGAGATGCTGCTGTTCCATTGAATAAATAAAAGACAGTGGGTTCAGTTGGGTCCTGAAGTAACAGGGCCAAGGTGGCAGCACTAAATCATCAAAGGCAAAGTGATTGTAGTTATCATAATGCATAGTAAAGACAAAAAGACTTTTATGGTGGAATGACTCACATGAACCTTTGGTACTGGCAAACAACACAGTGTTTCCAAACATGACACAGTAAGAAACCCACTGCCTTTTTGTTTGATTTATACAGCAGAAAAATTCACAAATAGATGAGGCTTTATTAGATCATGGCAAAAGGTAATCTCACTCATGAACCATTTTCCTCACTTAAGCCAGTTTGCAGACTCAGAACCCCTTGAACGGAATGAAGGCGAGATCCCTCCGAGAAAGAGCTTTGCTAAAATAACTAAGATTTTTACCATTATCCATTCTTTAGTCCTTCACTGTTCCTTGACAAGGATTGGGACTGGGGAGGGGGTGGCACAGACAGAGGAAATGATCAGAATTTCTTGGATCTGTTAGATATTGTCCTGAATTGATGCTGATACCAGAAAACTACAAGAAATACTGTAGACCTCCAGTTAAAGTAGAAGCTTATGGAGGTCGGGTAAATAATGACGTTGTGCTTTATGTCTGACTCACAGTAGGTCCACTGGGTTCCCAAATTAATCAGTGGTTATTTCCCTAGTACAAGACTGTATAATTTGGCTTAGATATATTTAGAAGCTGGCAGAATTCCCACATTGGTTGCATGATGTGTGTAGCAAAGGCTACTGTGGTTGGGAAGAATAATTGGAAGCCTTTACAGTTGCCTCTTCCGGGGAAAATAATAAATCAAAACCAGTATTCACCCATGGAAAAAATGCAGAAATTAGTGTCACCAATCAGGAATTCAAAGATGCAGGGGTAGTGGTGTCCATCATATCTCCCTTCAACTCTCCTATCTGGGCAGGGCAGAAGACAGAGAGATTGTTAAGAATGACAGTTGACCACCAATAAGTTAATCAAGTAGTAACTCTAATTACAGATGCTGTACAGATGTATGTCCTTACTTAGCAGATTAATGTGTCCCCTGGTACATGGTATACAGTTAGTGATTTAGCAAACGTATTTTTTTCAGTACCTGTCTATCAGGACCACCAGAAATATTTTTATTCCAGTTGACAAGGCCAAATGTATACCTTTACAGTTTTACCTCAAGGATATACATACATACATACATACATACATACATTCTCTCTGTGTCTCTCTGTAATAGCCAGTTCATTAGCTGTAATGTCAGAGACTCGAAAAGACCGTGATTAGAAAGTGGTGAGAAAGACATCTAGGAAATAAGTGTGTGGCTACGTCTCTCCAAATAGGCAAAGGATGTGAATATGCTCTGTGTCCCGTGTTAATGCTCATCAAAAGGTGATTTCAGCTGAGAAAAAGTTCAGTAATCAAGTACACAGGATGGCACACTCAATAGAAAGTCAGTCTCTTTCTACCACATTCCTCTCTTTGTCCAATGGGGCCATGAACAAAGTGGCCATGGGGGCAGTAATCAGGGCTATACATGGGCTAAGCAACATGAGCTTCTACTCAACAAGGCTGAACTGGCTACAGCTGCTGTTGAGTCACAGATCTGCCAACAGCAGAGACCAACACTGAGCCCCAGATATGGCACAATTTTCTAGTGTGACCAGCTAGTGACCTGGTGGCAGGTTAACTGCACTGGATTACTTCCTCCATGGAAAGGACAATGCTTTGTTCTTACAGGAGGAGATACTATTTTCAGATTTTTTTTTTTTTTTGCGTGTAATGTTTCTGCCAAAACCATCACCTGTGGCCTTACAAAATGTCTTATCCTACATCATAGTATTCCACACAGTAGGGCTTCTAAGGAACTCACCTCAAACTAGAGAAGTGAGACAGTGGGCCTATGATCATTGAAACTACTGATCTTTCCATGTTCCCCACCATCCTGAAGTAGCTGGCCTGATCACTAAATGGAATGGCTTATTTTTAAATTCACTTCACATCCTTGTTGTACCCCATTCCTCCTCTCCTCCAAGTCCCACCCTCCCTCCTTTCCATTTTCCTCAGAAAGGGGGAGCTCCTTTTCCCATCCACCCCACCTCATCAACTTTCATCAGGACTGTGCCTGTCTTCTTCATCCTATGGCCTGGTAAGGCAGTCCGGCCAAGGGGGAGTGATCAAAAAAACTAGCAAATGAGTCCCTGCCCAATACAGTCCTCACTTCCCTTACTAAAGGACCCACATGAATCCTAAGCTGCCAATCTGCTACATCTCTGTAGGCAGCCCTGGTCAGTTGGTTCTCTTATTTTTCTTGCAGAGCTCCTGTTGCCTCCAGGTCTTTTTCTCTTTCCTCTCACTTTTCCACAGAACTCCCTACATGTCACCCAATGTTTGGCTGTGAGTCCCGGCATCCATTTTGAGAAACTAGTGGGTACAGCCTCGAAGGTAAAACTCTGTTAAGCTTCTGTCTACAAGCTTAGCAGAATATCTTTCATAGTGTCAGGGATTGGCAGTCTCCCAAAAGGTGGGTCTTTGGTTGGGCATTCTCTCAATGTCTGCTCTATCTGCTCTATCTTTATCCCTGAATATCTTTTAGGCAGGGTAAATTTTGGGTTGAAGTTTTGTGGCTGGATTGGTGTTCCACTCCCTCTGCTAGGAGACTAGTCTAGTTAAAAGGTGTCCTCTTCAGTTTCTACGGCTTTAGCTACCAGGAGTCTCTGCTTGATCCCCTCATATCTTCCCAGGAGCCTACCCTGGCTTAGGTCTCCAGCTTGTCACAGATTGTCCCAATCTCAGTTTCTCTTTTCTCTACAGGCCTTCTGTCCTCTTGCCCCTGCTCTCCCCAGGTCTGACCTCCACCCTCTTAACTCTTGGCACCCCCTCTCCTACCTCGTTTCCTCTCTTCAGTCACTAACTCTGTTTATTCTATCTCCCCTTCCAAGTGAGATTTATGTATCCCTCTTTGGATCTTCTATGTTACTTATTTTCTTTGGGTCTGTGCCTTGTAGTACACTTATCTTTCCTTGAGGGACATCTAGGTTATTTCCAGATTCTGCCTATTGTGAATAAACCTGCTATTAACATAATTGAGCAAGTGTCCTTGCTGTATGGTTGAGTGTATTATTTCAGTGTATATATACCCAGGAGAGATACAACTGGGTCTTGAGGTAAATCTATTCTCAATTTTCTGAGAAAGCACCAGATTGATTTCAAAAGTGGTTGTGCAAGTTTATGCTCCCAATAGCAATAGAAGAGTGTTTCCCATTTTCCACTATCCAGTCAGCATGTGCTGTCCCTTGAGATTTTTATCTTAGCCATTCAGAAGTGTGTGAGACAGAATCTCAGAGTTGTTTTGATTTGCATTTCCCTGATGACTAATGAGGTTGAACATTTCTTTAAGTGCTTCTCAGCCATTCGAGATTCCTCTTTTGAAAACTCTGTTTAGTTCTGTACCATATTTTTTATTTTATTATTATTAATTAATTCAATTTACATCCTGGTCATTCCTCCCAAATACCCCCTTCCCTATTCCTCAGAATAGGGGTGACCCCATACCCAGACACCCCAGCTTACCTGAATAGAACATGAGGACTGAGTTTGTCTTTCTCTCCTGTGGCCTGGTAAGGCAGTCCCATCAGGCAGAAGTGATCAAAAAAGCAGGCAACATAATCCATGTCAGAGATATTCCCCACTCCCCAAACTAGTGGGCCCACATGAAGCCTAAGATGTCCATTGGCTACTTATAAGTAGAGGACCCACGTCCAGACCATGCATTGTCCTTGATTGGTGTTTCAGGCTCCATAGGCCCCTCTGGGCCCTGGTTGATTGGCTCTTATGGTCTTCTTATGGAGCTTTTATCACCTCTAGGTCCATTTATCCTTCCCCCCTCTTATCTTTTGGCTATCAGTCTCAGTGGGCAATTCAAGCCATTGCTGGATGGAGCCTCTAAGAGGACAGCTCTGGTAGGCTCCTCATATTCTCCTAGAGACCTATTAGTATTTAGATCTGCAACTTCTCACAGAGATGCCCTCACCCAGGATTTCTCCTTTTACCTCATTTATTTATTTTATTCACTTTATATCCTTGTATTCCTTTTCCCTCCCCCTCCCAGACCCACTGACTCTTCCTCCTCCCTCCCCTCCCCTTTTCCTCAGAAAAAGGGAGTTCATTTTTCCATCTACCCCAGCTTATCCAGTTGCATCAAGACTGAAATTGTCCTCTTCCCCCGTAGACTCTGAAAGAAGTCCTGCCAAGGAAAACTGCTCTAAAAGCTAGCAAATAAGTCCGTGTAAGATGTAGTCCCCACTTCCCTTACTAGACTACCCAGTTGAATCCGAGGCTATCCATCTGCTACATCTTTGTAGGGGGCCTAGGTCTGGGTCATATATGGTCCTTCAGTTTCAGAAAACCCCTCTGGGCCCTGGTTAGTTGGAGTCCTTTTCTCTTTCCTTCCACTATTCCTCTAGACTTCCTGCACATAGGTAAATGATTGGCTGTGGGTCTCAGCTTGTGTTCTGAGGAGCTGCTAGGTGCAGCCTCTCAGAGGACAACTCTGACAGGCTTTTGTCTGCAAGCTTAACAGAGTATCATAGTGTCAGGGGTTAGCACTCTCCAATAGGGTGATTGTTTGGGCCAGGCATTGGTTGAGCATTCCTTCAATCTCTGCTCTATCTGTTCTATCTTTATTTCTGCACATCTTTTAGGCAGAGTAAATTTGGAGTCAAAATTTCTGTGGGTAGGTTGGTGTTCCCTACCCTTTACTAGAAGACTAGTCTAGTTAGAGGATGTCCTCTTCAGACTCTATGGATTCTGCTACTAGGAGTCTCTGCTTGAATCCCCCTCATATCACCAGGAGCCTACCCTGAATCAGATCTCCAGCCTGTCACAGAGATATCGTCACCATCAGCTTCTCTTCTCTCTGCAAGCCTTCTGTCCTCTCACCCTTGCTCTTCTCAGGTCTGTTCTTCACCCTCCTAAATATCTGTTCTCCCTCTCCTACCTTGTTCCCACTTTTGAGCCATTACCTCTGTCTATTCTATCTCCTGTTCCTAGTGAAATTTTTGCATCCTCCCTTGGGCCCTACTTGTTACTTATCTTCTTGGGGTCTGTGTCTTGGAGCATGCTTATCTTTTACTGTATGGCTAAAGTCCATTTGTGAGGTAATATATGCCATGTGTTTCATTTTTGGTCTGGGTTACCTCGCTCAGCTTAGTAGTATTCCATTGTGTAAATGTGACACAGTTTCTTTATCCATTCTTTGGTTGAGGTACATCTAGTTTGTTTCCATATTCTGGCTATTGTCAATAAAGTTTCTATGAATATAACTGAGTAAGTTTTCTTATTGTATGGTGGGATGTCTTTTGGATATATACTCAAGAGCAGTACAGCTGAGTCTTGAGGTAAATTTATTCCCAATTTTCTGAGAAAGCTCCAGATTGATTTCCAAAGCATTTGTACAAGTTTACAATCCCACCAGCAATGGAGGAGTGTCTCAATTCTCCACACCTTTACCAGTATATACTGTCATTGGGAATTTTGATCTTAACCATTCTGACTGGTGTGAGGTGGAATCTCAAGAGTTATTTTCATTTGCATTTCCCTGTTAACTAATGAGGTTGAACATTTCTTTAAGTGTTTCTTAGCCATTTGAGATCCCTCTGTTGAAAATTATCTGTTTAGTTCTGTACCCCATTTTTTTTAATTTGGTTATTTTTTTCATTGGTGTTTAAGTTCTTGAGATCATTATAGATTTTTCTAGCCCTTTGTCAGATATAGGACTGTGAAGATCTTTTCCCAATCTGTAGAGCATCATTTTGTTCTATCAACAGTGTCTTTTGCCTTTTCAATTTCATGAGGTCCCATTTATTAAGTGTTGATCTTAGAGCCTTAACTTTTGGTCCTCTGTTTAGGAATTTGTCTCCTGTGCCAATGAGATTGAGAATCTTCCCCAGTTTTTCTTCTAATAGAGGTAGTATATCTGGTGTTATATTTAGGTATTTGATCCATTTGGATTTGAGTTGTTTTTGTTTTGTTTTGTTTTGTTTTGTTTTGTTTTGTTTTGTTTTGTT
>NW_026590062.1:23609052-23631672 GCF_907164565.1 Psammomys obesus | reverse complement strand
TTTTGTTTTGTTTTGTTTTGTTTTGTTTTGTTTTGTTTTGTTTTGTTTTCAGGGAGATAAACGTGATGGTAAAGATTTTTTTCCAGTCTGTAGGCTGTTGTTTTGTTCTGATGACAGTGTCCTTGGCTTTACAGAAGCTTTTCAGTTTCATCAGGTCTCATTTCTTGATTGTTGATCTTAGAGCCTGTGCTTAGTCTTCTATTCAGGAAGTTGTCTCCTGTGCCAATGAGTTCTAGGTTGTTCCCCAGTTTTTCTTCTAGCCAATTTAGTGTGTATGGCTTTATGTTGAGGTCTTTGATCCACCTGGACTTTAGTTTTGTGCAGGGTGATAAGTATGGATCTATTTGCATTTTTCTACATGTAGACATCCAGTTAGACCAGCACCATTTATTGAATTGCTATCTTTTTTTTCTATTATATGGTTTTGATTCTTTTGTCAAAACTCAAATAATCATAGGTATGTGGATTTATTTCTGGATCTTTGATTTGATTCCATTGATCAACCAGTCTATTTCTATGCCAGCACCATGCAGTTTTTATTACTATTGCTCGGTGGCATATCTTGAAGTCATAGATGGAGACACTTCCAGAAGTTCTTTTATCATATAGGATTGTTTTATCTATTCTGGGTTTTTTGTTTTTCTATATGAAGTTTATAATTATTCTTTCAAGGTCTATAAAGAACTGTGATGCTATTTGATGAGGATTGCATTAAATCTGTAGGTTGCTCTTGGTAAGTAGCCATTTTTACTATGTTAATCTTACGGATTCATGAACATGGGAAATCTTTTCATCTTCTGAAATTTTCTTCAATTTCTTTCTTCAGAGACTTAAAGTTTTTGTCATACAGGTCTTTCACTTGCTTGATTTGTAACTTTTGGGATCACTTATGTATACTATCATATCATCTGCAAATAGCAACATTTAGACATCTTCATTCCCAATTTGCATCCACTTGATCTCCTTAAGTTGTCTTATTGCTCTACCTAGAACTTCACGTAATGTATTGAAGAGGTATAGAGATAGTGGGCAGTCATGTCTTGTTCTTGATTTTCGCATAATAGCCTTGAGTTCCTCTCCATTTAATTTTATGTTGGCAATGGGCTTGCTGTTCACAGCCTTTATTAAGGTTAGGTACAAGCCTTGTATCTCTGATCTCCTCAAGACTTTCCTCATAAAGTCTTGGATTTATCAAAGGCTTTTTTCCTGCATCTAATGCGATGATTATGTGATCTACTTGGTCATAATGTATAATGTACTTGTTGTGTTCTTGGATTCGGTTTGCAAGTTATTTTATTGAGTATTTTTGCAATAATGTTCATGAGAGAAGTTGATCTAAAATTCTTCTTTATTGAATCTTTGTGTGGTTTAGGTATCAGGGTGACTACAGCTTTATAGAATGAGCTTGACAATGTTTCTTCAGTTTCTATTTTATGGAATAGTTTGAGAAGTATTGGTATTAGCTTTTCTTTTGATGTCTGATAGAATTTGACACTAAAACAATCTGGACTTGGGCTTTTTTTTGGTTGGGAGACTTTTGATAACTGCCTCTATTTCCTTAGGCATTATAGGACTGTTTAAACTGCTTACCTGAACTTGATTTAACTTACGTAGGTAAAATCTATCCAGAAAATCATCCATTTCCTTTAGATTTTCCAATTTTGTGGAATACAGGCTTTTGAAGTAAGGCCTAATGAGTTTTTTTATTTCCTCAGTGTCTGTTGTTATGTACCTCTTTTTGTTTCTGATTTTGTTAATTTGGATATTCTCCCTCTGCCTTTTAGTTAGTTTGGCAAGGGATTTGTCTATCTTGTTGATTTTCTCAAAGAACCAGCTCTCGGTTTCATTGATTTTTTTTTGTATCATTCTCTTTGTTTCCAATTTTTTTATTTCAGCCCTGAGTTTGATTATTTCCTGTCCTCTATTCCTCTTTGGTGCGCTTGCTGTATTCTGTTCTAGAGCTTTTCTGTGTGCTGCTAAGTTACTAGTAAGGGATCTTTCCAATTTCTTTAAGTAGGTACTTTGTGTTATGAAAATTTCTCTTAGCACTGCTTTTATTGTGTCTCATAAGTTTGGGTATATTGTGCCTCCTTTTCATTGAATACTAGAAAGTCTTTAATTTCTTTATTTCTTCTTTTATGCAGTGGCTATTGAGTAGGAAATTTTTCAGTTTCCATGAGTTTGTAGCTTTTTTTTGTTGTTTCTGTTGTTGAATTCCAGCTTTACTCCATGGTGGTCTGATAAGATGCAGGGGCTTGTTTCAGTCTTCTTATATCTATTGAGGCTTGATTTATGACTGAATATATGGTCAGTTTTGGAGAAGGGTCTGTGAACTGCTGAAAAGAAGGTATATTCTCTTGTGCTTGAGCAAAATGTTCTGTTCTATAGATATCTGTTATGTCCTTTTGTTTCACGATGTCTGTTAGTTTACTTTCCCATTTAGTTTTTGTCTTGATGATGTGTCCATTGGAGAGAGTGGGGTATTGAAGTTTTCCACTATTAATGTGTGGGGTTCGATGTATGATTTAAGCTTTAGTAAAGTTTCTTTTACAAAGAGGGTGCACTTGCATTTGGGGTGTAATTGTTCTGAATTAAGATGTCGTCTTGGTGGATTTTTCCTTTGATGAGTATAAAGTGCTCTTCCTCATCTCTTTTGATTAATTTTGGTTGAAATTTTATGTTCTCAGATATTAAGATGACTACTTCAGCATGCTTTTGGGGTTTGTTTGCTTGGTAAACATTTTTCCAGCCCTTTACTCTGAGATAATTTCAATCTTTATTGCTGAAGTGTGTTTCCTGTATGCAGCAGAAAGAGGGGTCCTATTTTTATGTCCATTCTGTTAACCAGTGTCTTTGGGAAGTTAATGCCATTGATGTTAACAGATATTAATTCCCAATTGTTGTTACTTCCTATTATTTTGATGTTGGTGGTGGTAGAGTGCATGTGTGTGATTCCCACCTCTTTTTGTTTTGTTTTTCTGCTGCCAAAATGAGTACATGGATTGGTGTTTTATAAACACAGTTACAGTGTGAATTAGGTGGCAGCAATTTGAATGACTGTGGCTGGGTTATTCAGAAGGCAGTATATGCGTTGAATCAGTATCTAATACATGGTACAGTTTCTCCCATAGTCAGGGCCTAAGAGGATCCAGGAATCAAGCGTTGTATAAGGGAATAATTCCATTCACTATCACTTCTGATGGCCCTCCAGGAAAACTTATGCTTTCTGATTCCATGATCTTGAGTTCTACTGTCCCATATGTTTGGGTTCCCATGGGGAAGTGCTCCTACCAGGAGCCACACCAAAAATTCCATTGTATTGGAAACTCAGATTTCCCCCTGGCCATTTTCTTAAACCAAGAAAAAAGAAATAACAGTGTTATGAGGTGTGATTGATCTAGATTACCTTGAGGAAATTAGATTGCTTCTCCATAATGGAGATAAAAATTATATCTGGAGTGCAGGAGACTTTAGTACATCTCTTTAGGATATGCAACCATGTTCTGCGTTTAAAGTCAGTGAGAAACTATAACAGCCAAATTCAGGAAAGATGACAAAGAGCACAGAACTATAAGGAAAGGGTGGATGGGTCACTCCCTCAGGACAAGAGCCAAGACCTGTTGAGTTGCTTGCTGAGGATGGAGGAAATACAGAATGATTAACAGAGGTAGGTCAATATGAATACCAACTAAGGCCCCTTTCTACTTGTAGATAAAAGAATTATAGTTTACATGAGTATTTCTGCAGTATTTTTTAAGAACGTGTTTGCACAGATATCTGAGTTTTCTTTCCTCATTTTTTAATTATGTGAGGTAACATCAATTAAGAGAACATTAATGGTTTTTATATTCAAGTTTGAGATTAAAAATAAACGTCCCTAGAGGAACATTGCTACCTAGTCTAAATTTATTATGCACTTGCAGTTGTACAAGGGATGGTTATCTTTTTTTGAAGATGCTGTCTTTTTTCCATTGAATGGTTTTGGCTTCTTTGTCAAAAATCGAGTATTCATAGGTGTGTGGGTTTATTTCTGGGTCTTCTATGCGGTTCCATTGATCCTCCTTAATGTTTTTGTGCCAATACCATGCAGTTTTTATTACTATTACTCTGTAGTACAACTTGAGATTGGGGATAGAGATACCTCCAGATGATCTGTTGTTGTACAGGATTGTTTTGGAGATTCTGAGTTTTTTGTTTCTCTATATGAAGCTGAGAATCTTTTTTTCAAGGTCTCTAAAGAATTGAGTTGGTATTTTGATGGGAATTGCATCGAATCTGTAGATTGCTTTTGGCAGGATGGCCATTTTCACAATGTTAATCCTACCAATCCATGAGCACGGGAGATCTTTCCATCTTCTGAGATCTTCTTCAATTTCTTTCTTAAGAGACTTGAAGTTTTTCTCAAACAGGTCTTTCACTTGCTTGGTTAGTGTCACCCCAAGGTACTTTATGTTATTAGTGGCTATTGTGAAGGGTGTTGTTTCCCTAATTTCTTTCTCAGCCCTTTTGTCTTTGGTATACAGGAGGGCTTCTGATTTTTTTGAGTTGATTTTGTATCCTGCCACTTTGCTGAAGGTGTTTATCAGCTGGAGGAGTTCTCTGGTTGAATTTTTTGGGGTCGCTCATATATACTATCATATCATCTGCGAATAGTGACACTTTGACCTCTTCCTTTCCGATTTGTATCCCCTTGATCTCCTTTAGTTGTCTTATTGCTCTGGCTAGGACTTCAAGTACTATGTTGAAGAGGTAGGGAGAGAGTGGACAGCCTTGTCTTGTCCCTGATTTCAGTAGGATTGATTTAAGTTTCTCTCCATTGAGTTTGATGTTGGCTATAGGCTTGCTGTATATTGCCTTTACTATGTATTGTGCCTTGTATTCCTGATCTCTCCAAGACTTTAAACATGAATGGGTGTTGGACTTTGTCAAATGCTTTTTCAGCATCTAAGGAGATGATCATGTGGTTTTTCTCCTTCAGTTTGTTTATGTGGTGGATTACATTGATGGATTTCTGTATGTTGAACCACCCTTGCATGCCTGGGATGAAGCCTACTTGGTCGTGGTGGATGATATCTTTGATGTGTTCTTGGATTCGGTTTGCAAGTATTTTATTGAGTATTTTTGCGTCAATGTTCATAAGAGAGATAGGTCTGAAGTTCTCTTTTTTTGTTGGGTCTTTGTGTGGTTTAGGTATCAGGGTGACTGTTGCTTCATAGAATGAGTTTGGTAATGTACCTTCTGTTTCTATTTTGTGGAATAGTTTGAGGAGAATTGGTGTGAGCACTTCTTTGAAGGTCTGGTAGAATTTTGTACTGAAACCATCTGGCCCAGGGCTTTTTTTGGAGGGGAGACTGTGAATGACTGCTTCAATTTCCTTGGGGGATATAGGACTGTTCAGTCTTTCTACCTGATCTTGACTTAATGTTGGAAGATGGAATCTATCAAGAAAATTGTCCATTTCATTTAGGTTTTCAAATTTTGTGGCATATAGGCTTTTGTATTATGACCTAATGATTGTTTGAATTTCCTCAGTGTCTATAGTTATGTCACCCTTTTCATCTCTGATTTTGTTGATTTGGATAGATTCTTTCTGCTTTTTAGTTAGTTTGGCTAAGGGTTTGTCTATCTTGTTGATTTTCTCAAAGAACCAGCTTTTTGTTTCATTGATTCTTTGAATAGTTTTATTTGTTTCTAATTGATTGATTTCAGCCCTGAGTTTGATTATTTCCAGCCTTCTGCTCCTCTTGGGTGTACCTGCTTCTTTTTTTCTAGGGTTTTCAGTTGGGCCATTAAGTTGTTTGTATGTGATGTTACGAATTTCTTCTTGCAGGCACTTAGTGCTATAAATTTTCCCCTGAGCACTGCTTTCAATGTGTCCCATAAATTTGGGTATGTTGTGCCTTCATTTTCATTGAATTCTAGGAAGTCTTTAATTTCTTTCTTTATTTCTTCCTTAACCCAGCTGTCATTGAGTAACAAGTTGTTCAGTTTCCATGTGCGTGTAGTCTGTTTGTTATTTCTGTTGTTGTTGAGGTCCAGCTTAAGTCCATGGTGGTCAGATAGAATACAAGGGATTATTTCAATCTTTTTGTATCTGTTGAGGCTTGCTTTATGACCAACCATATGGTCTATTTTGGAGAAGGATCCATGCGGTGCTGAAAAGAAGGTATACTCTTTTGAGTTTGGATGAAAAGATCTGTAGACGTCTATTAGGTCCATTTGATTTAGGGTCTCTGTAAGTGTTTTTATTTCCCTATTTGTTTTCTGTCTAGTTGATCTGTCCCTTGGTGAGAGTGGAGTGTTGAAGTCTCCCACTATTAGGGTTTTAGGATCAATGTGTGATTTAAGCTTTAATATTGTTTCATTTATGAATGTAGGTTCTCTTGTATTTGGGGCATAGATACTCAAAATTGTGATGTCCTCTTGGTGGATTTGTCCTTTGATGAGAATATAGTGGCCGTCCTTATCTTTTTTGATTAACTTGGGTTGAAAGTCTATTTTATTAGATATTAGGATGGCTACTCCCGCTTGTTTTCTGGAACCATTTGCTTGAAAGACATTTTTCCAGCCCTTTACTCTGAGGTAGTGTTTATCTTTGTTGCATAGGTGTGTTTCTTGGATGCAACAGAATGATGGATCCTGTTTCCACAACCATTCTGTTAGTCTGTGTCTTTTAATTGTGGAGTTGAGTCCGTTGATGTTGATAGAAACTAGTGACCAACAATTGTTACCACTTTAGATGTGGTGTTGGTGGTGTCACTGAGTTTCATTGCTTGTCTTCTTTTGATTTTTTTGTTGTGTAGTTATCTATTTCCTCTGTTTCCTTCGACGTAGCTGTTTTCTTCGGTTTGGAGTTTCCCTTCTAGTAACTTCTGTAGAGCTGGGTTACTATGTAGATATTGTTTAAATTTGGTTTTGTCTTGGAATATCTTGAATTCTCCGTCTATGTTGATTGAAAGTTTTGCTGGGTATAGTAGTCTGGGTTGGAATCTGTGGTCCCTTAAGGACTGTATGATTTCTGTCCAGGCCCTTCTGGCTTTCATAGTTTCTGTTGAGAAATCTGGTGTGATTCTGATAGGTCTACCTTCATATGTTACTTGGCCTTTTTCCCTTGCTGCTTTTAGAATTTTTTCTTTGTTTTGTAGGTTCAGTGTTTTGACTATGATGTGACGTGAAGAATTTCTTTTCTGGTCTAGTCTACTTGGTGTTCTGTAGGCCTCTTGTATGTATATGGCCATCTCCTTCTTTAAGTTGGGAAAGTTTTCTTTTATAATTTTCTTGAAAATATTTTCTCTACCTTTGAGCCTGATGTCTTCTTTTTCTTCTACTCCTATTATTCTTAGGTTTTGTCTTTTCATGGTGTCCTTGATTTCTTGGATGTTTTGTGTTTGGAACTTTTCTGAATTTATTTTTTCTTTGAGAGACGTGTCAATTTCTGCAAGTGTATCTTCGGCTCCTGAGATTCTTTCTTCCATCTCTTGTATTCTGTTGGTGATGCTTACCTTTGTAGTTCCTGATCTTTTCTCTATGTTCTCCAGCTCCTGGTTTTTCTCTATTTGTGTTTTCTTTATTGATTCTAATTCTGTTTTCATGTCTTGCACCATTTCCTTCATCTGTTTGAATGTGGAGTCCTGCTTTTCAATGATAGCTTCTATTTTTTTGTTTGTTTCCTCTCTATGTATCACTAATTGTACCTCTACTTCTTTGGGTATAATTGCCTGTATTTCTATGAGAGCTTTGTTTATTTCTTCTTTATTTGCCTTCATTTGTGTGGACATTTCTTTGAGAGCTTTGTGAATTTCTTCTCTGTTTGCCTCAATTTTCGTGGTCATTTCTCTGAGAGCACAATTTGTTTCCTCTTGGTTAGTCTCGATTTCTTTGGTTATTTCTCTGAGGGCTTTGTTCATTTCATCTCTATGGGCCTCTAGTAGCTGGAGAAACATAGTTTTGAGGTCGTTTTCTTGTATATCTAGTGAATTGAAGTGTCCATTGTTTTGTGGGGTTGCTGGTGAGGTCATTATGTTCTGATTTTTGTTGGGAGTGTTCTTATGTCTGCCTTTAGCCATCTGGTTATTTATAATCCTCACTGGTTGTTCCTCGAGATTGTAGTTTGGGCTATGATCCTCTCTTTCTGTTTTCTGGACTGTTTTTTCAGGAAGATGAGAGAGGTTCACTGCTTTGGGAGTGTGCACTGTGTTTTCAGTTGTGCCTAAGTAAGGAATGTGACGCTGGCGCTATTCGCGTGAGCTTTTAGCGGGCGCAGTGTGCATGCGTGGATTTTCTGACTATTGCAGTGGCCTGCAAGCCACTATTACGCAGTTCTGACTGAGATCCAGGGATTGTTTGCCTGGATTACCCTCGTGGATCCGCAAGGCAGAAGCCTCAATGTTGGGGTCGCTATCCCAAGAATCCCTCTGATGCCCACACTAGGGGTGTGAGTGGCAGGGATCTCGTCTGGTTTCTTCTGTGGAGAGGCCCTGGGTCTGGGGCAGTCTCTCCCTAGAAGGCTCACTCACTCTCTTGCAAGACCAGTTGGAATGCACAAGGGTTCCCCTTGCTCACTACTCTCTGTTTTGGTCCTGCTGCAGAAATGCACGGGTAGGCTAACAGTCAGCTCTGTGACACTGTGGCCGCAGGACTCGCTGTCCACCTTTCCTGTGTTCTGCCTCTCTGTCCTTTCCCTCTGCCAGGAGGGGTTATGTTGACTGGTCCCTGGGTGGCGCTGGAAAGAGTTAGGATGAGTGTACTCAATCCCAGATCCTGGGCCCAGATATCTCTGCCAGAAGCAGCCTAGTGGTAGAATCTATGTTTGCTGATCCCAAAAGAGTACCGGGTTGGGTTGAGTGTCCTCAGATCCAGAGCTTGGGTTTCTCTGCTAGGGGCCACTGGGTGAGCTGGAGAGAGGGTGCTGTGTCCTTGGCAGGCTGCCTCTCTGTCCTTCCCCTCTGACCTTCTCCTCTGCTAGGGCAAGCTTATGGAGGTGCTCTCAGGGGAGTGCCAGCAGGGGTTGGGGCTTCTCAGTCGGATCCTGAGCCCTGAGCCGGCGTTTCTCTGCCAGGGGTCGGGGGGGGGGGGGGGGGAGGGGGCTTGCTGCTAGACCTTATTGCGCTGGACCCAGGATAATCTCAGGACGTGTAGAATGACCACAGTCCCAGATCCCAAGCTGTAGTTTGTTTGCTAGGAGCGGCTGGCAGCACTGGAGTTCCGGCACTGTGAAGCAGCTGTGTGCCTCTTTATCCTTCTGCTCCTCTGCGGCAGGGTTATGGCAGCATTTGGGGGAGTGCACGAAAGGATGGGGTTTTCTCAGCCCCGATCTTGGGTTGGGGTAGAGACAATGTGGCCTGTGGCAGATTCTGCTGGACACCTCCTGCCTCCTCCAAAGAGGGAGTAGGGATTTTGAGCTGGGCGCACAGCTGCAATCCGTGCACGGAGGGAGCTCAATTGTGATGGCGGCGGGTACCCGTGGTCAGCGAGACCTTCCAGGGAAAGACTGGGTGACCCGTGATTAGTCTGGCAACTTTCCTTCCCCGTGGGGCTTTTTTGCGACTGGGAATCCCAGCCTCAGGCACCCTTGTGCCCACCAATCAGCCTGGGAAAGTGATCTGGACAAGCAGGCTTGCGGCACCATCCCGGAGACCTAAAGCCCTCGTTAGCCGGGTTCTCTTCCAGGTTCTGGCTGGGCAGCCGAGTGGACCCGACCAATTCCCATGCCGTGGGAGCCTCCCCTCACCTGGGAAACACAATCGATCGCTGTTGTTTTAGGGCCCAGAGTTCAGTCTCCTGGTCGCTGCACGGAGTGTGTTGTCCCTCTTCTCAGTCACGGTGTTCTCCCGGTGCTGACATCTTGGCCCCTCCCACACCTGACTTTTCAACAGAGACTATGAAAGCCAGAAAAACCTGGATGGATATCATGCAGACCCTAAGAGAACACAGATGTCAGCCCAGGCTACTATACCCTGCAAAACTCTCAGTCTTCATAGACGGAGAAAACAAGGTATTCAATGACAAAAACAAATTTCAACAATACCTACAAACAAATCCAGCATTACAGAAGACACTGGAAGGGAAAATACAACCCCAAAAAATTAGCTTCTTTCAAGAAAACACAGGAAATAATTAACCTTACTACAGCAAAACAAAAAGCAACCAAGCACACAACCTGATGACCACAGAGAACATCAAAATCAAGGGATCTAACAGCCACTGGTCATTAATCTCTCTCAACATCAATGGACTCAACTCTCCAATAAAAAGACACAGATTAACAGAATGGATACATAAACAAAGCCCAGCAATCTGTTGCATACAAAAAACACACCTAAGACATAAATATAGACATTACCTGAGAAAAAAGGGTTGGAAGACGACTTTCCAAGGAAACGGACCCAAGAAACAAGCAGGAGTAGCCATTCTAATATGATAAAATAGACTTTCAACCAAAATTAATAAAAAGAGATGAGGAAGGACACTTCATACTCATCAAGGGAAAATTCCACAAGGAAGACATCACAATCCTGAACATCTATGCCCCAAATACAAGAGCACCCACATTTGTTAAAGAAACATTGATAAAATTTAAACCACATATAGATCCCCACACATTAATAGAGGGAGACTTCAAGACCCCACTCTCAACAAAGGACAGGTCAACAAAACAGAAATTAAACAAAGAAACAATGTCTCTGACAGAGGTCATGAATCAAATGGACCTCACAGACATTTACAGAACTTTACACCCAAACACAAAAGAATTTACCTTCTTCTCAGCACCTCATGGAACCTTCTCCAAAATAAATCATATAGGTGGTCACAAAGCAAGCCTCAACAGATACAAGAAGATTGAAATAATGCCTTGTATCTTGTCTGATCACCATGGAATAAAGCTGGACCTCAACAATAACAGAAATAGCAAAAAGCCTACACATGCATGAAAACTGAACAACTTGTTACTAAATGACAGCTGGGTCAGGGAAAAAATAAAGAAAGAAATTAAAATCTTTCTAGAACTCAATAAAAATGAAGACACAACATACCCAAACTTGTGGGACACAATGAAAGCAGTGCTAAGAGGAAAGTTCATAGCACTAAGTGCCTTCAAGAAGAAATTCGAGACAGCTCATTCAAGCAACTTAATGGCTCACTTAAAAAACCCTAGAAAAAGAAGAAGCAGACACACCAAGAAGGAGTAGATGGATGGAAATAATCAAACTCAGGGCTGAAATCAATCAATTGGAAACAAATAAAACAATTCAAAGAATCAATGAAACCAAGAGCTGGTTCTTTGAGAAAATCAACAAGATCGACAAACCCTTAGCCAAGCTAACTAAAAGGCAGAGAGACACCACCCAAATCAACAGAATCAGAAATGAAAAGGGGGACATAACTACAGACAATGAGGAAATCTAAACAATCATTAGGACTTACTTCAAAAGTCTATATGCCACAAAATTTGAAAATCTAAATGAAATAGACAGTTTTCTTGATCGATTTGACTTACCAAAGCTATATTAGGACCAGGTAAATCAACTAAATAGTCCTATATCCCCCCAAAAATAGAAGCAGTCATCAAAAGTCTCCCATCCAAAAAAAGCCCAGGACCAGATGGCTTCAGCAGAATTCTACCAGACCTTCAAAGAAGAGCTAACACCAATTCTCTTCAAAATATTCCACAAAATAGAAACAGAAGGAACATTACCAAACTCATTCTATGAAGCCACAATCACCTTGGTACCTAAACCTCACAAAGACTCAACAAAGAAAGAGAATTTCAGGCCAATCTCCCTTATGAACATTGATGAAAAAATACTCAACAAAATACTTGCAAACCGAATCCAAGAACACATCAAAGACATTATCCACTACGACCAAGTAGGCTTCATCACAGGTATGCAGGGGTGGTTCAATATATGGAAATCTATAGATGTGATCCACCATATTAATAAACTGAAAGAAAAAAAAGACACATGATAATATCCCTAGATGCTGAAAAAGCATTTGACAAAAGCCAACATCCATTCATGTTTAAAGTATTGGAGAGATCAGGGATACAAGGCACATATCTAAACATAGTAAAAGCGATATACAGCAAGCCTATAGCCAACATCAAACTAAACGGAGAGAAACTTAAAGCAATCCCACTAAAATCAGGGACAAGACAAGGCTGCCCACTCTCTCCATATCTCTTCAACATAGTGCTGGAAGTCCTTGCTAGAGCAATAAGACAGTTGAAGGAGATCAAGGGGATACAGACTGGCAAAAAAGAAGTCAAATTATCACTATATGCAGATGATATATAGTATACATGAGTGACCCCAAAAACTCTACCAGGGAACTCCTACAGCTGATAAACACCTTCAGCAAAGTGGCCGGATACAAAATTAACTCAAAAAAATCAGTAGCCCTCCTGTATACAAAAGCCAAAAGGGCTGATAAAAAAATTAGGGAAACAAAACCCTTCACAATAGCCACAAATGACATAAAGTACCTTGGTGTAACCCTAACCAAGCAAGTCAAAGACTTGTATGAAAAATATTTCAAGTCTCTGAAGAAAGAATTAGAAGAAGATATCAGAATATGGAAAGATCTCCCATGCTCATGGCTTGGCAGGATTAACATAGTAAAAATGGCCATCTTACCAAAAGCAATCTACAGATTTAATGCAATTCCCATCAAATTGCCAAGACAATTCTTTACAGACCTGGAAAGAAAAATTCTCAACTTTGTACAGAATAACAAGAAACCCAGAATTGCTAAAACAATCCTCTACAATAAAAGATCTTTTGGACTATAGAGCAACAGTTATAAAAACTGCATGGTACAGGCATAGAAACAGAATGGTGGATCAATGGAACTGAACAGAAGACCCAGAAATAAACCCACCTCATTAGCCATTAGGGAAATGCAAATCAAAACAACCCTGAGATTTCACCTTACACCCATCAGAATGGCCAAGATGAAAAACTCAAGGGACAACACATGCTGGAGAGGTTGTGGAGAAAAGGGAACACTTCTCCACTGCTGGTGGGAATATAAACTTGTACAACCACTCTGGAAATCTGGTGCTTTCTCAGACAACTAGGAATAGCGCTTCCTCAAGATCCAGCCATACCACTCCTAGGTATATATCCAAAAGAGGCTCAAGTACACAAAAAGGACATTTGCTCAACCATGTTTGTAGCAGCTTTATTTGTAAAGCCAGAAGCTGGAAACAGCCCAGATGCCCCTCAACTGAAGAATGGATGCAGAAACTATGGTACATCTATACAATGGAGTATTACTCAGCAATGAAAAATAAGGAAATCATGAAATTTGCAGGTAAATGGTGGGACCTGGAAAGGATCATCCTGAGTGAGTTGTCCCAGAAGCAAAAAGACACGCATGGTATATACTCACTCATATAAACATACAATATAGAATAAACCCACTAAAATCTGTACATCTAAACAAACTAAGCAAAAGAGAGGACCCTAACTAAAATGTTCAATCCCCATCCTGAAAGGCAAAGAGGATGGACATCAGAAGAAAAAGAAAATAGGAAACAACCTCGGGACCTGCTACAGAGGGCCTCTGAAAGCCAGAAGAAAACAGGAAACAACCTTGAAACCTGCCACAGAGGGCCTCTGAAAGCTTCTGCAGTATAGACTGTCAAAGCAGATGCTGAGCCTGATGGCCAACTGATGGGCAGAATGAATGGAATTTTATGTAAGAAGTGGGAAATAGTAAGAGCTGGAGGGGACGGGAACTCCACAAGGAGAGCAACAGAACAAGATAATTTGAACACAGGGAACTTCCCAGAGACTCATACTCCAACCAAGGACTATTCGTGGAGATGACCTGGAACCCCTGCACAGGTGTAGCCCATGGCAGTTCAGTGTCCAAGTGGGTTACATAGTAATGGAAAGAGGGACTGCCTCTGACATAATCTGATTGGCCTGCTCGTTGGTTGATCATTTGCCCCTGAGGGGGGAGCAGCCTTATCAGGCCACAGTAGAGGACAATGCAGCCACTTTTGATGAGAACTGATAGACTAAGATTAGAAAGAAGAGGAGAACCTCCCCTATCAGTGGACTTGGGGAGTGGCATGCATGCAGAATGCGGAGGGAGGGTGGGATCGGGAGGGGAGGGCTTATGGGGGGATACAAAATGAATAAAGTGTAATTAATAAAAAATTAAAAAAAATAAACCCACACACTATGGATACTTGATTTTTGACAAAGACGCCAAAATCATACAGTGGAAAAAAAAATAGCATCTTCAACAAATGGTGCTGGTCTAACTGGATGTCTACATGTAGAAAAATGAAAATAGATCCATACTTATCACCCTGCACAAAACTGAAGTCCAAGTCGATCAAAGACCTCAACATAAAGCCAGACACATTAAATCAGCTAGAAAAAAAGTGGGGAATACCCTGGAACTCATTGGTATAGGAGAGAACTTCCTGAACAGAACACCAACAGCACAGGCTCTGAAAGCAACAATCAATAAATGGGACCTCCTGAAACCGAAAAGCTTCTGTAAAGCAAAGGATACTGTCATCAAAACAAAGCGACTGCCTACAGATTGGGTAAGAATCTTCACCAACCCTTTATCAGACAGAGGACTCATATCCAGTATATATAAAGAACTAAAGAAGCTGAAAAGCAGCAAACCAAGTAATCCACTAAAAAAAAATGGGGAACATTGCTAAAGAGAGATTCTCTGTAGAGGAATATGGAATGTCAGAGAAGCACTTAAAGAAATGCTCAACCTCATTAGCCATTAGGGAAATGCAAATCAAAACAACCCTGAGATTTCACCTTACACCCATCAGAATGGCCAAGATGAAAAACTCAAGGGACAACACATGCTGGAGAGGTTGTGGAGAAAGGGGAACCCTTCTCCACTGCTGGTGGGAATGTAAACTGGTACAACCACTCTGGAAATCAATCTGGCGCTTTCTCAGAGAACTAGGAATAGCGCTTCTTCAAGATCCAGCCATACCACTCCTAGGCATATATCCAAAGGGGGCTCAAGTACACAAAAAGGACATTTGCTCAACCATGTCTGTAGCTGCTTTGTTTGTAATACCAGAAGCTGGAAACAGCCCAGATGCCCCTCAACTGAAGAATGGATGCAGAAATTTTGGTACATCTATACAATGGAGTATTACTTAGCCTTAAAAAAATTAAGAAAATTATGAAATTTGCAGGTAAATGGTGGGACCTGGAAAGGATCACCCTGAGTGAGTTGTCCCAGAAGCAAAAAGACACACACGGTACATACTCACTCATATAGACATGTAATATAGGATAAATCCACTAAAATCGGTACATCTAAACAAACTAAGCAAAAGAGAGGACCCTAACTAAAATGCTCAATCCCCATCCTGAAAGGCAAAGAGGATGGACATCAGAAGAAAAAGAAAACAGGAAACAACCTAGGAACCTGCTACAGAGGGCCTCTGAAAGCCAGAAGAAGAAAACAGGAAACAATCTAGGAACATGCCACAGAAGGCATCTGAAAGGCTCTGCCCTGCAGACTATCAAAACAGATGCTGAGCCTGATGGCCAACTGTCAGGCAGAGTGAATGGAATTTTATGTAAGAAGTGGGAAATAGCAAGATCTGGAGAGGACAGGAACTCCACAAGGAGAGGAACAGAACAAGAAAATTTGAACACAGGGAACTTCCCAGAGACTCATACTCCAACCAAGGACTATTCATGGAGATAACCTAGAACCCCTGCACAGATGTAGCCCATGGCAGTTTAGTGTCCAAGTGGCTTACATAGTGATGGGAAGAGGGACTGCCTCTGACATAAACTGATTGGTCTGCTCTTTGATCACCTCCTCCTGAAGGGGGAGCAGCCTTACCAGGCCACAGAAGAAGACAATGCAGCCATTCCTCATGTGATCTGATAGACAAAGATCAGAAGGAAGGAGAGGAGGACCTTCCCTATCAGTGGATGTGTGGAGGAGCATGCATGCAGAAAGGAGAGGAAGGGTGGGATTGGGAGGGGAGGAGGGAGGGGCTTATGGGGGGTTACAAAATGAATACAGTGAAATTAATAATAATAATTAAAAAAATTTAAAAAATCAACTAAAAATATTTTCTGAGCCTTAGAGGAGGGAATCTTCTTTTTCTTCTATTTCTATTATTCTTAGGTTTTGTCTTTTCATGTTGTCTTGGATTTCTTGTCAGGAATTTTTTAGAATTAACATTTGCTTTGATGGATATATTGATTTCTTCCATTGTATCTTCCACACCTGAGATTCTTTCTTCCATCTCTGGTAGTCTATTGGTCATGCTTACCTCTGTAGTTCCTATTTTCTTCCCTAAGTTCTTTCTCTCTATGATTTCCTCTATTTGTGTTTTCTTTAATTTTTCCAATTCTATCTTCAGATCTTGAGCTTTTTTATTGATTTCCTTCACCTGTCTGACTGTATTTTCCTGTTTTTCCTTCAATTCCTTCACTTGTTTGTTTGAACATTCCTCTGTTTCTTTTATTTGTTTCAGTGATTTAATTGTTTCCTCTCTAATAGCCACAAATTGTTTAGGTGCATCTTCCCATATTTCTTTATGGATAGCCATAATCTGTTCGACTTTATCTTCTTCTATTTCTTAATGCATTTTATTTGTTTCCTCTATTATCCTCTTCGTAAGCATAGATGTAAGGTCATCTTCTTGAATTTCATTTATGTTAGGGTGTCCAGGGCTGCTTGCCTCTGGATAACTTTGTTCTGGAGATGTCATATTGCTCTGTCGTTTGTTGGTTGAACTTTTACACTGGCCTCTCCCCATTGGGCTATCTTGTTGTCTGTTATTTTCTGGTATTTCCTGGAATTCTGGGGCAGGGAGAATTCCCTTGGCAAGGAGATGATTTTTCCTTAAGGAGTCCTAAAGATAGTTTAAGTTAACCAAGAGAAAATGCACAATAATACTTTACATTGGAAAAGGCTCTCAGCAAATTTGGAATGTTGCCTGTGATGATGCTGGAGTTCTGAGAGACGGTGCTGTAGCACTAACTACACCAGGATAATGTGTGTTGTGAGTAATGTCTGTCTCCTGTCATTACCTAAATTAGTTCTTGATGTCAGCACTATTGGCATTTGGGGCCAAGTAAGTCAATGGGACAGGCCACTGTGTCATATTTTTGTGGTCATGTGTTTTGAGTTTCTAATGAACTTTTAGTGATGAAAGTGGGAGAAATGTCACATTTATTGGGAAAATAAACAATGATTTTTGTCAGATCTATTAAAAGTCATCTCTACTCATCTATTGGTGGGAATGGCAAAATGACCCCCCAAATTCTTTATTCTAATTATTTTGTCCATGAGTCAGACTAGGTCATGACTCAGTTTGCTAAAGAATCTCCAATCCCTGTCAATATTAATTTTGGCTTCAGATAGTTTTTCTAATTGTTGTTCTGCTGCTTCTTTGCCTTTTCACTATTAGCTTTGATATGTTCAGCAAATATTCTTACACTAGTTTTTACAAACCACAGAAAGTGCATGTTCTCTTTTCAAATAATATGATTAATAATGACACAAGCATAATTTATAAAACAGAAAGCAGCTTCTGACTATGCTAGCTGCGTCTGATATTAAAAAAACAATAAGGTTATATATAATCGGGAAAAGTAATTCATTATTTATTGTGTATGTGTATATCTTTTGTATTTTCATGCTTTTAAAAATGTTTCAAAAAGTATAAAAGCCTACTCATTTATTCATTTCCAAGTGATGAGGAGTCAACTCAATATTCAGAAATCAGAATTGCAGTCTGTGTCAATGTGGCCCTAGAAAAGAAGTTATGTTGAGCACAGAAGATGGAAGAAGGTCAATATAAGAAAAAAAGTTCAAAGAAACAGAAACAATCAACAAAATGTACACCACTCCATCTTTTGTGTTTAAAAAACACTGGGCTGGCCATGAATTATCGTCTAATCTAAGAAATGTATCTCTGTAAATAAAAGTAATAGATAAATATTATCTCTATAGTTATTTTATCATTCATATATATCTTCATGATGCTGACAAAAATCTACTTTTTCAAAATCTAGGCATATTATAACATCAAATAAAAGACTAAAGCTCACCACACACAGAGATAACTCCTTCCTCTTTTATGAATACTTGTTTTGCTTTAAAATTAAATATTTAAATGTAGGTAAATAAGAATATCTTGTGAGCTCAAATATGCATACTTACCTTTATATTCCAAAACACTGTTGTAAGTTGTGTTCTGAGCATCAGAGAATAAGAAATTAATTTCTAATAAACAATTTACTAGTCTTTGGAGTGTATCATATTTAAGTAGGTATCATTGGTATAAACTACACAATTTAATTTAATGGAAAATAATGAATTATAGTGTTAAATTTAAACATTAAGTATAATGCTAAATTTATTTAAATTAATATGAAATTATCAGTCATGGGAAACAAACTAAAGTGACAAAAGATAAAAAAGTTTGTGTTTAAAGCATGCAGTTGTATATCTACTGATCCTAGTCATAGATGCACTGTCCTTTAGGACTGGTTTTTCTAGGAAGGTTATTATGTACACTGTAAAAACTGTGAGCTGATTGGAGAATAAATTTGCAATGGGAAAAAATCTTACAGCAAACAGATTATATTTGTGCTCTGGATGCATAAACATTGTTTCCATAGTTGGTAAAAAGCTTCAGATTTGTTGTGCTACCTAAAGTAGGAGTTGAGATGACTAATAGAACAAAGTCATTGGTTTCTATCAAGTCTGGGAGAGTTAGAACTAAAGGGCAAAGTAAATAATATTTTCCAAGCTCAGAAATATAATTTGCCAAATATTCCTACTGAGCCAAGAATTAAATACAACAGTACTCAATTTGCTAACATAAAATTATGTGTACTTGCTGGCTGTTTCTTCAAGTGCATAATAAGAATGTCTCCAAAGCCTTATTTTATTATTTCACAACACTCATTTTCCTCAATTAATCTGCTAAATAAACATTTAATGAAAATGTATTTTAGGAGACCCTTATTAAATCTAAATTCTAATAATAGACTGCTTGATATTTCAGGGTGTATGTGTAAATGTATTTCCATCCTAATGTGTTTGTAATTTAGCTTAAAAGGAAATATAGGAAAATGATAAGTTTAAGAACTTAGGGCTGGGTGACTAATAGATAACCCAAATTTTGTTCCCACAAAGTACATATTGGCTCTCAGTCTTCCACTAACTCCAGTTCCAGGGATCAAAGGCCTTCTTCTGACCTCTGTAGGCACCAGGCATGCATACAGTGCACATAAACAGATGAAGAAAAAAAACATCTATACAATCAAAATAAAAATAAATAAAGCTTACAATAGTTCAAATAAGAGAAAGTAAAAGCAACATTACCAGTACTTCCTACTTTAAGACAATGTAAAATATGCCATTTTATTTTTCACTTTTCTTTACAAAATATATATCTATTCACCAGCTTCTTCATGGCTGCCTTTATTTCCTTGTTTTGCAATATATAGATGATGGGGTTGAGTAAAGGGAATATCACAGTGTGAAACACAGATACCACTTTATCTAGAGAAAAAGAATCAAATGGATGAGCATAAATATGGATGGATGGTCCAAACATTAGCACCACTATGGTGATGTAGGAATAACAGATAGATATAGCCCTACTGCTGCTCTCACCTGAGACTGTTTCTTGAACATGGCAAGAAGGAAAGCATAGGACATTAACAGAGAAATGAAGCACACCACAGAGATCAGGCCACTGCTAAAGATCATTATCAGCTCCTCTAGGAAAGTATTGGTACAGGCAATCTGGACAACCTGGGTGATGTCTCAAAAATAATTGTCTAATTCATTGGACCCACAAAATAGGAGTTGAACAATGAGAGCCACTTGTGTTATAGAATGAATGAAGCCACCTGCCCAGGAGAAGGCCACTAAGATACAACAGAGACAACGGTTCATGATGGTAGCATAGGGGAGAGGGCTGCAGAGAGCAGCATAGCAGTCAATGCCATCACTGTGAGCAAGAACACCCCAGAGGCCCCAACAAAATTCAAGAAGAAGAGCTGAACAATGCACCCACAGAACGAAATTATCTTCCTATCCACAAAGGAGTCTACAAGCATCTTAGGTTCTGTGATAGAGGAGTATCAAATATCAAGAAAAGCTAGATTAGCTAGCAGGAAATACATGCGAAAACTCAGATGGGGACCAAGCCTGATGGTTCAGATTATAAGACTAGCTGCACTTCCCGAGTCTGAGATAGACCGGAGAGAACAAATTCTGTCACAGTGGTATATCATTTACAGGCTCCATTTCTTCAATTAATTTTTCATTGTGCCTATGGAAAATAAAGAAATTGTAATTAGTACAGATGTTTAACTAGAATTACACCAGTATTTTCAAAATTATAAGTTTTTATCATTCAGAGATTGCATTAGGGGAGCTGCAAATGGCTCAGTGCCCTTCCAGAGAACCTCAGTCCCATTCCTACCACGGACAAGACAGCTGATAATAATCTGCTCGGATGTGGCCCGTGGTAGCTCAGTAACCAAGTAGTTTTCCAAAGTAAGGGGAACACGGACTATTTCTAACAGGATCTCAAGGGCAGGCTGTTTGACCCCCCCCCCCGGGGAGGAGCAGTCTGTTAGGCCACAGAGGAGGACTTTGCAGCCAGCCCTGAAGATACCTGATAAAACAGGGTCAGATGAAAGGGGAGGAGGTCCTCCCCTATCAGTGGACTTGGAAAGGGGCAGGGAGGAGACCAGGGAGGGAGTGTGGGGTTGGGGAGGGAATGAGGGAGCGGGATACAGCTGGGACACAGAGTTAACAAAATGTAACTAAAAAGAAAATAATAATAATAAAAAAAAGAAAAAGAAAAAAAATAATAATAATCTGCAATTTTAGTCCCAGTGTATCCGAAATGTTTTCTGGTCATCATGGGCACCAGGTATGCATGTAATAAACAGATAGTCATACTAGCAAAACATCCACACATATTAAAATAAAATTAAAAATTAAAAATAAAAATTAAATTATTAGGATATTATATTTGTATTTAAAAGTATGAAAAGCAAATGATGATCTCATATATTAGACATACTGAAACTATATGAAATATATCACACACTAAAAGCCAAATATTAGCTTGTTAATGCTATAAAATTCTATTTTTTAGAAAACCCAATGCAATCCTTTCTTCAAATATCTACCCTTCCTTTGAATACCCAGTTTAGTAAACAGTAAGTTTACTGAGGTTTCTGGAGTTTGCCAATATTTAGACTGATAATTGGAAATGCAGCTTCTCTCTAGATAATTTTTTGCTGGGAAATCTTGCTAATTTGGAAAACTAACCTCGTATTCTAATGTTAAGTACACTGATCTTCCAGTGTTTTCTGTTTTCTCCTTTGTTGTTTGTAATTACAGGTGTGGGGGGAACACATACTGGAGCCTGCATCTGTGAGGCTTCAGCTCCACCTAGAGCCACAGCTATAAACAGACCAACATGGGTGCTGGGAACAGCTGAATTTAGACCCCCCTGAAGAGTACCAAACACCATGGTCCTATCTTCCCTGCCTCTAGTACTTTTAATTTACAAAGGATCCCATGATTTCATATGGAGTGAATGAATAGCCAAAAATCGACTGCTTAGACCTTGGTAGGTAAACAGAAACAAGAGATAGTGATAATACTGTGCATGTGAAAATCTCCCCCCCCCCAAAGAAAGACAATCACAATCAAAACAACAAAAAAGCCTAACAAGACAAAAACAAACAAACAAAACAATATGAAGCAAACATGAAAAATCAAAAATAAAACACAAAGACAATTTTGTGTTGTCCAACTACTCCTGTGCATGGATCATGTCTGCAGTGTGCATATGTACTCAGTGAAGCTGGGTGAGTAGAGAGGTGAAGAAGATCAGGGGTGGGAGTACAGATTTGGGGGAGGAGGAAAACATGATCGAAATATATATTATGAAAAAAATTAAATCAAAAGAAAATCCTCTGCCTATACTCAAAACCCCTTTGCTCATCACTACAATGATGAGGCTGACCCACTGCTTTCAAAAAGGCAGATAGAGAAGTCATCTGAACTTGTAACTGTCTTCTGAGAGTCTGGCAGCGGATAGAAACATATATGTATATCCAAGGCCAAGCAATGGGCTGAGCTTGGGAGGAAGGGTGGCAGGGTAAAGGGAGCCAGAGGAAGACCTACAAAGCAAACTAGCCTGGGCCCATGGGGGCTCACAGAGACTGAAGCACCAACCAAAGAGCATACATGAGCTGAACTTAGACCCCCTACACATATGTAGCAAATGTGGAGCTTGGTCATCACCTATGTCCCCTAACAACAGGAGCAGGAGCTGGCTGTGAATCTGTTACCGGCTACTGGGTCACTTTCCTCTAGCAAGGCTTCCTTGTCACTCCCTAGTGGGACAGGATGTGTTTGGCTCTACTGTGACTCCAGATACCTGGGTGGATTGGTACCAATTGGGAGCTTCCCTTTCTCTGGGAGGAAGGAGAGAGGGAAGAGAGTGCATGGGTGGGACTAAGAAGACAGGAGGAAGGGTGGGGGAATCAGGATGTTAAGCTATTAGATAGATAGATAGATAGATAGATAGATAGATAGATAGATAGATAG
>NW_026590062.1:23591500-23608652 GCF_907164565.1 Psammomys obesus | reverse complement strand
AGATAGATAGATAGATAGATAGATAGATAGATAGATGATAGATAGATGATAGATGAAAAATAGGAATGCTTGCCATTGTAGCACATTGTATCATACTGGTTAGTTCTGCCTTTGGAAAGAAAATGTAAGAAGATTATCCTAAATTTTTTGATTAAGATTCAATACTAAGTGCAACACTACTAAGTAAAATAAATAAATAAATCCAATGAACAATAAATCCAAGATGTGGTAACACATGCTTGTGATCTTAGCTGAAGAAGAAATATCATGAGTCAAGGGAAGACTCAGTTATATAGAAAGTTAAAGGTCAACCTAGACTATGTCACAAGAACCAGTCAACAAAAATTTAAGGGTTGGGGAATGAAATACATGCTTTCTAAATATGCTTGCTTTTTTATGTACTCCAAAGAACCTCTCATAATCAACAGCCAGCTGTAACTATGGCACTGCCTGTGTTTCCTGATGTGTTATAATATTGCATTTTCTCAGTTTTTCTCAGACAAAAGTAACTATAAGATACAATTTGGAGTTTTATCAAACCAAGTAGACATAGCAGGTTTTTACAGACACTATGCATATTATCAGCTAAAGAAATTTATTGTTGGGCTGGAGAGATGGTTCAGAGGTTAAGAGCACTGGCTGTTCTTCCCAAGGTCCTGAGTTCAATTCCCAGCAACCACATGGTGGCTCATAACCATCTATAATGAGAACTGGTGCCCTTTTCTGGCCTGTAGGCCTGTAGACAGAATACTGTATAAATAATAAATAAATAAATCTTAGAAAAATGTTTTAAAAAAGGAAATTTAATGTTTCCTCCTTGAAGCCTACTCAGTCAACTTCTGCATAATTACAACAAGCAGCTTGTGACTTTCAACACTACAGCATCACTGTTTATTGTTATTGCTATTATTTATTATTGTTTATTCATTTTGTATCCCACTGTAGCCCCCTCTCCAATCTCCTCCTGCTCCCACCATCCATCCTTCCCCTATGACTCTCCCTTAGTCCACTGATAGTGGAGGTCCTCCTTCCCTTCCATCTTTCCCTAGCCTATCATGTCTCATCAGGACTGTCTGGATCCTCTTTCTCTGTGGCATACTAAGGCCACCCCACCAAGGGGGAGGTGATCAAAGAGCAGGCCACTAAGATAGGATAAACATACTAAAATCTACAGTCCTAAAGAAGCTAAACAACAAGGAGGACCCTAGGGAATATGCTTAATCCTCATTCAGACAGGCAAACAGGATAGACATCAGAAGTAGAAGACAAGAAACAGGACAGAAGCTTTCCACAGAGGACCTCTGAAAGACTCTACCCAGCAGGGTATCAAAGCAGATGCTGAGATTCATAGCCAAACTTTGGGCAGATTGCCGGGAATCTTATGGAAGAAAGGGAGGATAGAAAGACCTAGAGGGGACAGTAGCTCCACAAGGAGATCAACAGAGCCAAATATCTGGGCCCAGGGAGACCTGCAGAGACTGACGAATCAACCAAAGACCATGCATGGAGAGGACCTAGACACCCTGCTGAGATGTAGCCCATGGGTAACTCAGTGTCCATGTGGGTCCCCTAGTATAAAATTTAAAACTAATTATATTTTATATAAGAAAAACTAGCCTGGTTATTCCTTATGAAATAAATTTAGAGAACTGATCTCTCCTCCACAAAGCTGCATCTTGCTCCAGTAATCAGGTAGCCAACAAAACAATGCTATTCACCAAAACAAAAATGTTCAGTGGTTACCTGTTACTTATATATGCACACACAAAATGGCCATGGTAAGCCATGCTACTTATTCAGTAAAAGACAGATGAGTTCATTCCTTCTGTTATTGCAACCACAGACTCAGAAAATGTACAATTCTGAGAATACCAGATTATTTTAAATTAACACATGTCAAAACAAATCTCTCTATATAATATTTTAGATTATATTTCCAAACACATAGTTTATGCCATATCTATAAATTGTTCATTTGTTTATTAAAAATTTTTAGGAAATAACCCGTGTGCTAACTGTTATGACATCGATGAACACAGAAGACAGTTTCAATTTCACTAAACTTTCGTTCTAGAAATATAAGCAGATGGTAATTATGCAAAATAAATAAAGAAACATCGTTCTTATAGCAACAAGAGACAATAATGTAATGGAAAATTTCTGGCAGATTGTAGATTCTACCCATTGTAAATATGGGTGTTTCAGAAATATTTTTTTTTCTGTTTCGGTGATTAAAATTGAAGAGAAGAGCAATTTAGGAATGGAAAACGATAAACAAAAAGTCCCCAAAGAAGAAAAATGCTTCCAATTACTCTAAAATATCCAAAACTTTGTAGCTGGCAGTTGACTTTATAGATAAAGCACTTTCCACAAAAGTGTAAAGGCAGGAGTTCACATCCACAGAACTCACAAAACAAACAAGCAAACAAACAAACAAACAAACAAACAAAAAACTGAATCAGTAACCTCCATTACTTTGGAGGCCTCAGAGATGGAAGGATACCCAGATGAGCCAGCATCAGTGAGCTTCAAATTCAGTAAGGGGCCATGCCACAATAATGTAAGTAGTCAGCGATGCACTCTGTGGGTAAAAGCACTTGTCACCAAGACTGACAGTCTGAGTCTAATCCCCAGAATACAGCTGGTAAATGAGAGAGCCAGATTCTTCAAGTTGTTCTCTGACCTTCACATGCAATTCTTAGCACATGTGCCCACATGTACACACACACACAAACACACACACACAGAGAGAGGGAGAGGAAAAGAGAGACAAAAAATAAATAAAATATAAAAATATTTTTTTTTAAAAAAGCGAAGAGTGATCAAGGACCCTACATTCAACTTCAGGCCTCCTCAAATATATGCATGGGCATGTATCTGCATGTGTATGTGTTATGCCAGGTTCACAGGACCCTCAGAGACCACCAGGAGATGACTCGATGCAATTGCAAGAGAGTTTTATTACAAGAGCGATCGAACTCGGGACCCAAGTCTCACCAGCACAACAGTAGAGAAGTGGGACCCCGAGCTCTGACTGAACAGGATTTTTAAAGGGAAAGTCTGTGAGCCAGGGGTTTCCATGGCAGCAAGCAGGGGGCACAAGCCTTGGCGTTACATAATTGGGTGAAGTTTAGCAGGGCGGGGTGACCTTTTCTGAGGCACATAATCACAATGGCTAAGGCATATAATGACAATGGCTAAGGCATATAATCACAATGGCTATTTTTCTAAACCATATCTGAAACATTGGGGAGAATTTTCCCACCTGATTCTCAATCGATTCCCATTGATTATTGCAAGGGAGTTTGTCTCTATTTTCTATGAAGCATTTATTCTGTTATATTTCCTGGAGGCTGTTGCTAGGAGAGTTAACTTTGTTTTCTGCCAGGTGTACATTCTGTGATATTTCCTGGTACCTGAATTCAGTTCCCAGTCAAGATCTTTATTTCAAAATGGAGTTATATTCAGGCTATCTTAAGCTCTTCACTTCCCCCTTTCCATGTAACTGAAGAGGCCAATCTTGGGCTCTTACAGTTCAAGGTCATCTCCAAACTGACTGTATTGGGTTTTTATTACCCTTAAATGTATAGTTCCTAGTCTTTTCTAATATTTTAACAACTTGTTAAGCCAGCCTGATCCAAAAATGGCCAAAAGCAAAAGATTCTGCCCTTGAGCTGCTTTAACTCTGGCTTTGTACATCCAGTATTGTATTGCAATACTAGTTTCTGCTCCAGCTAAGTAATCCCCAAGATAATAGCTAATATCAGGGAGCCGCCTTTGACTTAGCATTTCAGCCTGTAGGTGGGATTTTGGACCGGTGGTCTCGTCTTCTGAAACTACTTCAGCGCTGACAGTAGGACCGTTGACATCAGGAGCTAGGAAGGTTGAAATGCCAGTCAAAGGCTGGGCAATGGGCAGTCCTCAGAAACGTCTGGTTAGGTGGTCCATCCGAGGAAGCAGTGAGTAATCATGACAGCTTCCAGGAAGTTCAGATCTCAGCTTGCAGTTTCAACCAGATGAAAATCTGCTGAGACAAGTTTAAACTAAAACAGAAATTAAAATTTGTCTAATAAATGGGAAAAATGAGAAATCACAAGACCAGGGAAAAACTCATCTGGGGTCTGTTTGAGCTATGTCAAATTCAGGTCTCATGACTTTTTGATTTTCTAAAACATTTTGTGAATAACAGGTAAAACTGCATCCAATGGAATGAGCAACAATTTAAGTGTATCCATGTTCTGAAACTAACATTTTAACTGTGGATACAGCTGTTGGTAATCAGCCACCAACAGAGCTGGGCCACATTTTGTCAGATCTTCTTAGCATTCATTTTTAGTTCCCATCTCCATGTTACATTGGAAAGTTAGGCAGAAATACATTAGTGGCTTTAGTGCTGAACTGTGGATGCTTGGACTTTCCTTAACAAAGCAACTAGAAAAAATAGATTTAAAATATTTTTAACTTCTGTATCAAAGTCTACCTCAAAAATGGCAAATATTAAAGATATCATAGTAAAAGTTCTGACTTTTGGGTCAAATATGTTTAGCATGATGAAATGCATTTTTATATTTATCTCCAGAAAACCATCAAAAGGCAATTAAAATCTTAAACTTGTGACTGGATATAAAGCAATCAGCTTATCAGAATTCTATTAGTCAATGTCATAACTCGGGACTCCTGAAATCTTATAACAACATAAGCACAACAATAGCAGAGAGAAAGGAGAGAAGTCTAAAATATCTCCCATTTTTAATATGCCTCAAATCATTTTTCTGTATCATTACAATTTATGTTTATATATTTTAAAACATCTACTTATATCCTCCAATCTTTCTTGCATTTATAAACCCTGAAACATTTTCCCAAACCAAACAACATTTTTTTATTTTTTCATTTTTTAGATTTTTAAAAATGTAAACTCTTATATCCTCAGACCCTACATAAACTCCATTATCTTTCTATCTAGCCATCCATTATAAGATATAGATAATTAACATGAAGCCTGTAGGATAGGTAAACCTGCTTGCCTTCTTTAAATAAAAAACCTTGTAACTGGTAATTTTAACTAACTAATAAATTAACCAATACACTAACAATGGATCTAGCTATCTACTCTTTAGCTGCAAGGCTACCATTATCTTAGCCTAGCCATCAATGTAATCAGAGACCTGAGAAGGATAAGTATGTACCAATCCATGTACCAATCAAAATGACAGTGACAACTGGTCACTCCATCACTCTAAGCAGCTGTCCTTGGCTTCTGTGGTCTCATAGCATCATGAGCAGGGCAGTCCAGCAATCAGGCACAGAAGATGAGAGACTGTTTCTGTGGAGAAAGAAATGAGAGAATGGCCTCACCTAGTCCTTAGCAACGTGAAATATTGACTCTCCAGGTGTCCACAGTTTTGTCCACAGTCTAGGCTGGGCCCAGGCAGTGGGCCAGTTGGGGCAGTCTTGCGCAGTAGCTAGCATACCATAATCCAGAGTCACATTGTGCCCAAATCTTCTTGGAGACCTTGGGGGAGCTACTGCCAGAAATTTGGCACTCTCATAATAAACTTACACATGTTAAAATACCATATTCATCAGATCTCTTACAAGCTTGAGGGCCAGCATATCTGAATTATTTTTTATCTCTCTTTAAATTATTTATTTTAAATTGCATCCTATGAAATAGAATGCCATAATCTCTAATTCTGGCATATTTCTTAAATAAATATTTTTAAACCCATATTTATCTTCAGTAGATCTATGTAGGCCAACTTTATAATTACCCATCCTAGGCTTAACTTTAAAAATATAAACAGATAATATATAATATAAAATATAATACCAGGTAAAATCCATTCTTATAACTAACTAACCGCATTTATTAGCAGTTATTTATATAACTATATAAATATATAGTTATTTACGTTTATTAGCATAACTTCAAATATCTTTCTGAACTAAAATCAAAGCAAAACTTTCAATCAAATACAATACATAGAAAGGCCAGAAAATCTTGTCATCCTATCATATTGCATTAAAACTGAACAGCAAAAAAAGCAAAAAGGACAAAAATTTCATTTAGAGACAGCGTTAAATAATTTATATAGGAACTGGCAACCAGGCATATATTTTTATAATAATTAAAAATGAGTTGAATATAACCCTATATAAAACTGGGCTAAAAAGCATAAGAAAACATTTTGCATTGAAAAAAAATTAGCCTTTCAAATGAAGAGCAATATATCTTACAGTTCTTTCTCAAATCATGCTTGCAGGTGTAAAAACCAAAGCAAATACAATTTATATCTTTTATAACAGTCTGTATATCTTCAGGTTAGGCTTTTCCCAGCTCCATTCTTTTGATTTAACCAGACATTTTTTTTTTTAATTTTTAAACCATATGAAAGTTTTTATCAGAATCCTTTTTATTATTTTATCAAAACTGCAATTTTCATAATTGGCTCAAGTAGTATAACTTGGTTTTATTTGGTAAAATTAACAAAAGAAATATCAAAGTCTTTTGTTCTCCCCCAAAGGATTGAGAAACTGTTCCAAGTTCTCTGTTAGAATGCCTAAGGTCATTGTCTAAAATACCTGATAAACTTTAAAATGCTTTATTGCCTTAAACATAGTTTATTTTTTTAAACCTGTTTTTGAAATATCAAAATAAGGTACTCTTTTTAGGAATGAAGTCACAAAGTATAACCATAATTTTAAAAGGCAAAACCAAATTTTATCAATGCAAACAATTCAGTACTTTTAAAATAAATATTAAATGTATTATTTTGATGTTGGCTGCCAGCAAAAGAAGTTCCTATATATAAACACATGAAGGTGCACTTTTAATATTTTATATAAACAGTTTTAAACATTATTTTTATAATCCTGATTTTTAAAACAGGACAGAAATTATGTGCAGTATTGATTATTAATATATGTAATAATCAATAACATATATCAAGATATATAGAACATAGTTAACTTATATATTCAAAACAAACAAACAAACAAAATTACAAAACTTATTTTTATTCCCTTTAGCTGTAATTTCAAGGGAGGAACATCTTGTTACCTTTTAAATCCAAATTTTATGACCATAGAGGCTTGTAGCTTTTTTTTTTTTTTTTTTTAACCTGAGAAGCCGCTGTTGCCCCTTTAAGAGCTGCCTGCTTGCACAGAAGCCTTAAACGTTTCTCAAAACCTGTTTTAATCCATTTCAGCAGTAGCATCAATCTTAAGGTTGGGTACTATAGGGGCTGGCATCCCATATATAATCTCAAAGGGAATTAAACCTAGCTGGTAAAGGGAATTCCTAACCCTATAAAGGGAAATGGAGAGGAGCATCACCCAGTCAGCGCCAGTCTCCAAGGTCAATTTTGTTAAGGTCTTTTAATGTTTTGTTCATCCTCTCTACCTGTCCTGAACTTTGGGGCCTATATGCACAATGCAATCTCCAATCTGCCCCAATAAATTTAGCTACATTCTGACTTACCTTGGACACAAATGCTGGCCTATTCTTTCCTGTTTCTGTACATCTTGGCCAAATTAGTGGGCCGTCTTGTGACTGCCTTGAGACCTGCCAACAGAGCCTAGTAGTAGACTAGGAAACATTCCCTACCTGCAGCTGTGTTGTAATCCCAATTAGGCCTCTTATAGGGAAAGTAATCATCAATATGGGATCTGTAGTTGGAACTCCTGTAGTGTCTGGGACATTTTTGTGCGCCTCTGAAATAATACATCCCCACTCCTCTTGGTAAACAAGACCTGTAAAAGCTGCTGGCAATCGTCCAGGGTGGGCTGGTGGGTAAAAAGCAGAGAACTTGGCATTCTGAGTTCTCCAGTTAAACCTGTGATGTGGCAAAAGGCCAGTAATGATGATCTTGATTGCCATTAGCATCTGGAGGGCCCCGTGTCCCATAAGGGAAGGACTGTAGAATCTGCCTTTGGTTACCCAGAGGGAGAAGCTGCATGGAGGCTCTGGGTCCTTGGCACTAGGCCAGATGATGGTTCCAACCTAGATAAAGGAGCAGGAGTTGGTTGAGGAATGGGAGGAGGAGGTGGAAAAATTATTTCCATGGAAGTCCCATCCTGTAAAACAGATTAAGGGGGGTTTTGGAGCCAGGGCAGTGGCCTCTGGTTTCAGAGAGCCTGTGGGAGGAGGACTGTTAGTGGGGATCAGAAAAGGCTTAATCTATGTAGGTAGATGAATAACTAGCTCCTTCCAAACTACAATATGGGGCACTTGGTCTGGGTGCCTGCATGCTTTCTGAAAGACTCTATTTCCCATCGCAAGGCCAGTGGGAAGGTGGAAAGTTCCTTCTGGCAACCAGATCACATTGAATGTGAGCCATTCTGAGCTGCAAAAAAAAAAAAAAAAAAAAAAAAAGTCATTTTTTTTTCTTTTCTCACATCAATTGAAAGACCGTGAGCTCTAGTTTTAACTTCTCCAAAATGAGTCAGAACCAAGTCAAGAGGTTTGGAGGTATTCCTTCCCATATCGTCAGTCAGTCTATTCATCAAGATAATTCAGGAGAACGCAAAAGAAGTAAGGAGAACAATTTCAACAAATAGTAAATCACTCATACACAAAAAAGAACCAGCTGTCTCAGACAAAAACGAAACCAAAGGCAACAACTTACAGCCTATACCCGGGCTAACATCACGGGACAAAACTGAAATCATAGAAATGAAAACAGCTGCAGTTTAAAAAAAAAAAAAAAAAAAAGTAAAATCAAGCACTCTCAAGTAGACGCAAAACCACAAACAATTAATCACAAAAAATAAACAGTAACTCCCAGGCAAAACACCAAGAAAAAAAAGAAAAAAACAATTAATCACACACAGAAACCAAGTAATACTGAAAACCTGGACTTCTCTGCCACAGAAGTTCCAGAAAACCGATCCTCACTCCGGTTCCCCTATCCCAGGAGTTCTGAGGAGGTAAAAACAGATCCTTACTCCAGTCCCCATATCCCAGGGATTCCTAGGAGGCAGAAACAGACAGAACCTGGACTTCTCTGCCACAGAAGTTCCAGGAAACTGATCCTCACTCCAGAGGCAGAAACAGATCCTCATTCCAGTCCCCCCATCCCAGGGGTCCTAAGGAGACAGAAACTCCAGGATGACAAAACGTCTTTTGAAGCCCCCACAGCCTAGGCCCCCAGACATGTCTGTCATACCTAATCTGGCTGCTCCCATAAGCACCTCGAGGCTTTTCAGGATAAGAAACAAAGAATAAAGGCAAACAAACATTTAACGCAGATGGACAACATAGAACACATTTACCCTCGGGATTAAGCTTTCTGGGCCAGGAGTCCTAGAGGACTTGAGGCATCCCGGATGGACGAGCCCCCAAATGTTATGCCAGGTTCACGGGACCCTCAGAGACCACCAGGAGATGACTCGATGCAATTGCAAGAGAGCTTTATTACAAGAGCGATCGAACTCGGGACCCAAGTCTCACCGGCACAACAGTAGAGAAGTGGGACCCCGAGCTCTGAGTGAACAGGATTTTTAAAGGGAAAGTCTGTGAGCCAGGGGTTTCCATGGCAGCAAGCAGGGGGGCACAAGCCTTGGCTTTACAGAATTGGATTAAGTTTAGCAGGGCGGGGTGACCTTTTCTGAGGCACATAATCACAATGGCTAAGGCATATAATGACAATGGCTAAGGCATATAATCACAATGGCTGTTTTTCTAAACCACATCTGAAACATTGGGGAGAATTTTCCCACCTGATTCTCAATCGATTCCCATTGATTATTGCAAGGGAGTTTGTCTCTATTTTCTATGAAGCATTTATTCTGTTATATTTCCTGGAGGCTGTTGCTAGGAGAGTTAACTTTGTTTTCTGCCAGGTGTACATTCTGTGATATTTCCTGGTACCTGAATTCAGTTCCCAGTCAAGATCTTTATTTCAAAATGGAGTTATATTCAGGCTATCTTAAGCTCTTCATATGCATCCTGGCACATGCAAACATAGATATAAATAATCAACACATACACATGCAAAAAAATTTGTGACACTGCAAGACAATATAAGAGAAAACAAGTCATGAAGCTTCCAATAATAAAATCTGATTTTAATAGCTTGCAATGTGTGTCATAATAAACTCTAGAAAATCACTTGATAAGATCATATTTTAGAACTGTCACTCCAGGTGCTGTGTGAGAAAAACTAGAGTGGAAGAAGATTTTGAGGAAAAGTAAACTGTTAAATGGAAGACAGCAATAGCCATTTACAAAAGTGAATGTTTTAGAAACTATTTAGAAGACACAACTAGAAATTGTTTAAGATAGATTCAACATCACTATTGTCACACCATCAAAGCTAGATGATGGTCTTTGAAATCATAACATCACTTTTACAAGACCTGTCTGTGTGTAAAACAAGGCTCACTTGGCAACTTACCAAGAGCTTAATCCAGTTGGCCTGGATCTTACCATAAAATATATTCATGCTCTGCCACAGTCTAAGATAGTCAGGCACTGTACCAGGAAAATGCATAAGAAATTATCATGTTTGTGAGCAATATTTAGGATATAAGTCACCCATGAATACTGACTTATGGCATTTCTTCCTCAGATTGTCGGGTAGGAGGGCATTTATTCCAGTGTTTACTACAAAAGAAACCCAAAGGTTAAAATAAGAATATTGTTTTCCCTCTACCTTGTATTCACTCATCTTTGCTTCCCAAATTTCTGGATAAAGCCCACACCTCTTGAAAGCACCTAACAAATGTATATTCTTTCTTTAATCTTCAGGGATATAGTATTTAGGGGATAGATATAAAAAGAGGTAGGGCAGAAAATCCTTCCCTGTAGATGAGTGAACCATGAGACCTCCCCAAGGGAACCTCTGCTTTGGAGAAAAGTAAGAGTCTGTGCACAAATTTGTATTGCTACACAAAGTAAAATGCATTTCTGATGTTTGTATAGAATATGAGGAGTCTATGATGGCCAAAGTTGAGACTAGGAAATTAAACAAAATAAAATACTATATTGTTGAAGGAAAAGAAATCTATAAAAGAAAAATATACAAATTCTATTTTTCTGAGAATATTATATTCTTATGGTTTACACACATGCCAATAAGTAGTTTAAAGTGTTACAAAAATGGGATGTTAATAGCCTAAAGTGTTACAAAAATGAAATTTTAATAGCTTCTTTCCAGTGGTTTTTTTTATTTCTAATGAATAATCTTCTCCAGAGGATGGAAGGCATTATTATCCTCTCAAAAATGCTTATCACAGAAAAAAATGATAAAAGGATATAGTATAAATATAACAAAGATCTGAAAGCACAGAGGAAACATCAAGTCGAGAAGAACAAGTAAACAACAAATCATAATTTCTAAAAAAAGAAAAACAGAAAAGGCACAAGAAATACATAAACATATACATTAAAAAGTCATAAGCCTGTGTTCCACAGGATTTCTCCAAGCTCTTCCTAATATTTGGCTATGGGTCTCTTGATCAGTTTCCATTAGTTTCTGGATAACACCTCACTGAGGAAAATCACATTGCCAGCAGGTCTCTGGGAAAAGCAGGCAGAGTCGTTTCCTGGACTTGGCAGGCAAGGGCTAACAGCATTTCTTCTTTTATTGAAAATAGATTTTTTTTAATTATTTTTATATTTTCTGAAATACTACCATTTGATATCTGTTTATATTACTCTGTATTGAATTGCTAACCTTATATCTGAAAATAACAGTCTAAAAACTAGCTTTGAAAATAACATAAGAACACCTGACTTGTAAACGCCAGCACTATGGGTCCAGACTGAACCTGTAGCCCCATGTGACAGCTGGCAAGTCATTTTATTTGGTCCTTTAGCATTTGTCAGAAAGCCTTCTTTCCAAAGGCCTGAATTTTTGCATAAACCATTTCTAGAAATCTCAATAGATATTTTATCTGTGCCCCTAGAACAACAGTCTGTCAATATGTTCAATAAAGATTTTAACTAATTACATTATAATATTCTAACTTTCATCGTCTTAAAAGTAATTTAAAAAAAAAAAACTCAGGTCCTTCAGGTAACAGAGCATGTCCTATGCCTAACTGGAGCTCAGCACTATTTCTTGAACACAGGGGGTGCTCAGGGCTCTCACTTTGTGAAGGGGTAGATGATTTAAGTAGATCTTTTTAAATTAGTGAATGAGCTTGAGAGAAAAAACTTCAAATACTTACAGACTTTTTTGCTAATTCACTTTGTCTCTCCTAACTTTGGTTTATGTTCTGGAATTTTCATTTTTAAATATCTGTACTACCAACACTGATTCAAGCAAGTTTCAATTTTTTTTTCTTATTTACATTCAAACTTACTAGCGCTTCTGACTCCAATACCTTCAAATATAACGTCACAGATACTGCCTTATAGACACCATTTCACCCCATTCTTTACACCAGATACATTCTTTAGGCTTTCTGTTTTAGAACTCTGGTGCCACAGAATTTGTAAAAAAAAAAAAAAAATATGCATCAATATATTCATGCTGCCTAAAAATTCAAAGATTTATTTAAATATTTTAGCAATGTTTTCCACCTACCAACTACCTTGCTAACCTGGCTGAAAGCAGAGCCTATAAATAGCAAAGAAGAGATGCCTTTCCTTACACCTACATAGAAGACTGTATTCTCTCTATTTTGGCATTTATCAGCTTTTTCCCGATGTAACTACATGCTAACTAAACACCATGGGATGTGACTCTGAAAATCAATTCCCTGGAGTCTAGAGATAGCCAAAGAGAAAGAAAACACCAAGGGAGTAATTTAAAGTTGGTGTATAGTTCATTGTTGAGAATAGGAACACGTATTTCCCCACAGAACAAATAAGGAAAATTGCTGATTTCCCAGGATTTGTGTGGTACTGTTAGAATGTATGTGGTAATCTTTCTTACACTTTTGGTTGCCAGCCTAGCCTTTCTTTCATAACTGAGCCATCGCTCCAGCCCTATGATAATATTTCTAATGCCTCTATGTCAAAGTACTTTATCACCTAAAGGTGCTGCATTTTTGCAAAAATGGAAATATGTCCAAATACAATCTTAAGACCGCATAAATCATTTTAAAATATCTTTTTAAGTTATTTTCCTTGTTTCTGTGTGTGGGCCCTGTTGCAGGAGGGTCTTGTGCAGTGTTTTCAGATGCTGCTTTCAGGGCCCTGAGATCTGGTTACCGCCCTGCCACGGGCATTGTTATATATGTTAAACAATCTCCTGTATACGTGATGTAAGGAATGCTCCCCAATTATTCCTAATTGGTTAATAAAGTTTTGGACTCAGCTGGGCTGAAGAGAGGTAGGCAGAGCTAAGGTTTCCAGGCTTAGAGTCCCAGAAGGGCCAAGTATTGGAGACTATTGCACGGAGAGAGAGAGAGATTACTGGATGGAGACAGAGAATAGGTCATCATGGGGTGACATGGACCAAAAGTGTGTGGCTAAGAGCAGTTTCCTCTGAGGACTGGCCTGATGGAGCAGAAGCAAATCAAATGGAATATGTACGAGCATTTGTGGAAATTTTGTCTGGCAAGCAGACAAGATAGCTTAGAGGGTTAATATCTGCCCAGCTGTAGTGCTTTAAGGCTTCTTATAGGTCTCTGTATCTTTTAAATCCTCAAAACGTCATATTTTCCATAGTCCTTTCATGGTCTCCAATAGCTGACATGTGTTTTCACTAAGGTGAGCTTTTGTTCTTGGTGTGGAAGGAATCTGTTCTTTACCAATAAAACATAGATACATATATACAGAACATAAATATAGATACATAGCTTATAAAACACCTGGATGAAGGTGATTTCCTGGAGAGATGGGTCAGCATGTTAAGGTACTTGCTGCAAGCCTATGAAACTGAGATCCTTCCTTGACACTCACATGTTAAGACAAACCTTGCAAAAACTGTTTTGTGATCTTCATGTCTGTATGCATGTGAACCTATGAAACTACCATAACTTTTAAGTGTGACTCTAACAACTACCATCGAACAGTCCTGCAGACTTTGTGCCTTACTGGTAAACAATCAAACACTAAGCCTTTTCATCTATGCCCTGAAATGTAGCAGTGAGGCCATGGTGTACATCAACACCATGGAGAACAGCAAGAGGTCCATGTACAGCACTCAGCAGTCTTCAAGGTGGGGCAACTTCTCCTCTCATGGAGTAGCTATCAAGAGTAGGGCCTGTGGTAAGGGTCAATATTGAGAGCAAGGAGCACACTCCTTCATGACCACATTGCTAACTGATTGGCCACGGGTTTGCCTCAGCTCTCACATCCCAACTCAGCCCATTAGGTGTGTTTGTGTTCTCTCATCAACTTGATTGTCAGTGGTTCCAGTTCCCTGAGCTGCCTTTCTGCATGACCCAGACAGCGCACAAGCAGTCCTAAGTTAACTGAATTCCTAGTGGTCACTGCTGTCAACATATTCATGGGCATCGTGTTCACAGGTCTTATAGACACTGACACCCACCAGGAACCTCCTGGTGTGTCATTCTGGCAAAATAGTTCAGTTCAAAGTCTATTTTTGACTTTGACTTTGGTTTTGGACTGAAGTCATTGTTTGTACAAGGAATAAGAGTCACACAATAGCTGGGTCTAGAATTCTTATCCTTAAACACATGTCAGAAGATGAGCTGAGTATTGTATGTTCTCTGCTCTACTAGAGAGAACATGACTTTCTCTACATTACTGTATATCATTTTGTAAAAGTAACATACCATAGTCAATAGGATCTGAGTGATATCCACATTATTCATGATGAGCTACTGATGGATCACATCATTCTATAAATACGCGTAATATAGCCTTACAACCAGCTCACCTGAACAAGATCATGAAACTAGCTCAATTCTCCTTCTCAGGTGGCACGTGCACCCAAGCATTTTTCAAGACAGAGCCTGTCATGATGGAGCAGCATTTCCTGAGTTGTATGCCTGAGAAAAACAGCACTGCACAGGCTTGGCCAACAAACAGGAACCTGAATTTCCTTGGGAATAGAGCTAGCAACTGCATCCTGGCTCCCTCTGGGAGAGACTTCAGTGTTACAGTGAAGGTGTTACAGTGTTACAGAGACTTCAGTGAAGGTTCTTATCATCCCTGCAGCAGAGGCATCTGGCTGGGATTCCTTAACCTAATCTATGCTAGGCAGTCACTCTACCAACTGAGCTATGACGAACATATAGTTCTACCCACACCCAGTGACTTTTTTTCTTTCTTAAGACAGCACCATGTAAGTCACAGAATTCCTGTAACCAACAGGGTTTGGGTATCTTTGGTGGAGAGAGATCATCACTTTCAGCTTAAGGACTTTTTCTCTTGGTGCCTCCACTGTTTCAGTTTCCTCTGCCAACAGTTCATCACACTGTTGCCAGCCCAATGATGACTGCATTCTCCATCTGCTAAGGCATCTGAAAGCCACTTTCAAAGGCCAGGCACATGGCTTCTGTGATTGTACCCCCTAACAAACATTTCATATTATAACCAGCACTGCAGGCTCTTCCTGGATGTGCATTCAACCACATGTACACATAAGGCAGGAGACCATTCCCCTGCCATATTCATCCTGTTGTGAGATCTCACTACTGTTTAATTTCTCATATTGATGTAAAGAAGGTTTTGAGGAAAGAAGGAGACATTCCTAGGCATGTATGGATCATAAACTATATGTTCCTCACATGGCAAAAGCTAACATATTTCTAATCAAGGCTAGTGCTGCCTGCGGCTTTGAAAGGAGGTGGGTGGTCAATGGCAATGTCCCAGGAGAGTGTCCTGGAAAGGACCCCTCATCTAATGGTAAATACAGGGTGAACATCAGCAGGGTTCCCCATGACATCAGCAGTTCATTTTCTCTACATTCTGTTGTATCCTGGAGAGCTCGTGTCAATGCCTGTGATGTCACTAGTGTTGTAGCGACACCAACTGCTCTTAGGATATAAATTCAGTGCCTATAGGTCTCATCAACAGACATGTGGGTGAGATTGAGAAGTCTCTTTGGGAAAGAGAATGTGGACAGTAGAAAAACCTAAGAGAAGCAGAAGGCAGCTGGCCTTCCATCTCATTTTAAATATCAAGAAAGAAGTTGTCTTGGGGAAGGCACAGTGAGTCCTGGACAGAGGATGTAGGCTTGAGGTGGGAGCTATAATAATGGGACAGTGGAACAAGACCCTCGGGAAGCAAATAGACATTCCTGCTTAACATAGGTCATGAAAGTTAAGGATTCCAGAACATTATTTTGTCCATCCCCAAAGCCAAGGCCTGGAAAGGCCAAAGCTGTTTTACTACAAATTCTTAGCTTTACTCTAATTAGGCATTTGTGGTGTAACATGAGGACAAAAAGAGACCATCAGGGGTCAAGGATGGTTAACATTTCCCCTCTGCACTTCCCATCACTGCACATTACTCTCACAGGTTTAGGTTAGGTGCTGTGGCTATCTGATAGTAGTTACAGGGACAGAATGTGCTCCTGGCTATGATTTTATGTACTCATAACTCCTCTGACAACCTCTCCCTGACAGTGGCACCCTTAGGTTTCTTTTTTTTTAACTTTTATTAATTACACTTTATTCACTTTGTATCCCCCCATAAACCCCTCCTCCACCCCCTCCTAATCCCACTTTCTCTCCCCTTCTTCACGCATGCCTCTCCCCAAGTCCACTGATGGAGAGGTTCCTCTCTCCTTCCTTCTGATCCTAGTCTATCAGATCTCATCAGGAGTGGCTGCATTGTCTTCTTCTGTGGCCTGTTTAGGCTGCTCCCCCCTCAGGGGGAGGTGATCAAAGAGCAGGCCAATCAGTTTATGTCAGAGGCAGTCCCTGATCCCATTACTATGGAACACACTTGGACACTGAACTGCCATGGACTACATCTGTACATAGGTTATCTCTATGCATCGTACTTGTTTGGAGTATGAGTCTCTGGAAAGACCCCTGTGTTCAAATTTTCTGGTTCTGTTGCTCTCCTTGTGGAGTTCCTGTCCTCTCCAGGTCTTACTATTTCCCACATCTTTCATAAGATTCCATGCACTCTGCCCAAAAGTTGGTCATAAGTCTCAGCATCTGCTTTGACAGTCTGCAGGGCAGAGCTTTTCAGAGGCCCTCTGTGGTGGGTTCCTAATATGTTCCCTGTTTTCTTCTTCTTCTTCTTCTTCTTCTTCTTCTTCTTCTTCTTCTTCTT
>NW_026590062.1:23504901-23591490 GCF_907164565.1 Psammomys obesus | reverse complement strand
TTCTTCTTCTTCTTCTTCTTCTTCTTCTTCTTCTTCTTCTTCTTCTTCTTCTTCTTCTTCTTCTTCTTCTTCTTCTTCTGATATCCATTCTCCTTGCCTATCAGGATGGGTATTGAGCATTTTAGTCAGAGTCCTCCCTCTAGATTAGTTTCTTTAGGTGTACAGATTTTAGTAGGTTTATCCTATATTATGTATCTATATGAGTGAGTATATACTGTGTGTGTGTTGTTTCTACTTCTGGGATAGCTCACTCAGGATGATCCTTTCCAGTTCCCACCATTTACCTGCAAATTCCATGATTTCCTTGTTTTTCATTGCTGAGTAATATTCCATTGTGTAGACGTACCACAATTTCTGTATCCTTTCTTCAGATGAAGGGATCTGGGTTATTTCCAGCTTCTGGCTGTGACAAATGAAGCTGCTAATAACATAGTTGAGGAAATGTCCTTATTGTGTACTTGAGCCTTTTTGGATATATGCCTAGGAGTGGTATGGCTCGATCTTGAGGAAGCACTATTACTAGTTGTGTGAGAAAGCGCCAGATTGATTTTCAGAGTGGTTGTACAAGTTTACATTCCCACCAGCAATGGAGGAGGGTTTCCCTTTCTCCACAACCTCTCCAGCATGTGTTGTCACTTGAGTTTTTAATCTTAGCCATTCAGCTTGGTGTAAGGTGATATTTCAGGGTCGTTTTGATTTGCATCTCCCTGATGGCTAATGAGGTTCAGCATTTATTTAAGTGTTTCTCTGCCATTCAATATTCCTCTACAGAGAGTTCTCTGTTTAGCTCTGTTCCCCACTTTTTAATTGTATTACTTGGTTTGTTGCTTTTCAGCTTGTTTAGTTCTTTATACGTACTGGATATTAGCCCTTTGTCATATAGAGGGTTGGTGAGATTATTTCCCAATCTGTAGGCATTCCTTTTGTTTTGATGACAGTGTCCTTTGCTTTCCAGAAGCTGTTCAGTTTCATGAGGTCCCATTTATTGATTGTTGCTCTTAGAATCTGTGCTGTTGGTGTTCTGTTCAGGAAGTTGTCTCCTGTACCAATGAGTTCAAGGCTCTTCCCCACTTTGTCTTCTAACAGGTTTAGAGTGTCTGGTTTTATGTAGAGGTCTTTGATCCACTTGGACTTTAGTTTTGTGCATGGTGATAAATATGGATTTATTTTCATTTTTCTACATGTAGCAATCTAGTTATACCAGCACCATTTGTTGAAGATGCTATCTATTTCCACAAAGATGACAAAGATGGTTTTGGCATCTTTGTCAAAGATCAGGTGTCCATAAGTGTGTGAGTTTATTTCTGGGTCTTCTGTTCAGTTCCATTGATCCACCATTCTGTCTCTATCCCATTATCATGCAGTTTTTATTACTGTTGCTCTATAGTACAGCTTAAGATCAAGAATGGAGATACCTCCAGAAGATCTTTTTTATAGAGGATTGTTTTAGCAATTCTGGGTTTCTTGATATTCTATATGAAGTTGAGAATTTTTTTTCCAAGTCTGTAAGGAATTGTGCTGGTAATTTGGTGGGAATTGCATTAAATCTGTAGATTTCTTTTTGATACGATGGCCATTTTTACTATGTTAATCCTGCCAAGCCATGAGCATGGGAGGTCTTTCCATCTTCTCATATCTTCTTCTAATTCTTTCTTCAGAGACTTGACATTTTTTTCATACAAGTCTTTGACTTGCTTGGTTAGGGTTACACCAAGGTACTTTATGTCATTTGTGGCTATTGTGAAAGGTGTTGTTTTTCTAATTTCTTTCTCAGCCCTTTTGTCTTTTATATGCAAGAGGGCTACTGATTTTTTGTTGTTGTTGTTAATTTTGTATCCAGCCACTTTGCTGAAGATGTTTAACAGCTGTAGGAGTTCCCTGGTAGAATTTTTGGAGTCACTCAGGTATACTATCATATCATCTGCAAATGGTGATAATTTGGCTTCTTCCTTTCCAATTTGTATCCCCTTGATCTCCTTCAACTGTCTTACTGCTCTAGCAAGGACTTCCAGAACTATGTTGAAGAGATATGGAGAGAGTGGGCAGCCTTGTCTTATCCCTGATTTCAGTGGGATTGCTTTAAGTTTCTCTCCATTTACTTTGATATTGGCTATAGGCTTGCGGTACATTGCCTTTACTATGTTTAGATATGTGCCTTGTATCCCTGATCTCTCCAAGATTTTAAGCATAAATGTGTGTTGGATTTTGTCAAATGCTTTTTCAGCATGTAAGGAGATTATCATGTGGGGTTTTTTTCTTTCAGTTAGTTAATATGGTGGATCACATTGATGGATTTCCATATATTGAACCACCCCTGCATACCTGGGATGAAGCTTGCTTGGTCATAGTGGATGATATCTGTGATGTGTTCTTGTATTCTGTTTGCAAGTATTTTGTTGAGTATTTTTGCATCAGTGTTCATAAGGGAGATTGGCCTGAAATTCTCTTTCTTTGTTGAGTCTTTGTGAGGTTTAGGTACCAAGGTGACTGTGACTTCATAGAATGAGTTTGATAGTATTCCTTCTGTTTCTATTTTGTGGAATAGTTTGAAGAGAACTAGAGTTAGCTCTTCTTTGAAGGTCTGGTAGAATTCTGCACTGAAACCATCTGGTCCTGTGCTTTTTTTGAATAGGAGAATTTCGATGACCGCTTCTATTTCCTTGGGGGATATAGGGCTATTTAATTGATTTACCTGGTCTTGATTCAGCTTTGGTAAGTGGAATCTATCAAGAAAATTGTCCATTTCATTTAGATTTTCAAATTTTGTGGCATATAGATTTTTGAAGTAAGTCTTAATGATTGTTTAGATTTCATCAGTGTCTGTAGTTATGTCTACCTTTTCATTTCGGATTTTGTTGATTTGGATGGAGTCTCTCTGCCTTTTAGTTAGTTTGGCAAAGGGTTTGTCTATCAAGAACCAACTCTTGGTTTCATTGATTCTTTGAATTGTTTTGTTTCTACTTTATTGATTTCAGCCCTGAGTTTGATTATTTCCAGCCATCTACTCCTTTTTGGTGTGTCTGTTTCTTTTTTTTTTTTTCCTAGGGTTTTTAGATAAACCATTAAGTTGCTTGAATGAGCTGTCTCAAATTTCTTCTTGAAGGCACTTAGTACTATGAACTTTCCTCTTAGCACTGCTTTCATATTGTCCCACAAGACTTTAATTTCTTTCTTTATTTCTTCCCTGACCCAGCTGTCATTTAGTAGCAAGTTGTTCAGTTTCCATGTGTGTGTAGGCTTTTTGCTATTTCTGTTGTTGTTGAGGTCCAGCTTTAGTCCATGGTGATCAGATAGGATACAAGGGGTTATTTCAGTCTTCTTGTATCTGTTGAGGCTCGATAAATGACCAACAATATGGTCTATCTATTTTGGATAAGGTTCCATGAGGTGCTGAAAAGAAGGTAAATTCTTTTGTGTTTGAGTGTAAGGTTCTGTAAATGTCTGTTAGGTCATGAGGTCATTTGGTTCATGACCTGTGTTAGAGACATTGTTTCTTTGTTTGATTTCTGTTTTGTTGACCTGTCCTTTGTTGAGAGTGGGGTGTTGAAGTCTTCCACTATTAATGTGTGGGGATCTATGTGTGGGTTAAGTTTTATCAATGTTTCTTTTACAAATGTGGGCGCCCTGTGTTTGGGGCATAAATGTTCAGGATCGTGATGTCTTCCTGGTGGAATTTACCCTTGATGAGTATGAAGTGTTCTTTCCCATCTCTTTTGATTAATTCTGGTTGAAAGTCTATTTTATCAGCTATTAGAATTGTTACTCCTAAGCTTCTTGGGTCCATTTGCTTGGAAAGTCATCTTACAGCCCTTTACCCCTCAGGTAATGTCTATCTTTGTGACTTAGGTATGTTTCTTGTATGCAACAGATTGCTGGGTCTTGTTTACACATCCATTCTGTTAGTCTGTCTTTTTATTGGAAAATTGAGTCCATTGATGTTGAGAGAAATTAATGACCAGTGGCTGTTAGCTCCTTTGATTTTGATGTTGTCTGTGGTCATAAGGTTGTATGCTTGGTTGCTTTTTGTCTTACTGTAGTGAACTTAATTATTTCCTGTGTGTTCTTGAAAGTAGCTAGTTTTCTTGGGTTGTATTTTCCCTTCTAGTGTCTTCTGGTATTGCTGGATTTGTGTGTAGGTATTGTTGAAATTTGTTTTTGTCATTGAATATCTTGTTTTCTCTGTCTATGAGGACTGAGAGTTTTGCTGGGTATAGTAGCCTGGTCTGACATCTGTGTTCTCTTAAGGCCTGCATGATATCCATCCAGGCCCTTCTGGCTTTCATAGACTCTGTTGAGAACTTAGGCATGATTCTGGTGGGTTTGCCACTAAATGTTACTTGGCCTTTTTCGCTTGCAGCTTTTAGTATTTTTTCTTTGTTCTGTATACTTAATGTTTTGATTATTATGTAGCCATAGGATTTTCTTTTCTGGTCTAATTTATTGAGTGTTCTATAGGCCTCTTGTAATCTTATTGGCCTCTCCAAGTCGGTGAAATTTTCTTCAATGATTTTGTTGAAAATATTTTCTGAGCCTTGAAGGAGGGAATCTTCTTTTTCCTCTATTCCTATTATTCTTAGGTTTTGTCTTTTTATGTTGTCTTGAATTTCTTGGATGGTCTGTGTCAGGATTTTTTTAGAATTAACATTTTCTTTGACAGATACATCGATTTCATCCATTGTATCTTTTACACCTGAGATTCTTTCTTCCATGACTTGTAGTCTATTGGTTATGCTTACCTCTGTAGTTCCTATTTTCTTCCCTAAGTTCTTTCTCTCTATGACTTCCTCCATTTGTGTTTTCTTTAATTTTTCCAATTCTATCTTCAGATCTTGAGCCATTTTGTTGATTTTCTTCACCTGTGTGACTGTATTTTCCTGCTTTTCCTTCAATTCCTTCAGCTGTTTGTTTAAACAATCCTCTGTTTCTTTTATTTCTTTCAGTAATTTAAGTATTTCCTCTCTAAAGGCCATAAACTGTTTAGCTGCATCTTCCTGTATTTCTTTACAGATGGCCATAATCTGTTTAACTTTATCTTACTCAAGATCTTTATGCATTTTATTCATTTCCTCTATTATCCTCTTCATGAGCATAGATGTTAGGTGATCTTTTTGAATTTCATTTATGCTGGTGTGTCCAGGGCTACTTGCCCCTGGATAACTGGTTTCTGGAGATGCCATAATCATCTGTCTTTTGTTGATTGAGCTTTTATGCTGGCCTCTACCCATTGGGCTATCTTAGGTGTTGGGTGTTAGTTTCTGGTGGTTCCTGGAATCCTGTGGTGGAGAGAATCCCTTTGGCAGGAAGAACGTTTTTCCTGAAGGAAGCCTTTTCAGCTTTTGGGGTATGGTCACTGTATGGCCGGCGTTCTTCAGGAGTTGCCACAGGCCTACAGACCTGAGTGGTAACTCTGGTCCTTGTTAGTTGAGAGGGCTCTCCTCTCAGCCTGAGAAGTCTGGAGATGGCTGCCCTGCTTCTGGGTTTCTTGCTGTAAATGTAGTGAGCTGCTCCTGTAACCTGAGTGTCCCGTGGTTTGGTCGGTTTGGTTAGGGATAACTTGTTGCCCCTTGGACCACTATCTGGGGGTTGATCTCGGGGATCCCAGGCTTCTATAGGTCTGAGGTTGGGACTCTGTGCCCCAGTACCCAAGTGGTAATCTGTGGCAGGTGAGTACTGCTCTCCTGGGAGCAGCAGGCTAGCTGGTGCTCAGCAGGTCCCTGGGTTGGGCCGGTCTTCAGAACATTTTCAAGGGATATACTGGGTGGCCTAAGTCCTTCCCCATTTGATTTCTTCCCTGTGGGGTTTTCTCCTGAAAAGGACTCCAAGTCTCTGTTGCCCTGGGGCACACAGATCTGTCTGTGATGGATAGTTGGTGCACAGCAGGTCTCTGGGTCGCACGCCTGCCGGTCTGTGGGACCTTTTCCCAGGATATACTGGATGAACTAATTCGTTCCCCGTTTGCTTCCTTCCCTGTGGGGTTTTCTCCTGACAGTGACTCCCAGTCTCTGTTGCCCTGGGGCGCACAGCCCTGTCTGTGACAGAGAGCTAGGGGTGCAGCAAGTCTCTGTGCTCGCAGCCGGAGCCCAGTTCAGTGATGGTGGCTGGCACCCGCCATTATGCAAGACCTTTTCCAGAGAAAGACTGGGTGACCTAAGACCACTCCTATTTCCTTCCTTCCCTGTGGGTTTTTCTCGCTACTGGGACTCCCACTCTCTGGTGTGTTTGTGCCCAGCGTTCAGCCTGGGAAGGTGATCAAGAAACGCAGGCATGTGGCTCTGGTCTGGCAACCTAGTGCCTGCGCCACCCGGGATCTCTTCCGGCTTCTGGCTGGGTGACCTGAAAGTGGACCTGACTGATTCCCACACCATGGGGATTTCCTCTCACCTGGGAAACATGATTGCTGTTGTTTTAGGGCCCAGAGTTCATTCTCTTGGTTGCTGTATGGAAAATGTTGTCCTGCTCCTAAGATGCAGTGTTCTGGCACCACCATCTTGTCGAATCCCACCCTTAGGTTTCTGAATCAGTAGTTGTGGGTGGCAGGCATTTCTCTAGTACAGGCAAAGTGTCAGAGGCAGTGGACCAAACAGAAATTGAATCTTTAATGACTGCTCTGTGGTGTTTTAGTGTGTCTCTGGGCAGAATTATTCACCCTATTGACCATGTTCTGCCACTGCATGGCTGTCTAATGAACAGGCACGGTCATAGAGTGACAAGACAGAGGAACTCTGTGTGTCTATAAAGACCCGCCTGTGAACTCTGCCATTATTCTCCTATGTTCTGAAACCACAGGCTTGAGGGTTCAGAAGCCAAGTTATATCCTGTGGGTTGAAGCCAGAAGAGTTGACCTCTGTAGTTACCTGCAGCACATGTAGGGAAGCGGAGGAATTACCTGGCTGCTTAGATACCCACTTCTTTTTTTCTGTTTTTCTTTTTTAATATAATTTTTATTTATTACAATGTATTCACTTTGTATTCCAGCTGTAGTTCTACCCTTGTCCCCTCCCACATCTGTCCTCTCTCCCTCCCTCCCTCTTCTCCCATGACCCTTCCTCAGTCCACTGATAGAGGAGAACCTCCTCTCCTTCCATCTGACCCTAGCTTGTTAGGTCTCATCAGGACTGTCTTTCATTGTCTTTCTCTGTGGTCAGGTGGCTCCCCACTCAGGGGGGGGTGATCAAAGAGCCAGCCACTGAGTTCACATCAGAGACAGTCCCTTCTCCCCTTATTTGGGAGCCAATTTGGAGACTGAGCTGCCACTAGCTACCTCTGTGCAGGGGGTCCAGGTTATCTCCATGAATGGCCCTTGGTTGGAGTATCAGTCTCAGAAAAGACACCTAGGCACAGACTTTTTGATTCTTTTGTTCTCCTTGTGGAGCTCCAGGTCCTTCCAATGCTTTCTATGTCCCCCTTCTTTCATAAGATTCCCTGTACTCTGCCCAAAGTTTGGCTACAAGTCTCAGCATTCACTTTAATACCCTGATGGGTAGAGTCTTTCAGAGGCCCTCTGACTTCTTCCTTATTTTCACCTTTTTCCAATGTCTATCCCATTTGGCTTTCTGAATGAAGATTGAGCATCTTACACAGAGTCTTCCTTCTTACTTAGCTTCTTTAGGTGTACAGATTTTAGTATGATTATTCTAGATACCCACTTCTTAACAGAGTGATGGCAGATCTGAGATACAAAGAGCAGGTATCTCAGGTTTGGCCACAATCTTTAAAATCTTGTCACTGGGTTCTAGGCATGCTCTATTTGTGTCCATCCTCTGTGCCTTCTCACTATGCAAGTTCACTTTTGTTCTTCCTAGAGTAGACAGTGGAGAGAAAACCCCCACAAAGCTCCCCTCCAAGAAGCAGGTGAGGAAGGAAATGGACAGGCTGACCACTCAGCTTCAGCTGATGACCACAGAGAAAAATGAGCTACGAGATCGCCTGAGCCTCATCACAGAAGAATCCTTGGACAATCGGTATCCATTTTTTTCAAACCCCATGGTGTCAGTCTTGGGTCTGCAAAGTCACCCTCACTTATTCCTTTTAAGGACACATCCAGGGTGTCATTCCCCAAATGCTTCTCAGAGGAGAAGCAGGAAATTAAGCTTGGGCAGGAGTGATAACTGGAATAAAACCACATACGATTCTTCCAAATGAAACCCTGAGCCTGTGCTCTGAGTCACACAACACAGGAATTGAGGCAGTGCAGAGTGAGTTCCCAGCATGCATTTGGAAAAGACTTGATAGGTGGTTCTTGTGTGGGATTCTAACTACTATAGGTGTAGCATGAGATTTTTATTTGTCTGGCAGGAGATTTATTACTGAAAGTTCCTGATAACAGCTGGAGGGATTTAATCCCTCTTGGTCTATCTCAGTGCAGGACAGGAAGGCCTGGAGCTCAATACTGTCCATTTCTCTCCTTGTTCCTTATATTTTTTGAGACATTACATGAGATGCAATTCTTCACCATCGCATTGTCCTGTCTTTCCCTTCCTGGCTGTCTTTATGTCTTTCTGTCATCTCTCTCTCTCTCTCTCTCTCTCTCTCTCTCTCTGTACATACACATTTGCATACAAAGTGCATATCTGAGTAGCCCTCTAGTGATGGGGCCTGTGGGTCTCAGTCTCAATGTGATGCCAGTGCTGAGTTCTGGGTGTGAAAATATAAGCTGTACTTAGCCTATGTGGTCAGATTGGAGGCACAGTAGAATCCCTTGGGCAAGTTATAAAGCTGTACTGAGGCTGGGTCTCAATCCCAGAATTATGTCTGACTCTGTAAAAATAGTCACCAAGGATCAAGAATTATTGTTCTGAAAACAGGAGAAATGAAATCACAGCTTTTTGGTGAGCCAATTCTTATGGGATGCCCCCCACCAAGAACATAATGGCTAGACATCCTGTACAAGCTTACTGAGTGAACTCATTCGGCCAAGGCACCTTTTGCCTGCACACCTACAACCTCTGTTGGCATGAGGACAGAAGAACAAGTTTTATAAGCAGCAGAATGAACCAGTACAGAGGGTCCAGCAGATGGCATGTTCTGTGCTTCGATAGTTTAGGTCACAGCCTGAGTTCACAAGATCCATGAGTCCTGCATTTATGGGTTCTTTGATTTGGGAGCCAGAACCTACCACAGGCCAAATCCTTCCTATGAGAGACTCAAGAATCAGCACAAGCAGCTGCTATTGTTACTACAGACCTTGGAGCATGAGCACACTGAAGTCTCATAGAACCTCAATGAGCTTGACAAGGAGATTGGCTTCTATTGGTAAGTGCCTGTCAGGGACACCAACAGTTGTGAGATGGGGGTCTCTTCTTGCCTTTATTTTGGACTGGAGAGTCTTCAGATTTTGTTCTATCCCTTCTGCCTCTTAGCCATCAACCTACATGTTCCTTTTGGACTCAGTTTTGCTAAGAATGAAAGAGACCATTAGGCTCTGACAGGATTTTCATTTGAGCCTCAAGAGCCTCTAAATAGAAATCAATTCATAGTATGACATGGGTGTCAGGCAGCCCTGGGTATCTGGGAATCAGGCAGGATTTTATGGAGCTGAGTGTTATGGAACAGGTAGATAGACAGAATGTGATCCCCATGGTTCTCTTTCCTACCTTGAGGGCATTTGTCTCCTATTTTTTTGATGTTTCCCCATTATCAGGGACATTAAAGAACATGTGGAGACTCCTCTTTCTTGTTGAAGGGCAAGTGTTGGAGATCTTTAGTAGTTGTTATTCTTTTGTGAATTAGCTGTTCTTTCTTTATGGTCTTCTTAGTGCAGCAGGCATGGTTGTTTTGGGCTCTTTCCTAGGTCCTCATAGAAACCTTGGGCCTTGTGATGTTGATAGGCCCTGAAGGTAGGGATGACAAGAGCAGGCTGGCTGGGGGAGCAGGAGGAGGCTGTCAGAGGCTTACTTTTTTCAGAGTGTGTTTCCAGCAAACTCCACATCTGGCTCCTGATGGAACAGACCCAACTAAAGAAGAAGGTGGACATGATGAAGCAGGACAATGAGAAAGTGCATGAGAATTGGGTCCTTCTAAAGCACCAGTTGGAGGAAACACAGCAGATGTGTAAGGAGCAAGAGGAGGAGATCAGTGACCTCCAGACACCACAACTGGACAAGGTCTAGAACCCATTTGCCCTATGGACTCTTTGTCTGCTCATCCACACACCTGAGCTCTCACCCATCACCCTACTTACTAATCTATACTCCCAACCATCTGCCCACCTCGTGCAATCTGACTATTTTTTTTCTCTGTCAATGCACTAGTATTCTGGGAAATTAGCCTGTTGTGAGAAAATTAATTATTGGCAAGCATACCCTGCTGTTTCACTTGATGGTGCAGTCCAAAGAACAGAGTGGGAAATAAGATATCCCTAAATTAGATGTTCTCTGGATAGCTGGGGTGCAATGCACAAAGTTCATTGGTGCCTTCTGGGTACTGTGACTATTTTGCATGCCAAGGTCATGTGACATCGCAGGTGGGATGCAGCTTGAAAAAGGAAGAGCCTAGTGCTAAGACAAATGAGTGCTTCTCATTGTCACAAATTCTTATGTCATGTAGCTTTCTCCATTCTTCCTCACTCCAATGTGGTCTCTTCTGTTTGGCCAGCTCTTAATTCACACTGACAATACCGGAATTAGAGTTTCCCATCCTTGTTTTCTCTGAGTTTTGCTGTAATGTTTATAGTCTGGAGCTGACTGGAGGACAAAGGACATGTAAAGGACTTTTGACAGACATTTTGAGGAGGTCAGAGTCTTGCAACTCAGAAGAAAAAAATTGTCTACCAACCTCAATATATTCTAGCCAAGCAGAGCAAGCTCCTCACAGCTATTTTAGATCCCAAGGGATGATAGCAGAGTTCTGAGACCACTGAGAAGGAGCTTGTGTGCTGAGTGTAAACTCCATGCTCTTCTAGCATGAAGCCCATGAGCAGTGTGGACCATCATACATGTGCACATTGCCCAGAGGAGGCCACTGGGTTTCATGTCAGTTTCTGTCTTGAAACGGGGTTTCTTACTTCCCCTGAAGCTTATTCTTCTGGCTTGCCTGGCATTCCAGCAAGCTTGTGGGTCCTCTCTCTGTGCTTGCTCTTGAATGACAGTGTTTGCATGCCTGTGTGCAGCCCTCCACTGAAAACACCATCTTGTAATGAACAGGAGAAGGAAGGACTAGAGAAACTCCTGCAGTACGCAAGGAAGCAGAATCAGCTGGCCATTCAGGAAAGGGACTTAGCATTACAGTTGCAGCATCAATTTGAGGACCTCCAGATGAGGTAGGAGCCCAGGCAAGGAGGAGAAGATGAAGCCATCTGGGACCCCTGTTTGGTCCTGGATTCTCTGTCTTTTGTGGGCTTTTGCTCACCAGCAAGGCTAAGAGCCCCTCCCCAGAGAGAACACCCCAAAGAATTGATCTGATCCAGTCTACAGGAACTTCTGTCCAGGAAACAATATGATTGCCACCTTCTGTGCCCGGAGCATTGTAACTCCCTCCTTAGCTCTTTAGAATATTCTTAGCAGGCTGTGCTTAAACTCACATCTGCTGACATCTGCTTCCCAAGTAATGGGATCAAGTTGTGCAAACCACACCAGGCTTAAATTATACTTTTATTTAGGAACGTCCTCTGTAGTGATCAGATCCCCACCCATTAGCACTGATCTCTTCGATGTTTACCCATTTCTGTGAGAAGGGTTCTCTGGAGTGAATAGGTTAAGGAGTTTCCAGGATGAAGACAGGCAGTTGTCTCTGCTGTATGGATTATCAGAACCATGAGAGTGTTCTCTAACATACTCCCATAGAGAGCCAGGATGCAGTCTGCCCAGCTCTAGTCCTCAGGAAAACAGAGGTTTCAGTTTGGTGCCAGAGCTTGCTCAGGGCCATTGTTGGAAGGCACACAATTCACTAATTTCTGCTCCAGCATGCCAGGCTCCATCATGCATGATGGTTGGGTACAAGGTAACCCCTGAACAGGAAGAATGACCTAGCCTCATGACCCTGTTCACATGCTCAAGTTGCAAGGCTGTGTTATTTCTAACTATATGATTATGTGATCCATCAGTGATTCATCATAAGTAACTTATATTTCGATTATACTATTAGGGTAGGTTATTTTAATAATGATGCCCCTGGGCTGCAGAAGAAACCCCTAGTCTTTGTAGTAGAACAGAGAACATACAGTTTCTAGATCCAATTCTGACATGCATTTAGTAGCTGAAAAAATTTGTAGGCCCCAATACTGTGTGACTATTATGTCTTGGGATTATAAACAATGATTTCAGTTAAGAGATCAGTGTTGACCATCCAGCACAGTTGTGGTAGTGGGAGATAGGAGCTTAAAGGTTGATACGGCAGATTCTGACCAGGCCTGTGTCTTAACTGCCTTCCTCTCCCAGGTCTGCACCTTGAGCTGGAATTGGACACAGGCCACAAGAAAGGCCCCCTGCAGAAGGAGCTGCTGCAGAAGGAGCCATCTGCTGAGCCTCAGCCCCAGGAAACACAGAAATCCTGAGAGGAATTGTCGTCTTCAGAATGGGGTACTTTGGTATGAAGAGGCTCTAATTTAATCTAGCCAGTGAGCCAGCCAGGCTGCTTCTGAGTCTCACACCCTTTTCTTTTCTGAAAGCACCCCTTTAGAAAACTGCTGTCTTCCTTGCCACTAAGTATTCAAGACCAACCACAAGCTCTGGGTCTGTCCTGCTGAATCTGCAGTGAGAGAGGGATGATAGGCATAATTTTTCTGTACTAGTTTTGGTTTTGTTTTCCTTTCTTTGTTGTGGTTTTTGTTGTTGTTTGTTTGGGTTATGAGTTTCTTATTTGGATTTATATATTCTTGTTATTGTTTTGCAAACTTTGGTTAGATTACTCACTTTCTTATTGACTGCCTAAATAATGACTGTTTTTTAAAAAAATGTATTTTCTTAAGAATAAAAAGGCAATTTCCAACTCTTCACTTTTTAAAAAATTTGTTTAATCACTTTACACTCCAAACGTAGTCCTCTCCCTCCTCTTCTCACCTTCCCATCTTTCTTTCTCAGAGAAAAGGAGGCCCTCCTCTGGTTGCAGGGATTGAGAGCTGTTCCCTACCTCTCTGAGCCTCCTTTATCCAGGGAGGCAGCTTCTCCCTTCCTGGGATGACTTCTACCCAACACTGCCCTCTTCTTCACCACCAGGAAAGAGCAAAGGGTCCTCAGATCTCAGTGTGGAGCCAGTTGCATCCCAGGCTCAACAGCTTCCCATCACTGACTCTCAGTCCTCCAAGTCACACGCTGACATAAATATCATTATTAGTCTTTCTACTGAGCAAATGGGAAAACTTGAGTTATGGAGGAGCCAAATAATGTAGCAAAGAAGAAGAGGAGTTAATAGTCATGCCAATGGTAGAATGCAGCCTGGCTACTCAATTGCTGGGTTCAGCATTCAGCACTGGGGAAAAAAAAAAACATAGCAGCTGAAACACACACACACACCCGTGTGAGCCACAAATTTCCAAACTTAGGTCTATATCTTTTACACCTTCATACCTTCCAGGAATTTTTTCCAAAGTAATGTGCTAATCAACTCTTTGGGGTATCCCAGAGTTGAAGAACTCATTTGAATTTCAGAGGAATGAAAGTTTTCTTTTATTCTTAGTTTATTTTAGTCTCACAAACACGTGGGATTCCCAGACAAAGAGATGTGCAGTTGTCCCTGAAGGCTTTATGGCCAGAAGTCAAAGGATCCAGAAAGAGACAAGAATAAAACTCTGTTTTCCTTGAATTAGCTGTCCATAACTGGTTCATACTCTAAGAACCTGATATCAAGTCCTTTGTTTCAGTTATATTTAAACACAGCACTATTTTGGAGGAAAAAGTGTTCTGATGACAATTAACTCAGTCTCTTGTATACAACAAATCTGAGACATATTTACATGAAACCTCTTTTCAAAGTACATATGGAACCTCCCTTAAAGATGGGTACACCATAGAGACTCTTATCAGTAAGACTCCAGGGAGCCAGATCACCATGAATTCCACTACAGGAAAAGCCAAACACTTTTGTGAATATGCTTGCATTTAAGCTAGGGGAGTCTCTTCTGACTGATACCTAAAACTTTCATATCCCCACGCCCAAGCAGTTGTCTCCATGCTCTTGGCTGTGCTCAGTGACAAGGGAGTTGTCTTCCTATTCTGAGAAACCTAGGCTGGGTTGTCAGAGAGTCCAAGCTTTCAGCTCCCTAATCCTGTTCCTTTCGGGTGATATGTCCTGAGACCACAAAGGGCCAAGTCAGGTCATATTTGTACAGGTAGCTGTGGCAACATTCCCACCACTGTGAAAGCAGGCATTTCTTTATTTTTGTTTTTATTATTTTTTTAGATAGGGTCTCATGTACCTCAGGCTGGACTTAGACTCCTGCTCCATCTGCTTCTATTTTCCTACTTCTTGGGATCAGAGGCATGTCACCACCCCTGGAGCTGGTTGCTCCCTTTTATTAGATGTTTTTTTTCGGTGACATCCCTTTCTGCATGCTGACACTATAGAAACATTTTATAATTGTCTGCTAAATGAATAAATGAAAGGCAAAGGAAGACAGACTTGTGAACAGCTAACAGAAATCCAAACACAAGAGCATGAGTGCTGAATAGTAGTGGAATGTGCCACAGCCAACAGGGAAGGAAGGGGAAAAGCATTGTGCTGTCCCAGCAGTGCCCATGCATGTTCACTGCAGGTATCTGTCCATTCAGAAAACATCAAAGCTGCTGGGTATATTGTCATATATATGGACATGTCTTCCTTTTCCCATTATGACCAATAAACCTTCCAGAATATCCGGAGCAGTCGGTGGTCCTCTCCCTAGCAGCATGCTGCTAGCCTTCCTTTTCTCATCCAACCTCTGTGAGAATGTACAGGAAGCCTTGTCTTTTCTACGTCATTTGGTCATGAAAGTCTTTGTCATTAGACACTGCAGTATTTAGAGTTGCCTAGTTTTGGAGCCTATATCCAAATTTGTTAGTACATTTATTTATGTATATATCTGTATGTATATATGTGAGTGTGCATGCTTGTGCCATAGCTTGTGTGGGGGCCAGAAGACAACATGCAGAATTTTTTGGTTCTCTCCTCCCTCCATATCCATCCCAGTGATCAAACTCAGGTTGTCAAGCTTGGCAACAAGTTCCTTTATTCAGTAAGTCACTTTCAATTAGTTGCTGTGTAGACATGACAAAAGACAAAAGCAAGGTCCTTAGAACAGAAATATCACTCCTACTTCCTTTTCATCTTCCTAAAAAGTGTGGAAGGGAGACTAATAAGTTCTTTTCAGTAGAACAGGATTGTTGATGAAACCTTCAGGAAGTATGTGTTTTGTTTTGCATGGGGTGTCATGTATGTCAAGCTGTCCTCAACCTGGCTTTGCAGATTAGCCGTGAGCTTAGATCATCCTGCTTCCACTTCACAACACTAGCATTACACGTGGGGCCACCAACGCGGTGAGGACAGCACTAGCCACTGAGCACTGAGATTCCTACATGCTAAACGGTCACTCTGACAACTGAGCTATGCCTAACATATAATCCTACCCACCACCAGTGACTTTTTTTCTTTCTTCACACAGTATCTCACTATGTAAGTCACAGAGTCCTGCAACCAAGAGGGCTTTGGTACCTTTGGTACAGATAGAACACCACACTCAGCCTGAGGACTTTTTCTCTTAGTGCCTCCACTGTTTCAGTTTCCTCTGCCAACAGTTCATCACATTGTTGCCAGCACCCTGATGGCTGCATTCTTTATCTGCTAAGGCATCTGGAGACAACTTTCAAAGGCCAGGCACACGGTTTCTGTGACTGTACACTAATGAAACTCCCACATTGCAACCCGCACTGCAACTTCTTCCTGGATGTGCTTTCAAGCAGCTGTACACATTAGGGAGGGAACCATTCCTCTACCACAATCATCCTATTGTGAAATTTCACTACCATTTAATTTATCGTATTGATGAACAGAGGGATTTTGAGGAAGAAAAGACATTGGGCACTGTTTGGAAAGGAAACACTCAGTTCCCCTACCTGGGAAGATCTAAGATGTTTCCAATCAAGCAATCTCTGGCTTTGGAAGTAAGTGGTGGTCAATGGCTATATCCCAGGAGCATTTCCTGTAAATAGCCCCTCAGCTTCCGGCAAGTACAAGGAAAACATCTGCAGGGAGGAAAAGACTCTTCTTCATGACATCATGACATCTTCTCTGGACAGTCTATTTCATCCTGGAGAGTTCTTGCCACCCCCTGTGATGTCACTAATGTTGTACAGGCAACAAGTTCTCTCCAAGGATTCAGTGCACATAGGTTTCATCCACAGCCATGTTATCAAGACTGAGCAGTCTATTTGGGAAAGAGAAAGTAGATGGTAAAGAAACCAGAGAGAGAGAGAGAGAGAGAGAGAGAGAGAGAGAGGCAGAAGGAAGCTGGCCTTCCATCTCATTTTAAAACAAGAAAGAATTGGACCTGGGGAAGGCACAGTAAGACCGGGACAGAGGTGCAGAGCTTCTTGGAGAAGGTGGACTTGATCTGAATTTTCAGTAATAGAATACAGGAAGAAGAGCCTATAGAAAGCAACTTGACTTCCTTACTTATCATAATTCCTGAAAATTAAGGATTCCAGTGCATTAGTTTGCACATCCACAAAACTGGAAGCTGAGAAAACCAAAGCAGTTGTACTGGGATCTCCTAGCTTTTACTCTTATTGGCATTTAGGGTGTAACATGGGATGTGGACAAAATACAAAATACGAGAAAGGGAGAGAGAGACAGAGACAGAGAGAGAGAGACAGAGAGACAGAGAGTGAGAGAGAGAGAGAGAGAGAGAGAGAGAGAGAGAGAGAGAGAATAGAGCATTATAAGTCAGGGATTGTTAATGTTTCCCAATTTAAGTCAGGGCATCACTGTACTTTGCTTACACTGGATTATTTTAAATGCTGTGTTTATCTGACAATAGTAAAAGGAAGAGAGAAGTGCTCCTGGCCATGACCTTATGTACACATAAGTCCTCTTACCAACTCCTCCTGACAGTAACATACTTGAGTTTCTGAATCAGTAGTTGTGGGTGGCAGCATCTCTCTAGCGCACACACTGTCTCAGGCAGTGGACCATGACAGAGACTGGATCCTTACTGCCAGCTCTGGGATCTTTTGGTCTGTCAGTGGGGAGAAATGATCAGTCTGTTGACAATGTTCTACCACTGGATGACTTTTTAATCCACAGTCATGTTCCTAGAATGACAAGTCAGGATATCTGGCCGTCTCCACATCACCTGAGTGCTCGTATTCTGGACCATTATTTTCCTGGCTTCTGAACTCACAGGCTGGAGAGCTCTGTAGCCAAGATGCATCTTGTGTGGTTGTGAATAAGCCTGAAGAGGCCATCTCTGTGGTTACCTGGAGCACGTGTAGGGAGGCAGAGAAAATACCTGGCTGCTTAGATACCCACTTCTTAATAGTGAGATGAGAGTGTTGAGATCACAGAGTAGGCACATCAGCCTGGGCCAAAATTTGTAGAGTGTCACAGGGTTTCAGGAATGCTCTCTTTCTGTTTGGACATTGGGGCAGTCTATCCCACCTTTATGCCTTGTCACTGTGCAAGGTCACTGGGTTCTACTACCCACAGGGTCTGCCACTCAGCCACCATCAGATCCAGCTATCCTCACCAAAAAGCAGGTGAGAAGAAAATGAAGAGACTGGTCACTCAGCTTCAGCTGATGACCAGGGAGAGAAATGAGCTGAGAGATTGCCTGAGCCTCATCACAGAAGGATCCTTGGACAATAAGTATCCATTATTTCAGGCCCCATGATGCCAGCCTTGGATGCAGACACAGGCTGAGTCTACAAGATCTTTGAGGCCAGTATTCATGGGGTCCTTTGCTCCTATCACAGGCCAAATCCTTTCTACAAGAAACTGAAAATGCAGCATAATCAAGTTATGTTGGACCAGCAGAGGTTGGAGCATGAGCGCACTGAAGCCTCAGGGAACTTCAAGGAGCTCTGCAGAGAGACTGGCTTCTATTGGTAAGTGTCTGTCAGTTGTTGAATGACCATCTCAGCATTTCTTTGTTTCTAGACTGCAGAGTCTACCAGCTCTGGTTCTATACCTTCTGCCTCTTAGCCATCAGCCTGCCTGTGCCTCTTGGACTCAGTTTTGCAAAGTGTGAAGAAGACTGTTAGCCCCTTCCAGGATTTTCCTGCCAGCCTCAGAAGGCTCTAGATAGAAAGGTGATTCACAGAGGAGAGGGATTTCAGGAAGCCCTTGACCTCTGGGGCTCAAGCAGGTTTTTACATAGCTGATTCTTATGGAAAAGGTAGAGGGAATGTGCTTCCACTTGGGTCTCCTGCCCTACTTTTAGCGCATTTATCCCCTACTTTTTAAAAAATGATTATCTGTACAGTCTTCTGTCTGCACATACCCCTGCACACCAGAAGAGGGCATCAGATCTCATTATAGATGGCTGTGAACCACCATGTGTTTGCTGGGAATTGAACTCAGGGCTTCTGGAAGAGCAGACAGTGCTCTTAACCTCTGAGCCATCTCTCCAGCCCTGTCCCCTACTATTTGATGTTTTCCACATTACCTTGAACAAGTAAAGGACAGGTGGGGACTCCTCTTCCTTTTGGAGGGACAAGGATCCCTAGTGGAGTGGGGATCAGTTATCAGTTGTTGTTCTCTCCTGAATGGCTGTTCTCTCTTTGTGGTGAAGCTGTCATGGTTGTATTGGGCTCTCTCCTAGATCATCATAGGAACCTTGGACCTGGTGGGGTTGATAGGCCCTGGAAGTAGAGATGTCAAGAGGAGGCAGGAAGGGAAATCCTGGGTAGCCTGTCAGGGGCTAACTCTGCAGATAGTGTTTCCAACAACCTCCACAGCATGCTCCTGATGCAGCAGACTCAGCTGAAGAAGAAGGTGGACATGTTGAGAGAGGAGAACAAAAAAGTGGAAGGAGATTTGGTCCTGCTGCAGCACCTGTTGGGGGACATGCAGCAGATCTGTAAAGACCAAGAGAAGAAGACCAATGTCTTTCAGCCTCAGCAATACCAGGGTGCTCTGTCATTTTTTCTGTTGTGTTATCACTGATGCTGTATCTATCGCAAAAACTAAACAAAACAAATAAACAAGCAAAAATAAAAACACAGGCAGATATCTCTGGGCTTCCTGGGTTCTTTTACACTCCCTCAATTAATGTTTTTTTTTATTTCCTGAGAAGGTATGAAGCAATACAGGTGTATTTCTCAATAATATGGCCTTCATGACGACTTCATGAGAGTGTGTACATACAGTACTATATTGTAGGGGTAGCTAAGTACATGACAGCATGGTTACACTGTGGTCTTTCATCATGACCTGTGTATCTATACTGTAAACAAAGCTAGCCACACTCACTACACCACCCCCTTGTGTAGCCCTGGCTAGCTGGGAACTCACTTTGTGTCCCCACCTGCAGGAGTTCAACAGGTTCCTAAAGAGGGGGGTGGAAAGAATGAGGTAGAACAAAAGGGGCAAGGAAGGAGGCCAAGTCTGTTTGTCTGATCAAAGCCTCATTTATTAGAAATTTTTACCCAACTTATATAGGGAGAAGGCAGGAAAGGGGGAAGGCTAAATTACTGCTGCAGGAGATAGGAAGAGTGCTTTCATGGCTTGAGTATTGCACCTGCAAGATACCATAAGGATGTTTTCTAAGATATCTCACAGATGCTCTAAAACTAACAAACAGATGTCCTCACAGATCTATCACCCATGATTTAGGGTCCTAGGTAACTCTTTCACTAAATAGCTTTAGTGAATGCTAAATTCCACTAAATGACCATTGCTCACTATTTGGCTTTGGCTTCAGTAAATAGCTTTGGCTCCCGGCAACTCTGTAGCCCAGGTTGCCAGGTTAATTGCACAGATCAATCTATGCCTGTGAGGTCTGGGTTTATAGGAGTGTGACACCACACCTGACTGAAGAAGCTAGTCTAAGTGTGCAGAGTTGGAAATCGCTTATTTTTGTTCATCAAAATTACATTTTCTCAAAATGTGCTATAAAATGACAAACAAAAATTATGCTGAGTAGCAGTCTCTCACTGCAGATTTAGCAGCACAGACTGACAACATTTGTCCTTCCTTGGACATGCAAGTAGCATGGCCATTACCAATTGTAAAAGTCTTGTAATAAGTACATTCATGCTTCTTGGGGGCTTTGTATGTCATGCTTTCACCATGGCTAAGGATGAAACATGTTATAGGTTTTGGCTAAAAGTCATTGGAATTTACTTTACTCATGTCTTTAAAGTATCCTTGATGACACACCAGGATGAGCACTAATTTGCACTCTCAGTCTCCCTGAGGCCAGAAGGTCTGGATATGCCTCCGCCTTTACTGAAGACCTCCCTGGTGCATCCTCAGCAAGAAGTGAATCCCAGTCTCCGTGTGGAAGTGCACCTCCAAAGACTACCTGGGCCATAGCATTTCCTCTGCTCAAACCTTCCCACTCCAAAGAAGATAAATGTCTGAAAGTTCATCTTCTTGATGTGCACTGTATTCTTTGTCTGATACAATTTCAAGGAGCCAAAACTTCCCTGGTGTTTTACCTGAACCCCACAGTTTTGCTCATTTTTCTACTGCATCTTGCATATAGTCATGCAGGTCTGGCTGCATTGTGTGTTACCTCCTCAGCTCTCAACTGGCTTCTGAGCCATACGCACTTAAAACTTTGTCCATCCTTGACTCCCTGATTTTAACCTAATATGTTGATAATGAATGTTCTTAGGTCCTGAGCATGAAGAATTGTCATAGATCACAACAGCTTTTACTGTCCCTACACAGTTAGGTACAGACAATCGCCTAGTAAACGTGAAGCCTTGACACATGAAAAACTGCTGCCAGGTGAAGTCAATGTTGAGGCAGCAGAAGTCTCTGAAATCCTCTTTTTAAGTGGGATTCATTGTTATTATTTTTAAGGTCATGCCTCTGAGACTCCAAAATGTCACCATTCTTCTTTAAACAGGGAGCTTTATCAAGATAGAACTAGAAAACCTTAATCCTCTCTGTGGCTTTTGGTTTAACGCAATCATGGAAGACACATCTCAAGCCCTGCATAAATCCTGCTTTGCCACCCACAGATAGCAATACATACATAACTCAACTGTATGTGGGCATCTACAATTCCACCCAGTGACTCATTCTCCATATTCTATGAGCACACTCCTGCACAGCTAATATGAGGTCTCTTTTTCTTAAGACATGCTCTTTAGCACCATTCATCTCCTCAGAATTACACAATTCGCAGTCATTTGGGGGTTTAAGATAAAGTTTATAATATAGTATGATTGTTTCTGCTGGAATTAGGACTATATGGTTAATAATTTATAGTGGTCTTATTGTTTGTTCTCCTTCCAACCCCCCAAAAAAATTCAGCAAGTGGCAATGAGCTGAAAGAGTTACGTCATATGAGGGTCATGCCTGAAGCTCATTTAATGCAGGTACAACAGTGGCAGCAAGCTCGGGCCATGTTCCCTGCAGGTGATGTTTGCTGTTAGGTCCTAGTTGTGGTACTCACCTGATCCACAAGAGCTTCCCATGTAGCTTTCATTTATACTCAGCTTGATCTCATTATAATCTATGGGACAGTGAGTCTATGTCTTTGAGCTGAATGTAGGGTGCTAGTTTGCTTGTGAATAATTTTGGAATAGCGACCTCCTATACACATGCCTTTCAGCTGATGGTCACATGATCCAGCAACATCTGACAAAGCTACTGAGCATCAGGATTTTTTATTTATTTGATTTATTTATTTATTCACTTTACATCCTGATCATAGTTCCCTCCATCTTCTTCTCCCAGATCCAACCTCCCTCCCTCTTTCCCAAATCTCTCTCACTGTACCTCAGAAAACAGGAGCCTCAGCCCACCAGCGCACCACAGCACATCAAGTCCCATGAGGACTGAGTGCATCATCTTCCCTTGTGGTACGGTGAGGGAGCCCTGCCAGGGGCAAGTGATTGAAAAGCAGGTAACTGAGTTCAGGTCAGAGAGAGCCCCTGTTTTCCTTCCTAGAGGACCCACATACAGACCGAGCTGCCCATCAGCTACATCTGTGTAGTGGACCTAGGTCCAGTTCATGCACTGCCCTTGGTTGGTGCTTCAGTTTCTGAAAAACCCCTGGGCCCTGGATAGCTGGCGCTGTTGGTCTTCTTGTCAAGCTCTTAACCCCTCTGAGTCTTTTTATTCTTCCCCCAACTCTAACATGATACTCCCCATGCTCCACCCAGTGTTTAGATGTGAGTCTCAGCTTGTTTCAATCTGCTGCTGGCTGGAGCCTCTCAGAGGACAACTATGCTAAGCTCACATCTGCAAGCATAGCAGAGTATCTATCATTAACAGTATCAGTGTCAAGTCTCTTATGGGGTAGGTTTCAAGTTGGCCCAGGCATTTGTTGGACACTCCCTCAATTGGTCTATTTTTGACCCTGCACATCTTGTAGGCATGGTAAATTTGGAGTCATAATTTTTGTGGGTGGGTTGGTGTTCCCCTCCCACCACTAGGAGTCCTGTCTAGTTAGATGGTGGCGTCTTCAGTCTCCATAAGCCCTGCTACCAGGAGTGTCAGCTAGAGTCAAGCCCATATCTTCCCAGGATCCAACTCTGTGTAGATCTCCAGCTTGCCAATGAAATGCCCCCACCCATGGTTTCTCTTCTCTCTGCAAGCCCTTTGCCCTCTTGCCTATGTTCTCCCAGGTCCAATCTCTACCCTCATTTTTCTCAGTACTCCTTCTTTTACCCTGTTCCCTCTCTTCAACTCTTTTCACTGTCTATCATATATCACCTTCTGAGTGAGATTTAGGCATCCTCCCTTGGGTCTTCCTTTGTCAAGCTGACTGAGTCCTCCAGAGTCCTTTAGAGTCACCCTCTATTTGTGGTGAGAAATCTGTCATGGATTTGATGTCATGCTATTCTTCACACAGACCACACCAAAAAGCATAATAAGATTCTCTCTCCAGTGCCTTGCTGTGGTAGACTGACTCCATGACATGCAGAAGCATAGCTGCAAATAATCTGTGACAACAGCCTTCTTTCTACATGCTAGTCATTTGTCTCTCCATTAGGTGATTAAAGAGGAATCTTCAGCTATACTTAGAATAAAGTGACTGGTTCTGAGAAAGGGTTTGCAGAGAACATTTCACCTTCACCATTTACCTGTTTGGACAGCAGATGCTCCCCCATGCATTTGTCTCCCTAATAAGCATACACAGGAACATGTTGACTGAGAGAATCAAAGGATGGCCAACATTTTACAGAATCTACTTGCTGTGCCTTATATGCTTCTTTCTAAGTCAGCAAACCAAGGCTATGTACATTACACTAGCAGAGGGAGTTAATTCTTCAGGAAACAACTTTTAGTGTCTCAAAGAGTGCTCAATGAATCACCAACCAGTGGGAATCCCCTGATGGATAGAGGTTACCAGTTTGTTGTCTGTGAAAATTTGGATAAAGTCCTGATGCTCCTTGTTACTTATCTATTTTAGTTTGTGAATTGTAGTATGGTTATACTGTATTATATGGCTAAAATCCACATATAATTGAGTATATACCATCTGTGTTGTACATACATACTTTCTGGATCTGTGTTAATCCATGCAGGATGATGTTTTCTAGTTTCAACCATTTGCCTGCAAATTCATGATGTCCTTGTTTCCAATAGCTGAGTAGTATTCCACTGTGTAAATGTACTACAGTTGTTTCATCTATTTTGCAGATAGTTTCTGCCCATTATGAGTAAAACTGTTATGAACACAGTTGAGCAAATGTCCTTGTCATACGGGAGAGCATCTTTTGGGTGTAAGCCTAGAAATGGTATAGTTGAATCTTGAGGTAGAGCTATTTCTAATTTTCTGAGAAAGTATCAGATTGATTGCCAAAGTAGTTGTAAAAGTTTGCACTCCCAGCAGCAATGGACTAGTCTTCCCCTTTCTTCCAATCCTTGCAAGCACGTGCTATCATTAGAGTGATTGAAGTTAGCCATTCTGAAGGGTGTAAGATGGTATCTCAGACTCGTTTTGATTTGCATTTTTGTGATGACTAAAGATGTTGAGCATTTCTCTTCTTTTTTCCTTTTTTTTCTAGTAACCATATGCTTCTTCATTTATAAAAGTTTCACAGAACAAAGAAAGAGTAATGATTATCAAGTGGTAAAGATTATATGTTTGATTTTTCATTACATGTCCAGTGTTACAAGTTCAATTACAATTAGAAACTATAAAGAGCTGCAGATTTCTTTTGGTAAGATGGCCATTTTTACTATGTTAATCTTATCTATCCATGAACATGGGAGATCATTCTATCTTTTCATATCTTCTTCAATGTCTTTCTTCAGAGACTTGGTGTTTTTTGTCATCAGGTCTTTTACTTGCCTGGCTAGAGTTACACCAAGATATTTTATATTATTTGTGATTATTGTGAAGGGTGTTATTTTCCTAATTTCTAATTAGGGTGTTAATTTCCTAATTTCTCCCATCCCTCTTATGATTTGTAAGTCCGTAAGACTTCAGTGCTCCAGAACCCCATCAACTATGCTCCAGGAAGAGGCAAATAGGTTTGTGACTGTGCTTGCACTCAAACTAGGGCTGTCTCCCCTGACTGAGAACTAAGGGGTTTTTTTATTACCAGATCCAACAGTTGTCTCTATGGCTTTGGCTGTGCTCATTGATTAGGGAGGGGTCTCCTTATTCTTGGACCTTAGGCTGGCTTGTCAGACATCAAGCTTTCAGCCCCTCTATTGATGCCCATTTTCGTTGCCATGTCTTAAGAACACAAAGGGCTAAATCAGGCCATATTTCTACAGATTTTTCTGTCAACTTTACCACCACCCTGAAGCAAGGTTTTGCTTTATTTTGTTCCTATTATTGTTTGAGATAGAGTCTCAAGTCTCAGGTTTGCCTCAGACTCCTGATCCTTCTTCCACTATTTCCCTACTGCTGGGGATTAGAGTCATGTCACCATATCATGCCTGGTGATTCATCTTTATAAGATGTTCCTTTCAGTAACATCCCTTCCTGTGTGCTGACAGTTTAGGACCATTCCATAATCATCAGCTAAATGAATAAATGAAGAGCAAAGAAAGACAGACTTGTGAAAGCTAATAGTATTCCAAGCAGAAGGACATGAGTGCTTAATGGTTGTGGAATATACCACAGCCAGCAGGGAAGGAAAGGGGAAAGGCATTGTTCCCTTGTACTGTCACAGCAGTGTCCATACTTTCTGCCTTCTGGTAATTGTCCACTCAGAAAATATCAAAGACGGTGTGTATATTATCATACCTATACCTGTGGCCATGTCTCTCTTTCTCCACTGTGAGCAATAAGCCTTCTAGAGTATATTTCTATCAGATATGGTATAGCCTGGCTTTCCTCTCTGTCTAGGTGAATGTGGGTAAGATGATGGAAGGAGATATATCTTTTGTTGTTGAACAAAGTTTTAGTGGCTAGGGACATAGCTGGATTTGGTTATAATAGTTCTAAAAAGCACAAGAATTTCACTTTTTTCTTGTCCTCCCAGTGCTGGTTATTCTTTTCATTTTTCTTCTGTGTTTTTGAGACAAGGGTTCTCTATGAATATGGGTCTAACCCTCAATTTGTGATCCTCTTACCTAACATCCTAAGTGCAAAGAATGCAGGACCCACATAGAAGTCATCATGGAAGAAGTTAGAAAGTGTTTACTCTTGAGAATCTATTCTAAACTGAACCTAGACCCTGGTGTGCTAGAGCATTTATGGGGTGAAAGTGAGAGTGAATAAATTGGCAATTGAACTGGCTGTGCTTCCCTAGTTAATTCAATGGAGAAAGTCTCAAAAGTCAGGAACTTGAATTTGAACTGTTGAATTGCAAAGCCGCCACATCTAATGGTTTTATTTTGAACCTTAGGGGATTAGGTTCTACCTACCAGATGTTCAGTCTTCACTGTAAGCAGCTGTTTCCAAGGATGAAGTCACCTCCCTAGCCTGATTCCACTCCAAACAAGGCAAACAAATGCTAAGAAAGAGGCCTGGTTGTAGATCCAGCCAATAATCCAGCTCATACTAACCTGAGAGAGAGGATCTGGAAGGCAGGGGCAGAGCAGCAGCTTGGCCAAAGATCCCTTCCCACCCATTTGGTCAGTCATGCAGCAATACTTGCAGGTCAGCTTGCAAGGTGAGTTTCCCAGGCCTCTGTCTCTAGAGAGTTCCCCCTGGATGCCTGCAGGCTAGTGCTAGGCTGAGTCACTTCTTCACCTTAATTCTCTCCTTTACATTTCTTTTCTCCCAGATTTACTTGGCACCATCTGATTATGGAATGTCTGGGGAAGCACAAGTGTGTCGGCTGAGCTGGCTGCCCATGTCTTACACACAGAGCTACATGCAGAGGCAATAAGAGAGGTAGGTGTGTTCTGCAGACTCTGGAGCGTGCATTCTCATCCCTTCGCATGCTGATCTCTGTGTGTGTGAATCCAGCTCAAGGCTTTAAAGCAACAGTGGGGCTGTGGAGCAGGGGCTGGTGCAGGATGATGTAGAGGGTAGAAATACAGTAGGCAGAAGTGATCACGGCTTTGGCTCCAGGAGCAGCAGACTCACCTACCTTTTCTAAGGATGCTCCCTTCTTCAGTCCCTGAAAGAAAAAGGCTGATGTCCTGAGTGATGTTACTATGGTGTAAGTAGAGTTGCCCAAAAATGTGAACTAGCTAACAGAGTCTGAGAAGCCTGAGCTTGGATCTTCCATTCTGTGAGATGACTGTATGTCACTGTGTGGACAGAGTTCACCCAAGTCATAGAGGTGATTTGTGCCATGTGAGATTGGTGTGAAGAGACAACATGGTAAACATGGGAAATGATCAACAACCACAATTACAAGAAGAGTCCACAGATGACACTGTAGAAAAATAAATCCAAATGCAATGGAAACCAGTTAGAAAGAGCCCTCCTATTTTCCCTGGGAACCACCATTGACACCCATGCTGTGTTCTTCCATCTGACTTCATCTATTCTTGTTCTAGCAGCTTTGTATCATGAGCACTGACTTGTATAGTTACTTATTTTTTCATGTTTATTTTATTAATTGTGCATATGGGTATTTTGTGGGCAGGTATGTTTGTCCACCATATGTGTGCTTTGTGTGTGAGGAAGCTAGAAGATGGTATTGAATTCCCTAGAACTGAAGTTTTAGCAGGCATAAGCCTTCATTGGTTGCCCAGAATTGAACACTCATCTTTTCAGAGCAACTAGTACTGTTAACTACTGAGCCAATTATCAATTTTGGTTTTGTTTCTGTTTATTTATTTTTCAAAACAATGTCTATGAAAGTAGCTCTGGCTGTTCTAAACTCACTCTGTAGACCATGCTGTCCTCAATTGCACAGAGATCTGCCTGCCTCTGCTTTCAGAGTGCTAGGATTAAAGGCATAGCCATCATGTCCAACTTCTGACTAGGATTTTTAAAGTGCTTCCTGTACACCATGCTCTCTGCTAGCATTAAGGATGAGGACTGCACAACAAATCAAACCTCACATAGATTCCATCTCCCTGGGTGTAAGCTAGACAGATAGCGAGCAAATGAAACCCACTCAGCTTAGATGGAGGCTTCTGTGTCAGGATTAGAGGGCTAAAGATAACTAGATTAGCTGTAGCTCACAATGACACCCTTGCTGGGTGGCCTTTGTGTAGTTATAGTCATGGTCATGGGGATGAAGAAAATTCAAAAAAGGGAGAAGAGAGAAGCATGAGGTGGGAATAGACCAAGACTTGCTGCTGAGCAGTGATGAGCAGTATGTGGTTTGCCAACACATTCAAACAGACTTAGACTTTTGGAGGATTTCTTGGGCCTGCAGAGTGGTGACTAGAATTGAGACTTGAAGATTCTTGTCTAGACCCATTTCTGCTAGAGCAGTGGGTTTATTGTCAAACTTGGACATTCATGTCTGCTAGGGAGTATTTTAAAGATGGATGAATGAGTAGCTGAGACAGTGCCAAGTAGCTGAAAAGATTTTTTTTATTCTATTTATAAAATGGTGTGTGTGTGTGTGTGTGTGTGTGTGTGTGTGTGTATGTATGTGTGTGTGTGTGTGTGTTGCATGTGTTTGGTATGTGTGCATATGTGTTTGTGTGCATGTGAGCATTGGTGTTATGGGCAGAGAATGACATCAGGTGTTATTCTTTACCTTCTCCCTTGAGCCAGGGTTTCTATTACTGTATGTAGGGAGGTGTGTACATGCCCTTTTTGGATGTGGAGTTCAGAGGAAAACTTTGTGAAGTCATTTCTTTGCTACCATCTTAACATGAATTCCAAGATCCAACCTTAGTTTGTCACACCTCAGCGCAAGCACTGTTAACAACTGAGCCATCTAATTGGTTCCTCATTGTTGTTTTTGCCCCTGTGTATACCTCAATACATGGCCTTGGCATTTTTTTACATAGTCATCATTTTTATCAATTTATTTACTTTTTTATTAATTACAATTTATTCAGTTTGTATAGCTATAGTTATAGCCCCCTCTCAGGCCCTCCCAATCCTATCCCCCTCTCTCTTCTTCTTCTATGACCCTCCCCCAGTCCAGTGATAGGGGAGGTCCTCCTCCCCTTCCATCTGACCTAGTCTATCAGGTCTCTTCAGGACTGGCTGCATTGTATTCCTCTGTGGCCTGGTTAGGCTACTTCTCCTTCAGGGAAAGGTGATCAAAGAGCCAGCCCCTGAGATCATGCCTGAGACAGCACCTTTTCCCATAAGTAGGTAATCCTCTTGAGCACTGAGCTACCAGGCGTTACATTTGCACAGTGGTCTTAGGTTATCACCATGCATGGTCCTTGGTTGGAGTATTAGTCTAGAAAATACCTCTGTGCCCAGGATTTTTGGTTCTGTTGCTCTTCTTGTGGAGCTCCTCTCCCCTCCAGGTCTTTCTATCTTTCCCTTATTTTATAAGATTCCCTGCACTCTGCCCAAAGTTTGGCTATCAGGCTCAGCATCTGCTTTGATACCCTGCTGGGTAGAGTCTTTCAGAGGCCTTCTGTGGTAGGCTCCTTTCCTGTTCCTTGTTTTTTCCCTCTTCCAATGTCTTTCCCATTTGCCTTTCTGAATGAGGACTGAGCATCTTACCCAGGATCCTCCTTCTTGATTACCTTCTTTATGTGAACTAATTTTAGTATGATTTTCCTAATATGTCTAATATCTACTTATGAGTGAGTATATACCCTGTGTCTTTCTGCTTCTGGGATAACTCACTCAGGATGATCATTTCTAGTTCCCATCATTTGCCTGCAAATTTCATGGTTTCCTTGTTTTTAATTGCTGGATAGTATTCCATTTTGTAAATGTACCACAGTTTCTGTATCCATTCCTCAACTGAGGGACACCAGGTTTTTTTTTCAACTTCTGACTACTATGAATAAAGCTGCTACAAACATAGGAGAGCAAATATCCTTGTTGTATACTTGAGCATCTTTTGGATATATGCCCAGGAGTGAGTTATAGCTGGATCTTGAGGTAGCACTATTCCTAATTGTCTGAGAAAGCTCCAGACTGATTTCAAAAGTGGTTGTACAAGTTTACTTTTCCACCAGCAATGGAGGAGGGTTTCCCTTTCAAAGAATCAATGAAACCAAGAGCAGGTTCTTTGAGAAAATCAACAAGATATACAAACCCTTAGCAAAACTAACTAAAAGGCAGAGAGACTCTATCCACATCAACAAAATCAGAAATGAAAAGGAGTACATAACAACATACACTGACGGAATCCAAACAATCATTACTTCAAAAGCTTATACACCACAAAATTTGACAATCTAAATCAAATGGAAAAATTTCTTGATCGATTCCACTTACCAAAGCTGAATCAAGGCCAGGTAAATAAATTAAATAGCCCTATATCTCTAAGGAAATAGAAACTGTAATCAAAAGTTCCCCATCCAAAAAAAAAAAAAAAAAGCCAGGACCAAATGGTTTCAGCACAGAATTCTACCAGACCTTCAAAGAAGAGATAACACCAATACTCTTCAAACTATTCCACAAACTAGAAACTGAAGAAGGAACCAAACTCATTCTATGAAGCCACAGTCACCTTGGTACCTAAACCTCATAAAGACCCAACAAAGAAAGAGAATTTCAGGCCAATCTCTCTTATGAACATTGATGCAAAAATGCTTAAAAATATTCTAAAACTGAATCCAAGAACACATCAAAGATATCATCCATTATGACCAAGTAGGCTTTATCCCAGGTATGCAGGGGTGGTTCAATATACAGAAATCCATCAATGTAATCCACCATATAAACAAACTGGACATTTGTTCAACCATGTTTGTAGCAGCTTTATTTTTAATAGCCAGAAGCTGGAAACAACCCAGATGCCCCTCAACTGAAGAATGGATGCAGAAACTGTGGTACATCTATACAATGGAGTATTACTCAGCAATGAAAAATAAGGAAATCATGAAATTTGCAGGTAAATGGTGGGACCTGGAAAGGATCATCCTGAGTGAGTTGACCCAGAAGCAAAAAGATACTCACGGTATATACTCACTCATATAAACATACAATATAGAATAAACCCACTAAAAGCTGTACATCTAAACAAACTAAGCAAAAGAGAGGACCCTAACTAAAATGTTCAATCCCCATCCTGAAAAGCAAAGAGGATGTACATCAGAAGAAAACGAAAATAGGAAACAACCTCGGAACCTGCTACAGAGGGCCTCTGAAAGCCAGAAGAAAACAGGAAACAACCTTGAAACCTGCCACAGAGGGCCTCTGAAAGCTTCTGCAGTATAGACTGTCAAAGCAGATGCTGAGCCTGATGGCCAACTGATGGGCAGAGTGAATGGAATTTTATGTAAGAAGTGGGAAATAGTAAGAGCTGGAGGGAACGGGAACTCCACAAGCAGAAAACAGAACAAGATAATTTGAACACAGGGAACTTCCCAGAGACTCATACTCCAACCAAGGACTATTTGTGGAGATGACCTGGAACCCCTGCACAGGTGTAGCCCATGGCAGTTCAGTGTCCAAGTGGGTTACATAGTAATGGGAAAAGGGACTGCCTCTGACATAATCTGATTGGCCTGCTTGTTGATCACTTCCCCCTGAGGGGGGAGCAGCCTTACCAGGCCACAGTAGAGGACAATGCAGCCACTTTTGATGAGAACTGATAGACTAAGATCAGAAAGAAGGAGAGGAGGACCTCCCCTATCAGTGGACTTGGGGAGTGGCATGCATGCAGAAAGGGGAGGGAGGGTGGGATCGGCAGGGGAGGAGGGAGGGGCTTATGGGGGGATACAAAATGAATAAAGTGTAATTAATAAAAAAAATAAAAGATTAAAAAAATAAAAAAGATATCTAAAAGATATCAATAAATATAAAAAAACAAACTGAAAGAAAAAGATGCATGATTATCTCCTTAGATGCTGAAAAAGCATTTGATAAAATCCAACAGTCATTTATGTTTAAAGTTCTGGAGAGATCAGGAACACAAGGCACTTACCTAAATATAGTAAAGTCAATATACAGCAAGCCTATAGCCAACATCAAACTAATGGAGAGAAACTTAAATCAATCCCACTGAAATCAGGGCCTTGGCATGTCTTTTGATTCTCCTGTCTCTATGTCCCAGCTCATCAAGGGAAAACTAGGATTAGAGATCCATAAGCTACATTGCTTTGCATGGGTTTTGGGAATCAAATGTAGATTTCAAGCTTGTTAGGAAAGCACTTTACCCAGTGAACCAGTTTCACAGAATGGTTCTAATTCTTCTTCTCCTTCTCCTTCTCCTCCTTTTCCTTCTCCTTCTCTTTCTCCTTCTCCTTCTCCTCCTTCTCCTTCTCCTTCTTCTTCTTCTCTCTCTTCTTCCTCCTCCTCCTCCTCTTCTTCTCCTTTTTTTTCCTTCTTCATCTTCTTCTTCTTCTTTCTTCTTCTTCTCCTCATTCTTCTGCTTCTTCTCCTGCCCCTGTTCCTGCTCCTTCTCTGTGTGCTTTTTGTTCTACTTCTTTCTGCTTCTGCTTCACCTTTTTCTTCTGCTTCTACTGCTTCTGCTACTTCTGTTTCCCACTCTTCCCCTTCTTTTTTCACTTTTTCTTCTGTTTTCCTTCCTCATTATTATTTTTACTAACATTTCTTTAATTTTTAATTATATTTTAATTTTTATTTGTTTTTTCAAGACAGAATTTATTTGTGTAGTCCTAGCAGAACTAGAATTAACTATGTAGACTAGGCTAACCTTGATCACAGAGATATACCTGCTTCTGTCTCCTGCGTATTGGATTAAAATGTTATAACACCACTCCCCAACTCTTATTCTTATTATTGTTATCATTTTATTATACTCCTATTATTATTATTATTAGATATTTTGAAACAGGGTTTCTCTTTGTAGCCATGTATGCCCTGAAAATCACTCTGAAGATCAGAATGGCCTGCATTTCACAGGAGTCTGCCTGTCTTGCTTCACTTTTTTGGGATAAAGGTGTTTTAGATGATGACCCAGGTAATACATAATATATTTTTAATATTTTTTTTTTGCTTCCTGGCATGTTGAATGTATTGTCAACTGTATTTTAAGTCAAAACAGGATGGTTAAGAAATCAAGTCATCTTGGAGCCCACTTTCTTCTGGAAAGTATTTGATGAGGCTGATGAGATCTCTTATCTTGCAAAAGTATGTGTTGCCAGGCCAGGTGACCTGAGAGACAGGAAAACACCAAACCCTACAAATAGTCCTCTGATATGGCACTGGAGCCATGGCATATGTGTATCCATGTATGTGTGCATGTGTACACATAGAGAGTAATAAACACATACAGAAATAATTATGTAAAATAAATTAGAAATAACTTGAATGTTCTGCTATGACAAAAAATGAGTTGTTCCTTCTAGAGATGGCAGGAGAAAGCAGGTAGGCTCCAGCATTCAGGTAAGAAGATAACGAAACATGCCCTAAATATATAAGACAATGTTGACACTGCCCTAAATACCTAAGATTTTCTTTCTGAAGAAAGGTCCATGCAGGGTCATGGGTCAGTGGCTCATTTGTATTGCACACACCAAGCATGCACAGGCCTTGTGTTCCATCTCCAGCACAAAACCCAAAATTAAAACATCCAGTGGATAATTGGAAGCTCCATAGTAGCTTAGCAGCACTGCCCACCATTCTTGAGGTAGGTGCTTCCTCACTCATTTTGGCCTAATGTAGCCACTTGAGTGTCAGGCCTTCCAGGTAGAAAAAAACAGAGGAGACCCTGACCTTTAAGAGAGCTCCCCATGGTGACTTGGCACTTCTGTTTGCATCCCTTCAGCCTGTCCTTATGTAAGCAGACCAGATCTGAGGAGGCTCAACAATGGTTCAACTTTTGTGGCTTTGTGCATTCCTATATGTTGGGAGCCCTGCTGTTGGCAAAGAGACAACGTGACAGAGGGGAGAAACAGGCATAACTCAGCTTATGGTGTCTGGGGATCTTTCTCCTTCTGAGTATGAAAAAGGTCAGAATATTCCCCTTGACCTGTAAGAGTGGAATGTAGCTGGGTACAGTGAGATGAAGGATCACTCCAGAAAACCAAGACAAGGCAGACCTCAAATGCTTCTTAACAAGAGCCTTTGGCTTTCGCACAAATGTGAGGCCTGAGGGCAGTGGGAGAGGATGGGGTGTTTTTAGTGATACTTAAATCAGATCACATTCGCTTAGCAATAGCAAGTCATGTCCGGTGGTTTGAATAAGAATGGCCCTCATAGCCTCATGTGTTTGAATGTTTGGTAAATATGGAAGGGCACTATTGGAGGTGTGACCTTTTTGGAGTAAGTGTGGCCTTGTTGAAGGAATTTCATCAATGTGGAGGCAGTCTTTCTTATTTTTATTTTATTTTATTTTTATTAATTACAATTTATTCACTGTGTATCCAAGTTGTAGCCCCCTCCCAATCCTACCCTCATTCCCTCTTCTTCTCCTATGCCCCTCCCCCAGTCCAATGATAAGAGAGGTCCTCCTCCCCTTCCATCTGACCCTAGTCTATCAGGTCTCATCAGGACTGGCTTCATTGTCTTCCTCTGTGGACTGGTAAGGTTGCTCCCCCTTCAGGTGGAGGTGATCAAAGAGCCAGCCACTGAGTTCATGTCAGAGACGGTCCCTGTTCCTATACTGGGGAACCCTCTTAGACACTGAGCTGTCAATGGCTACATGTGTGCAGGGGTTCTAGGCTATCTCCATGCATGGGTGGAGGCAGTCTTTGAGATTATATGTGTTCTCCTACTGCTTGTGTTATGCACAGTCCCCTTCTGCTGTCTATGGATCAAGACATAGAATTCTAAGAACCTCTTTAGCACATTTGCGTGGATACTTACTTACCACACTTACTCCAAAACCTTGATAAGGAAAAAATAAATAAAAAATGTCTTCATCAAAGCAGTGTAGAGAGCAACCACAGTCCTTATAGCCTGAAGCACAAGCAGAGGTGGAGAGCATCAGTGTTCAAGACGTGGACATGAAAGGGCCAGTTGAAGCTGTCCTTTTGCCATGGCAGTTCTCAGAGTATATGGAGGAAGTGTTTCTTCCAGGTGATTGTTTTATGATTTTTGGAACGGATCTGACACCTGAGACTGGAGGTGAGTCAGAGTTAAGGTGTAAAGGAAATAATCCTGTGGGTCCCCGGACAGTTCCTGGCAAACCAGGCCTTTTAAAATCTCAGCAGCCTGAGAACCAGTGCACAACCTTTGGATACTATCTGCCATAGGTCACCGTCTCCTTATGAACTCACAATAACAAGAAAAGGACCATGTGTCAAAACTCTGGACAATAGGTGAGACTATATTCAGGCCTCACAACCAGTTATGACCTCACAACCACTACTGAGTGGCTGTCCTGTCTCTCTTGGCAGCTTGAAGCAGCCTGGGGCTGGATATGCTTTGGGTGGCTTGCTAAATGCTACCACATGGTTAGATTAATCTGGCTGCTTCTACTGGTGCTAGTGCAGGTGGATAATAGTTTTATCTCAGCCTTTCCCAGGCAGAACTGCCCTTATGGGACAGTGTGAACTAAGGCTCCTCTTTTTCTCTTGAGAGCAAGGAGCACACTCCTTCCTGGCAACATTGCTAAGTGATTTCCCAGGGGTTTGCCTCTGCTCTCACAGCCCAACTCAGCCCATGAGGTGTGTTTGTGTTCTATTATCAACTGGATTGTAAATGGATCCAGTTCCCCGAGCTACCTTTCTCTATGACCCAGAGAGCACACAAGCACTCCAAGGTTAACTGAATTGCTAGTGGTCACTGCTGTCAACATATTCATTGGCAAGGTTTCTCCAGTTCTTATAGACACTGACACCCACCAAGATCCTCCTGATGTGTCTTTCTGACAAAATAGTTCAGTTCAAAGTCCATTCTTGACTTTGGCTTTTAACTGAAAGCCATTGTTTTTACATATTGTTTGTACCCTAAGCAATAAGAGTCACCACCATAGATGTGTCTAGATTTCTTTATAAACTTAAACACATGTCAGATGTTGCATGCAAACAGACTTCCGCCTCTGGGGCTTGCGGAGTGGTGACTAGAACTTGAGACTTGGACATTCTGGTCTAGATCCATTTCTGCTGGACCAGTGGGTGTATTGTCAAACTTGGACATTCATGTCTGTCAAGTAGTAGTTTAAAGATGGCTGAATGAGTAGATGAAACAGCACAGAGTAGCTGAAAAATTCTGTTGTTGTATTTTTAAAATGGTGTGTGTGTGTCTTTGTGTGTGTTTGTGTGTGCATGTGCACGTGTATATGTCTGGTATGTGTGCATATGTGTTTGTATGAGTGTGAGCATGGGTGTTTTGGGCAGAGAATGACAACAAGTTTAGTCTTTACCTTCTTGAGCCAGGGTTTCTTAGAGTTCCTTTTTTACTGTGTATAGAACAGGTGTGTGCATTCCATTCTTGCATGTGGAGTTGAGAGGGAAAACTTTGTGGAGTCATTTCTTTGCTTCCATCTTAACATGAATTCCAAGAAACAACCTTAGGTTATCACACCTTGTGGCAATCACTGTTACCAACTGAGCCATCTAATTGGCTCCTCATTGTTGTTTTTGCCACTGTGTATGTCTGGATAACTGGCCCTGGCATTTCTATTGATTCCCTTGTCTCTGTGTCCCAGCTCACCGAGGGATCATTACGGTTAGAGATACACAAGCTACATGGCTTTACATGGGTTATGGGGCTTCACATGTAGGTTTCAAGCTTGTTAGGAAAGTACTTTAGCCAGTGAGCCAGTTTCCCAGAATGGTTCTAATTCTTTTACATCTTCTTCCCCTCTTTATTCTTTTCCTTCTTCTCCCTCTCTTCCTGTTACTGCCCCTGCTCCTGTTCCTTGCTCATGCTCCTTCTTCTTCATATTTTTCTTCTTCTGATTCTGATTCTTCTTCTTCTTTTCCTTTTCTGTTTCTTCTCCTCCTGCTGCTGATCTTTCTCCATTGATTTCTAGTTTTACTTCAGCTTTTTCTTTGCTTCTACTTCTTCTGCTCCTTCTGCTTCTTCCTCTTCCCCTTTTTTGCTTTTCCTTGTTTTCTTTTTCATCATCATCATTATAATTATTACTATGATTTCTTTGATTTTTAATTTTAATGTTTAATTTTTAATTGTTTTTTTTTTCAAGACAGGATTTCTTTGTGTAGTCCTGGCTGAACTAGAATTAACTATGTAGACCATGCTGGCCTTGAACTCAGAGATCCAGCTCCTTCTGCCTCCTGAGTACTGGATTAAAATCTTGTACCACCATTCCACAGCACTTATTCGTATTCTTATTCTTATTTTTTGTATTCTTATGCTTATTTGGAATTTTGAGGCAGGGTTACTCTATGTAGCCTTGTATGCCCAGAAAATTACTCTGTATTCCAGACTGGCAGGCATCTCACACAGATCTGCCTGTCTCGTCTACCAGTTTGGAGCTAAAGGTGTGTAAGATGATAACTCAGGTTTTTTTATACATAATATATTTTTAAGATTTATATATTTTTTACGTGCATGGGCATGTTGAAGGTCTTGCCAACTGTGTTTTAAGTCAATACAGGATGGTTAAGAAATCAAGTCATCTTGGAGCTGACCTCCTTCTAGAAAGTAGTTGATAGAGCTGGTGAGATTTCTCATCATGGAAATGTATGTGTTGCCAAGCCAGGTGACCTGAGAGACAGTAGAGAACCAAAACCTACAAGTTTGGCATTGGAGCCTTGGCATGTGTGTGTCCACATATGTGTACATGTGTACACAAAGACAGGCATAAACACATAGAGAAAGAAAATACGTGAAATAAATTAAAAAGAACTTGAATATTCTGTTCTGACATATATTGTGTTGTTCCTTTTAGAGATGGCAGGAGAAGGCAGGTAGGTTTCTGCGTTCATGTAACAAGATAAGCTAGCTTGTAGTTGATGCTGCCCTAAATACCTAAGATTTTCTTTTCTTAAGAAAGGTCCATGCAGGGTCATGGGTTAGTGGCTCAGCAGTAGTGCACATGCCAAGAATGCACAAGGCTTTTGGTTCCATCTACAGCACAAAATCCAAAACTAAAACAAAACATCCAGTGGACAATTGGAAGCTCATTCAGTAGCTTAGCAGCACTGCCCACCATTCTTGAGGTAGGTAACTCCTCATTCATTTTGGCTTAATGTAGCTACTTGAGTGCCAGGCCTCCCAGGCAGAGAAAAACAGAGGAGAGCCTGACCTTTAGAGTCACCATAGTGACTTGGCACTTCTGTTTACATCCCTTCAGCCAATCCTTATGTAGCCAGAACAGATCTTAGGAGGCTTGACAATGTTTCATCTTTGGGAGCCCTGCTATTAGCAAAGAGACAATTATGACAGAAGGTGAGAAAAATGGAATATCTCAGCCTATGGTGTCTGAGGATCTTTCTCCTTCTGGATATGACAAAGGTCAGAATATGCCCCTTGACCTGTCAAAATTGAATGTAGCTGGGTACAGTGAGACTAAGGATCACTCCACAAAATAAAGACATGACAGACCTCAAATGCTTCTTCTCAAGAACATTTGGCAGTCTCACAAGTGTAAGGCCTGAGAGTAGAGTGTGTGTGTGTGTGTGTGTGTGTGTGTGTGTGTGTGTGTGTGTGTGGTGTGTGTGTGTGTGTGTGTGTGTGTGTGTGTGAGATATTAAAATCAGATGACATTCGCTTAGCAATAGCAAGACATCTCTGGTGGTTTGAATAGGTATGGGCCTCATAGATTCATGTGTTTGAATGCTTGCCTATTGAATGTGGCCTTGTTGGAGTAGGTTTGGCCTTGTTGAAGGGAGTTCATCACCAAGGAGGCAGTCTTTTAGAATATACATATTCTCCTACCCACGAAATTAAGCACAGTACATTTCTGCTGCCTGTGGATAAAGATAAAGAACTCTCAGCTCCTTTTTGAGCACCATGTCTGCCTGGATACTGCCAAAATCTTCATTTAAAAAGAAGTATTTTGAGTGAACAAAAATCAGCCATGGTGCTTGGAGCCTGAAGCAGAGGTGGAGAGCATGAGTGTGCAAGCCTGGGACATGAGAGGGGCCATTGAAGCTGTCCTTTTGCCATGGCAGTTCTCAAAGTATATGGAGGAAGTATTTCCTCCAGGTGACTATTTTATAATTTATGGAATGGATCTGACATCTGAGAATGGAGGTAAGTCAGAGAGTTAAGGTGTAAAGGAAATAATCCTGTGGGACCCCAGACAGTTGCTGGCAAACCAATACTTTTAAAAGCTCAAGAGCCAGAGAACCAGGGTACAGACTTTGGTTACTATTTGCCATAGTTCATCATCTCTACAGAGTTCACAGTAACAGGAAAAGGGCCATGTGTCAACATTCTGGACACTAGGTGAGACTAGGGTCAGGCCACACTATCAAGTTATGACACTATTGAGTGGCACTAAGCTTCATCTTAGTACCTTGAAGGAACCTGGGCCTGGGTATGCTTTGGTTTGCTTTCTACATGCTACCACATAGGAAGATTAATCTGGCTGCTTCTACTGGTGCTAGTGCAGGTAGATAATAGTTTTATATCAGCTTTTTCCAGGCAAAACTTCCCTTATTGGAATGCATTAAATGAGGCACCACCTTTTCCTTTCCATATACTCTTCAAAGCATTCACAAGGACCAATTTTGGGGCAGCCAAATTGCCAGCTGAATGTACTCATCCAGCCTGCCCTGTAATTGCTGTAGAAGATGAACAGAGTTCCAGATGTGAACTTTTAACTCAGTGGTTAACAGAGTAGTTGCATAGCAGTTACAGTGCCCTAAAACCAATTATAGGTCTAGGAGAAATGGGGTTTTAAAAGTTAAAACCCAAATTTATCCAGGAGTTTAGCTGACAACAAAAGGGAAGGTTCATAGACACTTTTAAGTCCTCCAAACATCAGACTCTCCACCGATTCCTCCATGGTCTCCAGTAGGTGACATGTATTTTCACTAAGGCAAGCTTTCTTTCTTGGTGTAGAAGGTATTTTCTCATTATCAATGAAGCATAGGTACACAGATAGAGAATATAAATGCAGATATGTAGCTTATAAAACACCTGGACTAACGAGGCGGGGCAAGATGGCGGCGCCGGGAGGACTCTCATTCTGAGGAGCAGCACAGCAGGATTGGCACAGTGACCAGCAATCAGAACTCGTGGCCATAAAACACAAGTGATTGTGTTTCACAGGTGAGAGGATACCCCACGGTGGGGGATTCAATCAGCTTTAACTCACCTGGCTAAACCGAGGAAGAGATCCCGGTTCCGCCAGGCGCTTGGTCGTCAGCCCGGGGCTACACGCCAGCGTGATCTGGTCACGGTCCCAGACTGAACTGTGGGCACACAGCACCATAGACTGGATTTCCAGGCGAGAGATAACCCCACGGAGCAGGAAACAATTGGGACCGACCCCAGGTTACCCAGACATCCCCTGGAAAAGACTCCAGTTCCGCAGGTGCCCCAAGAGCCAGTCCGGACCCAGAGCTGGGAACCCAGGCTCCTGCACGGAGCCCTGCCTGCGTGCGTGATTCGCCGCCTCAGATAGAACTGTGGGCACCAGGGCACCAGGGCACCAGACTGCGTGTCTCTGGCAGGAGGAAACCCCCAGCGGAGGGGGTCAGCAGCTCTAACACTTAGGACACCCAGCCCAAAACACTTCCTGGACTCACGCAGACTCTAGTGCAGGCAGGAGCGCTGTGCTCTGCCGCCATTGTTGAGTTCCCCTGGGGCACTGGGACACATAGTTGCATCCTCGGACCTGCAGGAGCCAAAGAGCCAATACAGCAGCCCTCGGATACTGTGGCAGGGATCGGCCAGTTGTCTCTGGCTGGACTGTAAAAACTGTGGGAATCCCTGGTCCTTCAGGGGGGCTGCACCCACAGCGTCTGGACCAGAGCGATGCCTGCAGCCACCATCCCAGACAGAGACACACAGCTTCTGGTCCAGAGTAAGGCACCCAGCCTCCAGACCAGAGCAGTGCCCCCAGGCGCCACCTCAACCTAGGTGCACATTCTCCAGGTTCAGAGCAGAGCAATCAGCCTCTGGCCCAGAGACTTGCTGAATGCACCTCCCACTTTACCGGACAGAACTGTGCGCCCCAGGATAACAGACTGAGTTTCCCCATTGGGAGAAAACCCCACAGCTAGGGAATCAGCAGTTTCTTCAAGAGGACTGTACATGGAAATTTAGTGAGCAGCAGCACACTAAATTTATAACAAGAAACCCAGCAGTGGGACAACTGTCTTGAGAAATTCTATGGGTAAGAGGAGATTCCCCCCCCTGCCTAACATAGACCACAGCTACTACTCAGGACTATAAACCTAAGGTGAGCAGTGGCAACTCCTGAGAAACACTGGCCATACAGTGACCATAACCAAAAAGCAGAGAAGGACTCCTTCAGGAAAAATCATCTTCTGGCCGGGGGATACTCCCTACCTCAGGACTCCAGGAAGCACAGAAACTAACAGCCAACACCTAAATCAGCCCAATGGCTAGAGGTCAGCGTAAAGGCTCAACCAACAAAAGACAGAGCAATATGGCATCTCCAGAACCCAGCCATCCAGGGGCGAACAGCTCTGGACAACACATCATAATAGAAAATAAAGAAGATGACCTTACATCTATGTTGGTGAAGAGAATAATAGAGGAAACAAATAAAATACATAAAGAATTAGAGGAAGATAAAACCAAACAGATCATGGCTATCCGTAAAGAAATGGAGGAAGATAAAGACAAGCAGATTAGGGCCATCCGTGAAGAAATACGGGAAGATGCAGCCAAACAGCTTGTGACCTTCAGAGAAGAAATAATTAAATCACTGAAAGAAATAAAAGAGACAGAGTTGAAGGAACTAAAAGAAAAAGAGGAAAATACAAGCAGACAGGTGAAGGAAGTAAACAAAACAACTCAAGACCTGAAGATAGAACTAGAAAAATTAAAGAAAACACAAATGGAGGAAATAATGGAGAGGAAGAATTTAGGGAAGAAAACAGGAACTACAGAGGTAAGCATAACAAACAGAATACAAGAAATGGAAGAAAGAATCTCAGGTGTAGAAGATGCAATGGAAGAAATCAATGAATCTGTCAAAGAAAATGTTAAATCCAAAAAATTCCTGACACAGACCGTCCAAGAAATCCAAGACAATATGAAAAGACAAAACCTAAGAATAATAGGAATAGAGGAAAAAGAAGACTCCCTTCTCCAAGGCGCAGAAAATATTTTCAACAAAATCATTGAAGAAAATTTCCCCAAGTTAAAGGAGAAGCCAATAAGGATACATGAGGCCTACAGAACACCCAACAAATTGGACCAGAAAAGAAAATCCTCCCGCCACATAATAATCAAAACAGTAAGTATACAGAACAAAGAAAAAATACTAAAAGCTGCAAGGGAAAAAGGCCAAGTAACATATAACAGCAAACCCATTAGAATCACAACTGACTTTTGAACAGAAACTATGAAAGCCAGAAGGGCCTGGACAGATATCATGCAGACCCTAAGAGAACACAGATATCAACCCAGGCTACTATACCCTGCAAAACTCTCAGTCCTCATAGACGGAGAAAACAAGATATTCAATGACAAAAACAAATTTCGACAATACCTACACACAAATCCAGCATTACATAAGATACTGGAAGGGAAAATACAACCCCAAAAAATTAGCTTCTGTCAAGAAAACACAGGAAATAATTAACCTTACTACAGCAAAACAAAAAGCAACCAAGCACACAAACTTATGAACACAGCCAACATCAAAATCTAAGGATCTAACAGCCACTGGTCATTAATTTCTCTCAACATCAATAAACTCAACTCTCCAGTAAAAAGACACAGATTAACAGAATGGATATGTAAACAAAACCCAGCAATCTGTTACATACAAGAAACACACCTAAGACACAAAGCTAGACATTACCTGAGGGTAAAAGGTTGGAAGAGGACTTTCCAAGCAAATGGACCCAAGAAACAAGCAGGAGTAGCCATTCTAATATCTGATAAAATAGACTTTCAACAAAAATTAATAAAAAGAGATGAGGAAGGACACTTCATACTCATCAAGGGAAAATTCCACCAGGAAGACATCACAATCCTGAACATCTATGCCCCAAATACAAGAGCACTCACATTTGTAAAAGAAACATTGATAAAATTTAAACCACATATACATCCCCACATATTAATAGTGGGAGACTTCAACACCCCACTCTCAACAAAGGACAGGTCAACAAAACAGAAATTAAACAAACAATATCTCTGACAGAAGTCATGAATCAAATGGACCTCACAGACATTTACAGAACTTTACACCCAAACACAAAAGAATTTACCTTCTTCTCAGCACCTCATGGAACCTTCTCCAAAATAGACCATATAGTTGGTCACAAAGCAAGCCTCAACAGATACAAGAAGACTGAAATAATCCCTTGTATCCTGTCTGATCACCATGGAATAAAGCTGGACTTCAACAACAACAGAAATAGCAAAAAGTCTACACACACATGGAAACTGAACAACTTGTTACTAAATGACAGCTGGGTCAGGGAAGAAATATACAAAGAAATTAAAGCCTTTCTAGAACTCAATGAAAATGAAGACACAACATACCCTAACTTGTGGGACACAATGAAAGCAGTGCTAAGAGGAAAGTTCATAGCACTAAGTGCCTTCAAGAAGAAATTCGAGACAGCTCATTCAAGCAACTTAATGGCCCACTTAAAAACCCTAGAAAAAGAAGAACCAGACACACCAAAAAGGAGTAGACAGCTGGAAATAATCAAACTTAGGGCTGAAATCAATCAATTAGAAACAAATAAAACACTTCAAGGAATCAATGAAACCAAGAGCTGGTTCTTTGAGAAAATCAACAAGATCGACAAACCCTTAGCCAAGCTAACTAAAAGGCAGAGAGACTCCACCCAAATCAACAAAATCAGAAATGAAAAGGGGGACATAACTACAGACACTGAGGAAATCCAAACAATCATTAGGACTTACTTCAAAAGTCTATACTCAACAAAATTTGAAAATCTAAATGAAATGGACAATTTTCTTGATCGATTTGACTTACCAAAGCTGAATCAGGACCAGGTAAATCAATTAAATAGTCCTATATCCCCCAAAGAAAGAGAAGCAGTCATCAAAAGTCTCCCATCCAAAAAAAGCCCAGGACCAGATGGCTTCAGCGCAGAATTCTACCAGACCTTCAAAGAAGAGCTAACTCCAATTCTCTTCAAACTATTCCACAAAATAGAAACAGAAGGAACATTACCAAACTCATTCTATGAAGCCACAATCACCTTGGTACTTAAAACTCACAAAGACTCAACAAAGAAAGAGAATTTCAGGCCAATCTCCCTTATGAACATTGATGCAAAAATACTTGACAAAATACTTGCAAACCGGATCCAAGAACACATCAAAGATATTATCCACTATGACCAAGTAGGCTTCATCCCAGGTTTGCAGGGGTGGTTCAATATATGGAAATCCATCAATGTGATCCACCATATTAACAAACTGAAAGAAAAAACCACATGATAATCTCCCTAGATGCTGAAAAAGCATTTGACAAAATCCAACATCCACTCATGTTTAAAGTCCTGGAGAGATCAGGGATATAAGGCACATATCTAAACATAGTAAAGGCGATATACAGCAAGCCTATAGCCAACATCAAACTGAACGGAGAGAAACTTAAAGCAATCCCACTGAAATCAGGGACAAGACAAGGCTGCCCACTCTCTCCATATCTCTTCAACATAGTGCTGGAAGTCCTTGCTAGAGCAATAAGACAGTCGAAGGAGATCAAGGGGATACAGATGGGAAAGGAAGAAGTCAAATTATCACTATTTGCAGATGATATGATAGTATATATGAGTGACCCCAAAAACTCTACCAGGGAACTCCTACAGCTGATAAACACCTTCAGCAAAGTGGCCGAATACAAAATTAACTCTAAAAAATCAGTAGCACTCCTGTATACAAAAGACAAAAGGGCTGAGAAAAAAATTAGAGAAACAACACCCTTCACAATAGCCACAAATGACATAAAGTACCTTGGTGTAACCCTAACCAAGCAAGTCAAAGACTTGTATGAAAAAAATTTCAAGTCTCTGAAGAAAGAATTGAGGAAGATATGAGAAGATGGAAAGATCTCCCATGCTCATGGGTTGGCAGGATTAACATAGTAAAAATGGCCATCTTACCAAAAGCAATCTACAGATTTAATGCAATTCCCATCAAATTACCAACACAATTCTTTACAGACCTGGAAAGAAAAATTCTCAACTTCATATGGAATAACAAGAAACCGAGAATTACGAAAACAATCCTCTACAATAAAAGATCTTCTGGAGGTATCTCCATCCCTGATCTCAAGCTGTACTATAGAGCAACAGTTATAAAAACTGCATGGTACTGGCATAGAAACAGAATGCTGGATCAATGGAATCGAACAGAAGACCCAGAAATAAACCCACACACTTATGGACACCTGATTTTTGACAAAGGTGCCAAAACCATACAATGGAAAAATGATAGCATCTTCAACAAATGGTGCTGGTCCAACTGGATGTCTACATGTAGAAAAATGAAAATAGAACCATACTCATCACCCTGCACAAAACTGAAGTCCAAGTGGATCAAAGACCTCAACATAAAACCAGACACATTAAATCGGCTAGAAAAAAAAGTGGGGAATACCCTAGAACTCATTGGTATAGGAGAAAACTTCCTGAACAGAACACCAACAGCACAGGCTCTAAGAGCAACAATCAATAAATGGGACCTCATGAAATTGAAAGCTTCTGTAAAGCAAAGGACACCATCATCAAAACAAAGTGACTGCCTACAGATTGGGAAAGAATCATCACCAACCCTTTATCTGACAGAGGACTCATACCCAATATATATAAAGAACTAAACAAGCTGAAAAGCAACAAACCAAGGAATCCACTGAAAAAATGGGGAACAGAGCTAAAGAGAGAATTCTCTGTAGAGGAATATCGAATGGCAGGGAAGCACTTAAAGAAATGCTCAACCTCATTAGCCATTAGGGAAATGCAAATCAAAACAACCCTGAGATTTCACCTTACACCCATCAGAATGGCCAAGATGAAAAACTCAAGGGACAACACATGCTGGAGAGGTTGTGGAGAAAGGGGAACCCTTCTCCACTGCTGGTGGGAATGTAAACTGGTACAACCACTCTGGAAATCAATCTGGCGCTTTCTCAGACAACTAGGAATAGCGCTTCTTCAAGATCCAGCCATACCACTCCTAGGCATATACCCAAAAGAGGCGCAAGTACACAAAATGACATTTGCTCAACCATGTTTGTACCAGCTTTATTTTTAATAGCCAGAAGTTGGAAACAACCCAGATGCCCCTCAACTGAAGAATGGATACAGAAACTGTGGTACATCTATACAATGGAGTATTACTCAGCAATGAAAAATAAGGAAATCATGAAATTTGCAGGTAAATGGTGGGACCTGGAAAGGATCATCCTGAGTGAGTTGTCCCAGAAGCAAAAAGACACGCATGGTATATACTCACTCATATAAACATACGACATAGAATAAACCCACTAAAATCTGTACATCTAAACAAATTAAGCAAAAGAGAGGACCCTAACTAAAATGTTCAATCCCCATCCTGAAAGGCAAAGAGGATGGACATCAGAAGAAAACGAAAATAGGAAACAACCTCGGAACCTGCTACAGAGGGCCTCTGAAAGCCAGAAGAAAACAGGAAACAACCTTGAAACCTGCCATAGAGGGCCTCTGAAAGCTTCTGCAGTATAGACTGTCAAAGCAGATGCTGAGCCTGATGGCCAACTGACGGGCAGAGTGAATGGAATTTTATGTAAGAAGTAGGAAATAGTAAGAGCTGGAGGGGACAGGAACTCCACAAGGAGAGCAACAGAACAAGATAATTTGAACACAGGGAACTTCCCAGAAAATCATACTCCAACCAAGGACTATTCGTGGAGATGACCTGGAACCCCTGCACAGGTGTAGCCCATGGCAGTTCAGTGTCCAAGTGGTTTACATAGTAATGGGAAGAGGGACTGCCTCTGACATAATCTGATTGGCCTGCTCATTGGTCACTTCCCCCTGAGGAGGGAGCAGCCTTATCAGGCCACAGTAGAGGACAATGCAGCCACTTTTGATGAGAACTGATAGACTAAGATCAGAAAGAAGAGGAGAACCTCCCCTATCAGTGGACTTGGGGAGTGGCATGCATGCAGAAAGGGGAGGGAGGGTGGGATTGGGAAGGGCGGAGGGAGGGGCTTATGGAGGGATACAAAATGAATAAAGTGTAATTAATAAAAAATTTTAAAAAAGGAAAAAAAAACACCTGGACTGAGGTGATTCACTGGAGAGATGGCTCAGCATGTTAAGGTACTTGTTGCAAGCCTATGAAACTGAGTTCTTCCCCTGAGACACACATGTTAGAACAAACCTTCCAAAAATTGGCTCTTCTATGATCTTCTTGTGTCTGTGTATGAAGATCATAGGTGTCTGTGCACCTATGAAACTACGTCAACTTTTAAGTGCAACTCAGAAAACCATTGTAAAAGCTACTGTCAAGGAGTCCTGCTGACCTTTGTGTCTTATGGTAAACAGTGAAATGGTGAGCTATCTCATCTATGCCCTGAAATCTGTCAGAAGAACAAGAGGCCCATGTACTGTAAACTGCAGTCCCTAAGGTGAAGCAAAGTCTCCTCTCATGGAGTCTCCTATCAGGAGTAGGGCCTATGATAGGGGTCACTACTGAGAACAAGGAGCACACTCTTTCATGACCATATTGCTAAGTGATTGGCCAGGTTTTTGCCTCAGCTCTTACACTCCAACTCAGCACATTAGGTGTCTGTGTTTTCTCATCAGCTTGATTGTAAATGGATCCAGTTTCCTGAAGCTTCATTTCTCCATGACCCAGAGAGCAATCACTCCTAGATTACCTGAATTCCTAGTTGTCACTGCTGTCAGCATATTCATGGGCATTGTGTCTCCAGGTGTTATAAACACTGACACCCACCAGGAGCTTCCTGATATGTCCTTCAGGCCAAATAGTTCAGTTCAAAGTCCATTCTGACTGTAGCTTTTGACTGAGGTCATTGTTTGTACCTGCAAGAAGTAAGAGTCATACCATAGCTGTGTCTAGAGTTCTTTTCATCTTAAGACACATATCAAAATTTGATCTGACTATTCTATGATCTCTGTACTACTAGAGAGAACATGACTTTCTCCTACATTACTGGATATCATTTTGTAAAAGTAATATGCCGTAGTTAACAGCATCTGAGCAATATCCATGTTATTCATAATGAGCTACTGATGGGTCACATCATTGTGTAGATAGGCATAATATAGCCTTTTAACCAGATCACCTGAACAAGGTCATGAAACTAGCTCAGTTCACCTGCTCAGGAGGCACCTTATGTAGCCAAGCGTTATTCAAGACAGAGCTTGTCATACTGGAGCAGCATATTCTGAGTTGTATGCCTGGGTAAAACAGCACTGCATAGGCTCAGGCACCAAACAGGAACCTGAATTTCCTCAGGAATAGAGCTAGAAACTGCATCCTGACTCTCTATGGGAGTGTGTTACAGAAGACTTCAGTGAAGGTTCTGATCATCCCTGCAGCAGAGGCATCTGGCTGGAATTCCTTAATGCATCCTATGCTAGGCAGTTACTCTGCCAACTGAGCTATGGTTAACATATAGTCCTACCCACACACAGTGACTTTTTGCTTTCCTCAGACATCATCTTACTATGTAAGTCACAGAATTCCTGTAACCAATAGGGCTTTGGTATCTTTGGTGAAGAGAGAGCACCACACTCAGCCTGAAGACTTTTTCTCTTGGTGCCTCCACTGTTTCAGTTTCCTCTGCCAACAGTTCATCACACTGTTGCCAGCACCCATATGGTTGCATTCTTCATCTGCAAAGGCATCTGGAAGCAACTTTCAAAGGCCAGGCACATGGCTTCTGTGATTGTACCCCCTAACAAATATCCCACATTGTAACCAGCACTACAGGCTTTTCCTGGATATGCATTCAAGCGTATGTACACATAAGGCTGGAGACAATTCCTCTGCCACATTCATTCTGTTGTGAGATCCCACTACTGTTTAATTGCTCATATTGAAGTAAAGGAGGTTTTGAGGAAAGAATGAGACATTCCTACGCATGTTTGGATCATAAACTATCTGTTCCTCACATGGCAAAAGCTAACATATTTCTAATCAAGGCTAGTGCTGTCTGTGGCTTTGAAAAGAGGTGTTGGTCAATGGCAATGTCCTGGAGAGTCTCCTGGAAAGGGCCTCTAAACTATTGGTAAGTACAAGGTAAACATCAGCAGGGTTCCCAGTGACATCAGCACTCAAATTTCCCTATGTTCTATTGAATCCTGGAGAACTCTTGGTAACAGCTGTGATGTCACTAGCGTTGTAGCAACACCAACTGCTCTTGGCATTTATTCAGTGCCTATAAGTCTCATCAACAGACATGTGGGTGAGATTGAGAAGTCTCTTTGGGAAAGAGAATGTGGACAGTAGAAGAACCTAAGAGAAGCAGAAGGCAGCTGGCCTTCCATCTCATTTTAAATATCAAGAAAGAAGTTGTCTTGGGGAAGGCACAGTGAGTCCTGGGCAGAGGAGGTGGCTTGAGGTGGGAGCTACAATAATGGGACAGTGGAACAGGATCCTCTGGGAAGCAAATGGAAGTTCCTGCTTAACATAGGTCATGAAAGTTAAGGATTCAGAACATTATTTTGTCTGTCCCCAAAGCCAAAAGCTGGCAAGGCCAAAGTTGTTTTTCTGGAAGTTCTTAGCTTTACTCTTATTGGGCATTTGTGGTTTAACATGAGGACAAAAAGAGATGATCAGGGGTCAGGGAGAGTTGACATTTAAGGATCATTGCATTTCACTCTCAGGTTTAGTTTAGGTACTGTGGATATCTGACAAAAGTTACAAGGACAGAAATGTGCTTCTGGCTGTGACCTTATGTACTCATAACTCCTCTGATGATCTCTCCCTTACAGTGGCACCCTTAGGTTTCTGAACCAGTAGTTATGTGTGACAGGCATTTCTCTAGTACAGGCAAACTGTCAGAGACAGTGGACCAGACAGAGACTGAATCATAATTGTTAGATCTGGGATGTTTTGGTTTGTCTCTGGGCAGAATTGTTCACTCTGTTAATCATGTTCTGCCATTGCAAGACTTTTTAATTCACAGGCATGGTCATAGAGTAGCAAGGCAGGAGCTCTGTGTGTCTCTAAAGCACCTGAGTACCTGTGGACTCTGCCATTATTCTCCTGGCTTCTGCAACTACACCCTTGAAGGCTCAGAAGCCAAGTTGCATCTTGTGGGTTCGTGAATAACCTGAAGAAGCCATCTCTCTGGTCACCTGAAGTACATTTAGAGAAGCAGAGAAAATACCTGGCTACTTAGATACCCACTTCTTAACATAGTGATGGCAGATCTGAGATACAGAGAGCAGGCATCTCGGGCTTAGGCCCAAATCTGTAAAATCTTTTCACTGAGTTCTAGGCATGCTCTATTTGTGTCCATCCTCTGTCTTCTCACTATGCAAGTTCACTTTTGTGAACTACAGGGGACAGTGGGGAGCCACCATCCCCCACAGAGCTCCCCTCCAAGAAGCAGGTGAGGAAGGAAATGGACAGGCTGACCACTCAGCTGCAGCTTGATGACCACAGAGAAATGAGCTGAAAATTGCCTGGGCCTCATCACAGAAGGATCCTGAACAATAGGTATCCATTTTTGCAAACCTCATGGTGTCATTCTTGGGTCTGCAATGTCACCATCATCTATTCCTTTTAAGGACACCTCCAGTGTGTCATATCCCTAAATGCGTCTAAGAGGAGAGGCAGGAAATTAAGCTTGGGCAGGAGTGATATCTGGAAAAAACACTTATGCTTCCTTTAAATGAAATCCTGAGCCTGTGCTCTGAGTCATATAACACAGGGATTGAGGCAGTGGAGAGTGAGTTCCCAGCATGCATTTGGAAAGGTCTTGATAGGTGTTTGCTTGTGTGGTATACTAGCTGCTGTGAGTTTGGGATGAGAATTTATACTTGCCTGGCAGGTAATTTACTGCTGGAATTTCCTCATAGCCGCTGGAGGATCCTGATCCCCCTTGGTCTATCTCAATGTAGGACAGGAAGGCCTGGAACTCAACATTCTTCATCTGTCTCCTTGTGCCTTATAATCTTGGGACAGTATATGAGATGCAATTTTTTCAGCATCCTAATGTGCTTTCTGTCTCTCCTTCTCTGGGTCTTCTTATCTCTTCCTGTCACATCTGTGTGTGTGTGTGTGTGTGTGTGTGTGTGTGTGTGTGTGTGTTGTGTATGTGAGTATATACATACACATTTGCATGCTGTGTATCCCACTAGACTTTTGAAGCCAGTGGTCTGAGGTGGGGCTTGCTGCTCTCAGTCTCAATGTGATGCCACTTTAGCAGTACTTAGCCTATGTGGTCAGATTGGAGGCACTTTAGAATCCCTTAGGCAGTTTTTAAAGCTGCCCCTAGGCTAAATCTCACTGGCAGAAATATGTCCAACTCTGTAGAAATAGTAACCAGGGATCAAGAATCACTGTTCTGAAAATGGGAGAAATTAAATAACAGGGTTTTGGTGGGCCAAGTCTTGTGCAATGACCCTCAAAGAATGTAATGGGCTTGACAGCCCCTCCAAGCTTAATGAGTGAGCTCATGCAGCCAAGGTACCTTTCAACTGCACACCTATAGGTTCTGTTTTCCTGAGACCAGAATAACAAGTTGTACAAGCAGCAGAATGTACAAGTATGGAGAATCCAGAATGTTGCATCTTCTGTTCTTGGGTAGTTTAGGACACACCTGTGTTCATGAGATCCTTGAGGCCTGTATTCATGGTGTTCTTTGATTTGGGGGCCAGGACCTACCACAGGCCAAATCCTTTCTATGAAAGCCTCAAGACACAGAATAAGCAGGTGATATTGGACATGCAGACATAGGAGCATGAGCAGAGTGGAGCCTTGCAGAACCTCAAGGAGCTCGACAAGGAGACTGGATTCTATTGATAAGTGCCTGTCAAGGACCACAAAAGTTGTGGGGTGGGCATCTCTGCATCTCTGCATCTCTGCTTGCATTTATTCTGGACTGGAGAGTTTCCAGCTCTGGTTCTATCCCTTCTGATTCATAGCAATCAGCCTGCTTGTGCCTTTTGGACTCAGTTTTACTAAGCATGAAAGAGACTGTTAGACTCTTTTCATTTCCATTCAAGCCTCAGGAGCCTCAAGATAGAAATAAATTCACAGCATGACAAAGATGTCAGGCAGCCTTGGGTATCTGGGAATCAGGCAGAGTTTTACAGAGCTGAGTGTTATGGAACAAGTAGATAGATAGAACGTGTTCCCACTGTTGGGGACATTTTTCACCTATTTTTTGATGTCCCATTACCTGGGACAATAAAGAACAGGTAGAGACTCCTCTTTCTTTTTGAAAGACAGGGAACCCTATTGGTGTTGGAGACTTTAGTAGTTGTTGTTCTTTCGTGAATTAGCTGTTCTCTGTTTGTAGTCTTCTTAGTGCAGCAGGCATATTTGTTTTGGACTCTTTCCTATGTCCTCATAGAAACCTAGGGCCTCCTGGTGTTGGTAGGCCTTGAAGGTAGGGATGGAAAGAGTAGGCTGGCACAGGGAGCAGGAGGATGCTAACAGAGGTTTACTCTTCACAGGGCATTTCCAAAAACCTTCGCAGCCAGCTCCTGATGGAACAGAGCCAACTGAAGAAGAAGGTAGACATGATAAAGCAGGACAACAAGAAAGTGCAAGAGAACTGGGTACTGCTAAAGCATCATTTGGTGGAAATGCAGCAGATGTGTAAGAACCAAGAGGAGGACACCAACAACCTCCAAAAAACAGCAACTGGACAAGGTCTGGGACCATTTACCCATTAAACTCTTTGTCTGCTCATCCACATACCTGAGCTTTCACCCATCACCCTACTTCTAATGTAAACTCCCAACCATCTTCCCACCTCGTGCAATCTGACTTTTCTTTTCTCTATCAATGCACAAGTGTTCTGAGAAATTAGCCTCTTGTGAGAAACTTAATTATTGTCAAGCATACCCTGCTGTTCTTCTTGAAGGTGCAGTCCAAACAGCAGTGTGGGGAATAAGATACCCTACAATTAGATGTTCTCTGGATACCTGGAGTGCAATGTCCACAGACTATTGGTGCCTTCTGGGTCCTGTGACTGTTTTGCATGGCACAGTCATGTGACATCACAGGTGGGAAGCAGCTTGCAAAAGGAAGAGCCTAGTGCCAATGTCAAATGAGTGCTTCTTACTGTCATCAATTCTAGTGTCATGTGGCCTTCTCCATTCTTCTTCACTCCAATGCGGTCTTGTCCCTCTACCCAGCTCTAAATTCACACTGACAGATACCTGAGTTAAAGTTTCTCAGCTCTGTTTTGAGTTTTGCTGGAGGGTTTATAGTCTAGAGATGGACGACAAAAGACATGTGAAGGACTTTTGACAGTTTGAGGAGGTCAGAATCTTGAGACTTCAGAAGAAAACAATTCTCTAACCACCTCAACATAGGCTAGCCAAGCAGAGCAAGCTCCTCACAGCTATTGTAGTTCCCAAGGGATAATAGCAGAGTTGAGAGACCACTCTGAAAGAGCTTGTGTGCTGAGTCCAAACTCCATATCCTTCTAGCATGAAACCCATGAGCTTTGTGGACCTTCATGCATGTGTGTTTTGACCAGAGGAGACCATTGTGTTTCTTTCATGTCAGTTTCTACCTTGAAACAGGGTTTCTTACTTTCACTGAAGCTTGCTCTTCTGGTTTGCCTGGCTGTCTAGCAAGCTCTTGGGTCCTCTATCTGTGCTTGCTCTTGAATGACAGTGTGTGCATGCCAGGGTGCAACCCTCCGCTGAGAACATCATCTTGTAACGAAAAAGAGCAAGAAAGACTGAAGAAATTCCTGCAGTTGCAGACACAACTGGCCATCCAGGAAAGGCACTTAGTATTAAAGTTGCAGCACCAACTTGAGGACCTCCAGATGAGGTAAGAGACCAGTCTGGAAGAAGAAAATGAAGCCATCTGGATCCCCTGTTCTTGGATTCTCTGTCTTTTTGGGGCTATTGCTCACCAGCAAGGTTAAGAGTTAATCTGAGCCACTCCTGGGAAAGAACACCTCAAAGTTTTATGCTGGTCCAATCAACAGGAACTTCTGTCCAGGGAACAAAATGTTTACCACCTTATGTGTCTGGTGCATTGTGACCCCCTCTTGAGCTCTTTAGTAGATTCTTAGCAGGCTGTGCTTAAACTCATGAGAACTGTTGACATCTGCCTCCCAAGTAATGGGATCTCAAGGTATGTACACCACACCAGGCTGAAATTATACTTTTAATTAGGAACATCCCTTTCAGTGATCAGATTCCCACCATTTAGCACTGATCTCTGCAATGTTTACCCATTTCTGTGAGAGGGGTTCTCTGAAGAGAATAGATTAAGTAGTTTCCAGGATGAAGCCAGTCAGATGTCCCTGTACACGGATGATCAGAATCTTCATGGGAGTGTTCTGTAACACACTCCCATAGAGAGCCAGGATGCCGTTTGCCAGCTCAAGTCTTTAGGAAAACAGAGAGCTTTCAGTTTTGTGCCAGAGCCTGTTCAGGGCCATTGTTGGTGGGCACACAACTCACAAAATGTTGCTTCAGCAGGACAGGCTCCATCATGCATAATGCTTGGGTCCAAGGTGCCTCCTGACCAGGAGAGCTGAGCTATCCTCATGACCTTGTTCAGATGCCCAGGTTGCAATGCTGTATTATTTCTATCTATAAAATGATGTGATCCTTCAGTGAGTCGTCATGAATAACTTATATTTTGATCATACTATTAGGGTAGGTTATTTTATATAACGATGCCCCTGGACTGTAGGAGAAAGCCCTAGTCTTTGTAGTAGAACAGAGAATATACAGTTCCTAGATCCAATTCTGACATGTGTTTAAAACAGAAATATTTTGTAGGCCCTGACACTGTGTGACTCTTATGTCTTGGGATTATAAACAATAACTTTAGTTAGGAGACCAGTGTTGACCTTCCAGCACAGTTGAGGTGGTGGGAGGTAGCAGCATGAAGGCTGATATGGCAGGACCCAAGCAGGTCAGTGCCTTAACTGCCATCCTCTCCCAGGTCTGAAAAGCTGCACCTTGAGCTGGAACTGGCCACAGCCCATGAGGAAAGCCTCCTGCAGAAGGAGCTGCTGCATCAGGAGCCTCCTACAGAGCCCCAGCCCCAGCAAACACAGAATTGCTGGGAAGAATTGTCTTCTTCAGAATGGGGTACCTTGCTGTGAACAGGCCCTAATTTTATCTAGCCAGTAAGCCAGCTAGGCTGCTTCTGGGTCTCATTCCCTTTTCTTTTCTGACAGCACCCCTTGAGAAAGCTGGTGTCTACCTTGCCACTAAGTGTTCAAGACCAGCCACAGGCTGTGGGTCTGTCCTGTTAAATCTGCAGTGAGAGAACACTGCTGAGCTTAATTTTCTGGGTGGGTTTTGTTTTTGTTTTGCTTTCTTTCTTTTTGATGTTGGTTTTTATTTTTTGGTTGATTTTCCCTTCCTTATTTAAATTTTATATATTCTTGTTATTGTTTTTGAAAACTTTGGTTAGACTACCCACGTTTTTTTTGTTTTGTTTTGTTTTCTTTTCTTTTCTTTTCTTTTTTTGTTTTTTTATGACTTTTAAAGACCATTTTGGCAAAAAAAAAAAAGTATGCCCTTATAATTAAAAATGTAATTTCCAACTCTTCACTCTTTACCACCAGACAAGAACAAAGCGATTTCAAATCTTACTGTGTAGCCCATTACTTCCCAGGATCAACAGCTTCCCATCACTGACCCTCAGCCCTCAGGGTCACCTGTTGACATATGTACCATTATTAGTCTTTCTACTGAGCTAATGGAGAACTTGAGTTATGGAGGAGCCAACTAATGTGGTAAAGAGGAAGGAGGGTTAATATTCACACCCATGGTAGAGTGCAGCCTGGCTACTCAAAACTCTGGGTTTAGTATTCTGCACTGAAATAAATATTAAACTAACCTGAAACACACACACCATAATAGTCTATAATTTCTCTAGAACTACAATCCAATTAAACTCTTTTTTCTATATGTTACACTGTATATGATGTATCTATATTCACAGCTACAGAACGTTACTAATTCAGATAAGGTAGAATGGTCACAGCACTCCAATTTGTTTGTGGAATAAGATTGAGTTTTTAAGGCATATGCCAAGGAGAAGTATAGCTCTTTTAGAATTCTCCACACTGATTTCCAGAATGGCTGTACCAACTTGAAGCCCCATAAACAGGAAAAGAAAGTTCCCCTTTCTTTGCCACATCTTTAGTTGCATTTGCTGTTGTTTGTTTTCTTGATCTTAGTTTTTCTGATATGAAAAGAATGAACTCTTACAGTAGTTATAACTTGAATTCCAGTAATTGCTCAGGAAGTTGAATGCTTTTTGAGATTGCTTTGTCTTTTCAGAACTCTATGTTCAGAGCGATATTCCAGTTTTAATTAAGTTCTTTGTATTATAGACTCTAATGATTTTTATATTCTGGATATCAGTTCTCCATCAGACGTGAAGCTGTATGTTCATTCCATTAATTGTTTATTTTGTTGTAAAGAACCTTTTTTTCCTTTTGTGAAGTTCCATTTGTCACTTCTTAACTTTATTCCATGATCAAATGGAGTTCTATTCAGAAGCTCCTTTTCTGCTTCTATATCTTACAGTGTCAGCCCATGTTTTCCTCTTGAAGTTTTGGAGAGCTTAAGTTAGCCTGGGTAGAGTTAGCCTGAGTAAAAAGCCATCTTGACTGGGAGCTGAATTCAGGTACCAGGAAATATCACAGAATGTACACTTCGCAGAGAACAAAGTTAACTCTCCTAGCAACAGCCTCCAGGAAATAATACAGAATAAATACTTCATAGAAAATAGAGACAATCATCCTGGCAAAAATCAATGAGAATAGGTTGGGAATTGGGTGGGAAAATTCTCCACAATGTTTCAGATATGGTTTAACAAAATAGCCACTGTGATTATATGCCTTAGCCATTGTGATTGTGTGCCTCAGAAAAGGTCCTCCCTGCTAAACTTTACCCAATTCTGTAACACCAAGGCTTGTGCCCCCTTCTTGCTGCCATGGAAACCCCCTGCTCACAGAATTTTCCTTTAAAAATCCTGTTCACCTTTCACCCAAACTCAAAAGAACTTACCTTCTTCTCAGCACCTCATGGAACCTTCTCCAAAATAGACCATATAGTTGGTCACAAAGCAAGCCTCAACAGATACAAGAAGATTGAAATAATCCCTTGTATCCTGTCTGATCACTATGGACTAAAACTGGATCTCAGTGACAAAAATAGCAAAAGGCCTACACACAAATGGAAACTGAACAACTTGCTGCTAAATGACAGCTGGGTCAAAGAAGAAATAAAGAAAGAAATTAAAGACTTCCTAGAACTCAATGAAAATGAAGGCACAACATACCCAAACTTATAGGACACAATGAAAGCAGTGCTAAGAGGAAAGTTCATAGCACTAAGTGCCTTCAAGAAGAAATTCGAGACAGTGCATTCAAGCAACTTAATGGCTCACTTAAAAACCTTAGAAAAAGAAGAAGCAGACACATCAAAGAGGAGTAGATGGCTGGAAATAATCAAACTCAGGGTTGAAATCAATCAATTAGAAACAAAACAATTCAAAGATTCAATGAAACCAAGAGCTGGTTCTTTGAGAAAATCAACAAGATAGACAAACCCTTAGCCAAACTAACTAAAAGGCAGAGAGACATTATCCAAATCAGCAAATCAGAAATGAAAAGGAGGAAATAACAACAGACACTGAGGAAATCCAAACAATCATTAGGATTATTTCAAAAGTCTATATACCACAAAATTTGAAAATCTAAATGAAATGGACAATTTTCTTGATTGATTCCACTTACAAAAGCTGCATTAAGACCAGGTAATTGAATTAAATAGTCCCATATTCCCTAAAGAAATAGAAGCGGTCATGAAAAGTCTCCCATCCAAAAAAAAAAAAAAAGCTCAGGGTCAGATGGTTTCAGCACAGAATTCTACCAGACTTTCAAAGAAGCGCTAACACCAATAGTCTTCAAAGTATTCCACAAAGTAGAAACAGAAGGAACACTACCAAACTCATTCTATTAAGCCACAGTCTTTGGTACTTAAACCTCACAAAGACCCAACAAGAAAGAGAATTTCAGGACAATCTTCCTTATGAACATTGATGCAAAAATACTTAACAAAATACTTGCAAAAGAAATACAAGAACACATGAAAGATATCATGCACTAAGACCGAGTAGGCTTCATCCCAGGCATGCAGGGATGGTTCAATATACAGAAATCCATCAATGTGATCCACCACATAAAAAACTGAAGGAGAAAAACCAAATGATCATCTCCTTAGATGCTGAAAAGGCATTTGACAAAATCCAACATCCATTCATGTTTAAAGTATTAGAAAGATCAGGGATACAAGGCACAAACCTAACATAGTAAAGGTGATATTCAGCAAGCCTATAGCCAACATCAAACTAACCAGAGAGAAACTTAAAGCAATCCCACTGAAATAGGAACAATGCAAGGCTGTCCACTCTCTCCATATCTCTTCAACATTGTTCTTGAAGTCCTAGCTAGAGCAATAAGACAATTGAAGTAGATCAAGGGAATACAAATTGGAAAGGAAGAAGTCAAAATATCACTGTTTGCAGATGATATGATAGTATACCTGAGTGACCCACAAAATTCTACCAGGGAACTCCTACTGCTGATTAACACCTTCAGCAAAGTGGCTGGATACAAAATTAACTCAAAAAAATCGGTATACCAAAGACAAAAGGGCCGAGAAAGAAATTAGGGAAACAACACCCTACACAATAACCAAAAAGGACATAAAGCACCTTGGTGTGAACCTAACCAAGCAAGTCAAAGACTGTATGAAAAAAATTTCCAATCTCTAAAGAAAGAATTAGAAGAAAATATCAGAAGATGGAAAGATCTCCCATGCTTATGGCTTGGCAGGATTAATATAGTAACAATGACCATTTTACCAAAAGCAATCTACAGATTAAATGCAATTCCCATCAAATTACCAACACAATTCTTTACAGACCTTGAAAGAAAAATTCTCACCTTCATATGGAACAACAAGAAACCCAGAATTGCTAAAAACAATTCTCTACAGTAAACGATCTTCAGGAGGTATCTCCATCCCTGATCTCAAGCTGTACTATAGAGCAACAATATTAAAAACTGCATGGTACTGGCATAGAAACAGACTGGTGGATCAATGGAATCAAATAGAAGACCCTGACATAAATCCACACACTTATGGACACCTGATTTTTGACAAAGATGCCAAATCCATTCAACGGAAAAAAGACAGCACATTCAACAAATGGTGCTGGTCTAACTGGAAGTCTACATGTAGAAAAATGCAAGTAGATCCATACTTATCACCCTGCACAAAGCTAAAATCCAAGTGGATCAAAGACCTCAACATAAAATCAGACACACTAAACCACTTAGAAGAAAAAGTGGGGAATACCCTTGAACTCATTTGCACAGAAGACAACTTACTGAACAGAACACCAACAGCACAGGCTCTAAGAGCAACAATCAATAAATGGGGCCTCATGAAACTGAAAAGCTTCTGTAAAGCAAAGGACACTGTCTCCAGAACAAAACAACAGCCTACAGATTGGGAAAGGATCTACACCAACCCTATATCTGACAGAGGGCTAATATCTAGTATATATAAAGAACTAAAGAAGTTAAACAGCAAAAATTCAAGTAATCCAATTAAAAATGGGGTACAGAGCTAAACAGAGAATTCGCTGCAGAGGAATATCGAATGACAGAGAAACACTTAAAGAAATGCTCAACCTCATTAGCCATCAGGGAGATGCAAATCAAAACGACCCGGAGATTTCACATTACACCCATCAGAATGGCTAAGATCAAAAACTCAAGAGACAACACTTGCTGGAGAGGTTGTGGAGAAAGGGTAACCTCCTCCACTACTGGTAGAAATGTAAACTTGTACAACCACTCTGGAAAAGCAATCTGGCACTTTCTTAGACAACTAGGAATAACGCTTCCTCAAGATCCAGCTATACCACTCCTAGACATATATCCAAAAGATTCTCAAGTACACAATAAGGACATTTGCTCAACCATGTTTTTAGCAGCCTTATTTGTAATAGCCAGAAGCTGGAAACATCCCAGATGCCCCTCGGTGGAGGAATGGATGCATAAATTGTGGTAAATATACACAATGGAATATTACTCAGCACTAAAAAACAAGGAAATCATGACATTTGCAGGTAAATGGTGGGTTCTGGAAAAGATCATCCTGAGTGAGCTATCCCAGAAGCAGAAAGATGAACATGGTATATACTCACTCATATAGACATATAATATAGGATAAACCTACTAAAATCTGTACACCTAAAGAAACTAATTAAGAGGGAGGACTCTTGCTAAAATGTTCAATTTCTATCCAGAAAGGCAAAGAGACTGGACATCAGAAGAAGGAAAAAAGAGGGAACAAGTCAGGAGCCTGACACAGAGGACCTTTGAAAAGCTCTGCCCTGCAGACTATCAATGTAGATGCTGAGACTTATGGGCAACCTTATGGGCAACTTATGGGCACCCCAGAGTGCAGGGAATTTTATGAAAGAAGTGGGAAACAGTGAGATCTGGAGAGGACAGGAACTCCACAAGGAGAGTAACAGAACCAAAAAATCTGAGTACAGTTGTCTTTCCTGAGACTGATATTCCAACCAAGGACTATGCATGGAGATAACCTAAGACCCCTACACAGATGTAGCCCATGGCAGTTCAGTATCCAAGTGGGTTCCATTGTAATAGGGACTATCTCTGACATGAACTGATTGGCCTGCTCTTTAATTACCTCTCCCTGAAGGGGAAGCAGCATTACCAGGCCACAGAAGAAGACAATGCAGCCACTCCTGATGAGACCTAATTGACTAGGATCAGAAGGAAGGAAAAGAAGTCCTCCCCTACCAGTGGACTTGGGGAGGGGCATGAATGCAGAGGATGGAGAAAGGGAGGGATTGGGACAGGAGGAGGGAGAGAACCACAGAGGGGATACAATGTAAATAAAGTGCAATTAATAAAGAAAAAAGAAATTTTAGATAGTAAAAAAATTTTTTTTTAAATTCTGTTCACTCAGAACTCGGGGTCCCACTTCTCCACTACTGCAACAGTGATCACTCTTGTAATAAAGCTCTCTTGCTATTGCATCGAGTCATCTCCTGGTGGTCTCTGAGGGTCCTGTGAACCTGGCATTACAGTTTCAGTGTTTTAGGTTTCACATTGAGATTTTTATTTTTCACAATTATTGTACAATATATTTTGATCATATTGCTTCCCTGCCCTGATCCTTTTCAACTCTCCACCCAATGAACTTCATATTCTTGTCTCCCTTCTCTCAAAAAGTCAGAAAAAAAAACACACAAATGAAAATCCAATAAGGCCAAATAATATAGTATAAGCATATTAAAATCTGTACACTTAAAAAAGCTAAGCAAGGAGTACCAAGTGTAAGATAATCAATCCTCACTCAGAAAGGCAAATAGGACAGATATCAGAAGAGGGAGAAAAAGGAACAAAACAGGAGCCTAGCACAGAGGGCCTCTGAAACACTCTACCCAGCACTGTATCAAAGCAGAGGCTAAGGTTCATAGCCAAACTTTGGGCAGGGTGCAGGGAATCTAATGAAAGAAGGGGGATATAGAAAGACATGGAGGGGACAGAAACTCCACAAGGAGAGCAAGAGAACCAAGAAATCTGGGTCCAGGGTTCTTTTCTGACACTGATACTGCAATCAAAGACCATGCCTGGAAATAACCAAAAACCCCTGCACAGAGGTAACCCATAGCAGTACAGTGTCCAAGTGGGTTCTCTAGTAAGGGGAACAGGTGTTATCTCTGACTTGAACTCAGTGACTGGCTCTTTAATCACCTCCCCTTGAGGTGGGGCAGCTTTACCAGGCCACAGAGGAAGACAAATGCAGCCAGTCCTGATGAGACCTGATAGACTAGGGTCATATGGAAAGAGAGGAGGTCTTCCCCTATCAGGGGACTTGGAGAGGAGCATGGGAAGAGATGAAGGAGGGAGGGTTAGATTGGGAGGGCATGAGAGAGAGGGCTACAGCTTGGATACAAAGTGAATAAACTGTAATTAATATAAAAATTAAAATAAAAAACAGAAAGAAAATGGCTAGGATACACATGCATGTGCGCACGTGCACACACCCACACACACTACTCCTGGGCCAGGACGTTCTCTGGAGTATGCTTGATAGATAATAGTGACCAATGAATGTTAGTTCTTTCTATTGTGGAGTTGGTGGTGTTACTGTGATTCATTGCTTGTTTTCTTTTAATTTTTTGTTGTGAAAGATATCTGTATCCTATGTTATCTTGAGTGTAGTTGTTTTCGTTGGATTGGAATTTTTCTTTTTTTTTTAGTTTTTTTTTTAATTTTATTTTTCTTTTTAGTTACATTTTGTTAACTCTGTGTCCCAGCTGTATCCCACTCCCTCAATCCCTCCCCAACCCCACATTCCCTCCCTGGTCTCTTCCCTGCCCCTTTCCACGTCCACTGATAGGGGAGGACCTCCTCCCCTTTCATTTGACCCTGTTTTATCAGGTATCTTCAGGGCTAGCTGCAAAGTCCTCCTCTGTGGCCTAAAAGGACTACTCCTCCCCTGGGGAAGGTTGGGAGGTGAAAGAGCCTGCCCTTGAGATCCTGTTAGAAATATTCCTTGTTCCCCTTACTTTGGAAAACTACTTGGTTACTGAGCTACCACGGGCCACATCTGAGAAGTTCTAGGTTATATTCATAGATGGTCCTTAGTTGAGTGTCAGTCTCAGAAAAGACCCTGTGCCCGGATATATTTGGTCCTTGCAGAGCTCCTATCCTTTCCATATCATACTAACTCCCCTTCTTTCATGATTCCCTGCACTCTGCCGAGGGTTTGGTTATGAGTCTAAGTGTCTGCTTTGAAACACTGCTACTTAGAGTCTTTCAGATGCCTTTTGCAGTAGACTCCTGTCATAAGTTCAATGCACATCCCATTTGTCTTTCTAAATGAAGATTGATCACCTTCGCCCGTGTCCGCTTTCTTGATTATCTTCTTTAGGTGTGTAGATTTCATTATGTTTATCATATCTTGTAGGTCTATATAAGCGAGTATATACCATGTTTGTCTTTCTCCTTCTGAGATACTTCACTCAGAATGATCTTTTCTAGATCCCACCATTTGCCTGCAAATTTCATGATTTCCTCTTTTTTGATTGCTGAGTAGTATTCCATTGTGTAAAAATACCACAATTTCTATATCCATTCCTCCGTTGATGGACATCTGGGTTGCTTCCAAGTTCTGGTTATTATAAATAAAGCTGCTACAAACATGGTTGAACAAATGTCCTTGTTGTGTACTTGAGCAAATTTTGGGTATATACCTAGGAGTGGTATAGCGGGTTCTTGAGGAAGCACTATTCCTAATTGTCTTAGAAAGTGCCAGATTGACTTCCAAAGTGGTTGTACCAGTTTACATTCCCACCAGCAATGGAGGATGGTTCCCCTTTCACCATAACCTCTCCAGCATGTGTTGTCACTTGAGTATTTGATCTTGGCCATTCTGATGGGTGTAAGGTGAAATCTCAGGGTCGTTTTGATTTGCATTTCCCTGATGGCTAATGAGGTTGAGCATTTCTTTAACTGTTTCTCTGCCATTCGATGTTCTTCTTTTGAGAATTCTGTTTAGCTCCATTCCCCATTTTTTAATTGGATTACTTGGTTTGTTGCTTTTCTGCTTCTTTAGTTCTTTATATATACTGGATATTAGCCCTCTGTCAGATAAAGGGTTGGTGAAAATTCTTTCCCAATCTGTAGGCAATTGTTTTGTTTTGATGGCAGTGTCTTTTGCTTTACAGAAGCTTTTCAGTTTCATGAGGTCCCATTTATTGATTGCTGCTCTTAGAGCCTGTGCTGTTGGTGTTTTGTTCAGGAAGTTGTCTCCTGTGCCAATGAGTTCTAGGCTGTTCCCCACTTTTTTTTCCAACTGATTTAAAGTATCTGGTTTTATGTTGAGGTCCTTGATCCACTTTGACTTTAGTTTTGTGCAGGGTGATAAATATGGATCTATTTTCATTTTTCTGCATGTAGACATCCAGTTGGTCCAGCACCATTTGTTGAAGATGCTGTCTTTTTTCCATTGAATGGATTTGGCTTCTTTGTCAAATATCGAGTATTCATAGGTGTGTGGGTTTATTTCTGTGTCTTCTGTGCAGTTCCATTGATCCTCTTTTCTGTTTCTATGCCAATACCATGCAGTTTTTATTACTGTGGCCCTGTAGTACAGCTTGAGATCAGGGATGGGATACCTCCAGATGATCTGTTGTTGTACAGGATCATTTTGGAGATTCTGGGTTTTTTGTTTCCCCATATAAAGCTGAGAATCTTTTTTTCAAGGTCTGCAAAGAATTGAGTTGGTATTTTGATGGGAATTGCATTGAATCTGTAGATTGCTTTTGGCAGGATGGCCATTTTCACAATGTTAATCCTACCAGTCCATGAGCACGGGAGATCTTTCCATCTTCTGAGATCTTCTTCGATTTCTTTCTTCAGAGACTTGAAGTTTTTCTCAAACAGGTCTTTCACTTGCTTGGTTAGAGTCACACCAAGGTACTTTATGTTATTAGTGGCTATTGTGAAGGGTGTTGTTTCCCTAATTTCTTTCTCAGCCTTTTTGTCTTTGGTATACAAGAGGGCTTCTGATTTTTTTGAGTTGATTTTGTATCCTGCCACTTTGCTGAAGGTGTTTATCAGCTGAAGAAGTTCTCTGGTTGAATCTTTGGGGTCGCTCATGTATACTATCATATCATCTGCAAATAGTGACACTTTGACCTCTTCCTTTCCGATTTGTATCCCCTTGATCTCCTTTAGTTGTCTTATTGCTCTGGCTAGGACTTCAAGTACTATGTTGAAGAGATATGGAGACAATGGGCAGCCTTGTCTTGTCCCTGATTTCAGTGGGATTGATTTAAGTTTCTCTCCATTGAGTTTGATGTTGGCTATAGGCTTGCTGTATATTGCCTTTACTATTTTTAGGTATGTGCCTTGTATCCCTGATCTCTCCAAGACTTTAAACATGAATGGGTGTTGGACTTAGTTAAATGCTTTTTCGGCATCTAAGGAGATGATCATGTGGTTTTTCTCCTTCAGTTTGTTTATGTGGTGGATTACATTGATGGATTTCCGTATGTTGAACCACACTTGCATGCCTGGGATGAAGCCTACTTGGTCATGGTGGATGATATCTTTGATGTGTTCTTGGATTCGGTTTGCAAGTATTTTATTGAGTATTTTTGCATCAATGTTCATAAGAGACATAGGTCTGAAGTTCTCTTTTTTGTTGGATCTTTGTGTGGTTTAGGTATCAAGGTGACTGTGGCTTCATAGAATGAGTTTGGTAGTGTTCCTTCAGTTTCTATTTTGTGGAATAGTTTGAGGATAATTGGTGTGAGCACTTCTTTGAAGGTCTTGTAGAATTCTGCGCTGAAGCCATCTGGCCCAGGGCTTTTTTTTGGAGGGGAGACTGTTAATGACTGCTTCAATTTCTTTGGGAGATATAGGGCTATTCAGTCTTTCTATCTGATCTTGACTTAATTTTGGTAGACAGAATCTGTCAAAAAAATTATCCATTTCATTTAGATTTTCAAATTTTGTGGCATATAGGCTTTTGTAGTATGACCTAATAATTGTTTGGATTTCCTCAGTGTCTGTAGTTATGTCCCCATTTTCATTTCTGATTTTGCTGATTTGGATAGCTTCTCTCTGCTTTTTAGTTAGTTTGGCTAAGGGTTTGTCTATCTTGTTGATTTTCTCAAAGAACCAGCTTTTTGTTTCATTGATTCTTTGAATAGTTTTATTTGTTTTTAATTGATTGATTTCAGCCCTGAGTTTGATTATTTCCAGCCATCTGCTCCTCTTGGTTGTATCTGCTTTTTTTTTTTTTCTAGGGTTTTCAGTTGGGCCATTAAGTTGTTTGTATGTGTTGTTATGGATTTCTTCTTGCAGGCACTTAGTGCTATAAATTTTCCTCTGAGCACTGCTTTCAATGTGTCCCATAAATTTGGGTATGTTGTGCCTTCATTTTCATTAAATTCTAGGAAGTCTTTAATTTCTTTCTTTATTTCTTCCTTAACCCAGGTGTCGTTGAGTAGTAAGTTGTTCAGTTTCCATGTGCGTGTTGACTTTTTGTTGTTTCTGTTGTTGTTGATGTCCAGCTTTAGTCCATGATGGTCAGATAGTATACAAGGGATTATTTCAATCCTTTTGTATCTGTTGAGGCTTGCTTTGTGACCCACTATATGGTCTATTTTAGAGAAGGTTCCATGAGGTGCTGAAAAGAAGGTGTACTCTTTTGAGTTTGGATGAAAAGATCTGTAGACATCTATTAGGTCCATTTGATTTAGGGATTCTGTAAGTGCTTTTATTTCCCTGTTTGGTGTCTGTCAAGTTGATCTGTCCCTTGATGAGAGTGGGGTGTTGAAGTCTCCCACTATTAAGGTATTAGGATCAATGTATGATTTAAGCTTTAATAATGTTTCATTTACGAATGTAGGTGCACTTGTATTTGGGGCATAGATATTCAAAATTGTGATGTCCTTTTGGTGGATTTTTCCTTTGATGATAATATAGTGGCCCTCCTTATCTTTTTTGATTAACTTTGGATGAAAGTCTATTTTGTTAGATATTAGGGTGGCTAGGCTACTCCAGGTTGTTTTCTGGAACCATTTGCTTGAAAAACATTTTTCCAGCCCTTTACTCTGAGGTAGTGTTTATCTTTGTTGCATAGGTGTGTTTCTTGGATGCAACAGAATTTTAGATCCTGTTTCCGCAACCATTCTGTTAGCCTGTGTCTTTTTATTGGTGAGTTGAGTCCATTGATATTGATAGATAATAGTGACCAATGCATGTTAGTTCCTTTTGTAATGGAGTCGGTGATCTTACCCTGTTTCATTGCTTATTTTCTTTTCATTTTTGTTGGGATATTATCTGTATGCCCTGTTTTCTTGGGTGAAGTTGTTTTCATTGGATTGGAGTTTTCCTTCTAGTATCTTCTGTAGGGTTGGTTTGCTGTGTAGATATTGCATAAATTTAGTTTTGTCATGGAATATTTTGTTTTCTCCATCTATGTTGATTGAAAGCTTTGCAGGGTATAGTAGTCTGGGTTGACATTTGTGATCTCTTAGAGGCTCCATGATACTTGCCCAGGCCCTTCTGGCTTTCATAGTTTCTGATGAGAAGTCCGGTGTGATTCTGATAGGTCTACCTTCATATGTTACTTGGCCTTTTTCCCTGGCTGCTTTTAATATCTTTTCTTTGTTCTGTAGATTTAGTGTTTTGACTATGATGTGATGTGATGTGTTTCTTTTCTGGTCTAGTCTATTTGGGGTTCTGTAGGCCTCTTGTATATTTATGGACATCTCTTTCTTTAAGTTGGGAAAATTTTCTTCAATGATTTTCTTGAAAATATTTTCTGGACCTTGAAGCCTGGAGTCTTCTTTTTCATCAATCCCTATTATTCTTAGATTTTGTCTTTCATAGCATCCTTGATTTCTTGGATATTTTGTGATTGGAACTTTTCTGATTTTACTTTTTCTTTGAGAGAAGTATCAATTTCTGCAAGTGTGTCTTCAGCTCCAGAGATTCTCTCTTCCATCTCTTGTATTCTGTTGGTGATGCTTACTTTTGTCCTGATCTTTTCTCCAAGTTCTCCAGCTCAAGGGTTTTCTCAGTTTTCGTTTTCTTTATTGATTCTAATTCTGTTTTCATGCCTTGCACCATCTCTTTCATCTGTTTGAATTTAGATTCCTGTCTCTCTACGATGGTCTCTATTTCTTTGTTCATTTCCTTTTTATATGCCACTAATTTCATCTCTACTTGTGCCTCTATTTGTTTGGCTATGTTTGCCTGTGTTTCTTTCAGGATTTTGTCTATTTCTTCTTTCTTTACCTCCAGTTGACTGGCCAACTCTTTGAAAGATTTGTTCATTTCCTCCTTATGAGCCTCAAATAATTGGGTAAGTATGGCTTTAAAGTCATTTTCCTGTGCTTCTGATGAATTGGAGTATCCATCAATTTTGGGGTTTGCTGGTGAAGTCATGATGTCCTGATTTATGCTGGAAGTGTTCTTTCACCTACCCCTGGCCATTGGCTTATCTGAAACCTTCCCTGTTTGTTTTTGGATTCTGCAGATCAGACTGGTACTGTCTCTCTCTGGCATCTGGAGAGTTCTTCAGGAAGCTGAGAGAGGTCCCTGTACCTGTGGGAGAATAGTACACAAGTGCAAACGGGGCAAATGCAGGCGCACGGGCGTGTGTGTGTGTGTGTGTGTGTGTGTGTGTGTGTGTGTGTGTGTGTAAGTGTGTGTGTGTGGAAGTGTGCGTGGACGTGTGTCTCAAGGGACAGAATGATGGCTAATGTTGAACCCTTGAGTGTGTGGGAGGAGCTCTGCACTGTATAAGTCGCAGGAGCTAGTGATGATCGCAGCGCAATTTCTGGCATTAACTGCCTTAACTCCTCAATTAGACTCACAGAGCAGGAACTTCAATGTCCCAAGTGCCCCTCTGTTTCCCAAAGTGGGTATATGGGTGGGAGGGGGTTCGATGCCTGGCTTCTGTTTTAGAAGGACCCAGGATCTGGGGATCTGCAGATTCTCAAGGGTGCACTCACTTACAGTCAGGTCAGTTGGCAGAGATCAGGGTATCCAGACTCTCTGCTCTCTGGTGTGGCCCTGCTTCTTTGATGTGCTCTGCCAGCTCTGTGCTGCTGTCACTGCCAGGTTATGAGGTCTTGCTGCAGCTGGAGATTTCAAGGTGGTCACGTCAGTAGGGATCGGGGTAACCAGCCTCTCTGTTCTCTGGTTTGGCCCTGGTTAGTCTTAAACTGGAGGGCTGATGTGCCCCGCCAGCTCAGTGCTGCTCCACTGCCAGGTTAGAAAGTCCCGTTGTAACTGGAGACTGGTTTGCTAGTCCAGATGCTTTCTGGGAAGTCCTGGGGTCTCTTCACTGTGCTCTCCAAGCTTGGGAAGCTCAGCATCTGGTGTGCCTAGCTTGTATGGTGTTTCTGCCTGATTTTGGTGAGTATATAGCGTATTCTCTATCACTGTGGGATTTGGCGGGCCGTACTGTCAGTGATGGCGCTCCTGCGGAGCTAATATGGCATCTAGCAGACTCGGGCCCTGGGAGGATGGTGCAGCTTCCACGCGAATCTAGGACTCTGAGACAGGTACTGCTGGCATTTGCTGCTAAAGGGCTTGTAGCTCTGCCTCAGTGGCAGCAGACCCCAGGCAGTTAGTTCTGCGCTGAGAAAGATGAGTCCAGTCTGCTGTGCCGAGGAGGAGGGAGGTCTGGGGGAGGGGAGTGCCGGGAGATCAAAGGATCGTTTTTCACCTTCCCCAAACAAGTCCCTGGGTGATGGAGACCAAAGTTTTCACCTCCTGCGATGTTCCCTATTGTTTAGAAAGCCTCACCGTTGTTTTCCTGGGTTAGAGGTCCTTCCAATTACCAACTCAGAGGTTTGGCTCTTCCACAGCTCAGAAACTGTGTGTGCTAGTCGCCATCTTGGCTCCACCCCCTCCGGAATTTTTCTTCTACTATCTTCTGTAGGGCTGGGTTGCTGTTGTAGATATTGTTTAAATTTAGTTTTATCATGGAATATTTTCTTTTCTCCATCTATGTTGATTGAAAGCTTTGTTGGGTATAGTAGCCTGGGTTGGTCCCTAAAAGTCTGTGTGACATCTGTCCAGGCCATTCTGGCTTTCATAGTTTCTGTTGAGAAGTCTGGTGTAATTCTGATAGGTCTACCTTTATATGTTACTTGGGCTTTTTCCCTTGCTGTTTTTAGTATCTTTTCTTTGTTCTATAGATTTAGCATTTTGAGTGCAGTTGATAGATCCAATGACACTCTGTTTGAGAAAACTGATACTATCTTTCCTACTACATATCAGTTGCAAATGGCTTCTTAGTTAGGGGTGGGATTTGTGTTCACTTCCCCTTCTCCTTTCTAGGATTTTGCCTGATTTAAATTTGTAGAGATGTTGTGCCTGCTCTCACAGATTCTGTGAGTTCATATGTACATCAGGGTTACCTCATTCAATATGGTGTTTTCTAGGTCTAGCAACTTACCTGTAAATTTCATGATTTTGTTTTTGTTTGCAGCTAAATAATTTGTATGTATTATTTATATATTTATGTCCATAGTGAATATTTACCACATCTTCATTATCCAACATCAGTTGAAAGACATTTAATGTTTCTCCTCTTTTATTATTTTTAATAGAATAGCAATGAATATAGCTTAAAAAGTTACTGTATGATAGTATTTTGAGTCCTTTGGGAAGATTCCAAGAAGTAAATCATATGGCTTGTCATAGTTCTCTTCAAAGTTTCTTACCTCTTTATTGAATTCTGTTTACAAATTCGGATTTATCTTTATTATTTCATTCAGGTGTGTGTTTATATTTTCTTAGACATCACTCAAATATTTATCATTGTCTTCTTGGTGTTTAAGAAAGTGTTTATTCATTCTTTTTATTTCCTTGAATTTTTTGATAAAGTTAATATTGTCCCTTATCATGGAGTATATCTAGGTAGGAGTCCTTGCAAGACATATCTATTGAACTAGTGGGTCTGATGGAAGGCATGCTCTTTTGACTTTTCATGTTATTTTGTTTTCATGATGAGGCCTTTCTTTTGTTGTGTGAACAGTGTGATGACCTGACCTTCTTAGACTTTTTTCCAAGGCAGGAGATGTATGATTTAAGATGGGTTTGATAAAGCTGATAGATGAGCTGTCTAGGAAGACCAGAAAAATATAGCTTTCAAACAACAGGTCTCCAGTGATGCCAGGTAAAGTGGTTCAAAAATAAAGAGGGTTTGGATGGAACAAGGCTTATTGGTTTGCAGAAGGAGAAGGGTCAGAACAAGAAGGAAATAAAAAGAGGCAGTTTACCCAGAAAATGAGGCTTATCTGCAAAGAAGATTCACAAGCTGCAGGTGTGGAGCTAGAGTTGTGGGTTTATTTTTTAATTAATTTATTTCTTTATTTTATTAATTATGGTCAATTCAATTTTAATCCCACCTGTAGCTCCTTCCCTGCTCCCCTCCCCCAGTCCACGGATAAGAGAGGTCCTCCTCCCCTTTCGTCTGATCCTAATCTATCAGGTCTCATCAGGAATGGTTGCATTGTCTTCCTCTGTGGCCTGCTAAGGCTGTTCCCACCTCAAGGAGGTGATAAAAGAGCAGGCCAAACAGTTCCTGTCACAGACAGTCCCTGTTCCCATTACTATGTAACCTACTTAAACACTGAACTGCTATGGGCTACATCTGTGCAGGGGTTCCAGGCCATTTCCATGAGTGGTCGGTGGCTGGAGTATCAGACTTAGAAAATAACCCTGTGCCCAGACTTTTTGGATCCGTTGCTTTTCTTGTAGAGCTCCAGTCCTCTCCAAGTCCTATTATCTCCAACTTCTTCATAAGATTCCCTGCACTGTGCCCAAAGTTTGGCCATGAGTCTCAGAATTTACCTCAATACTCTGCAGGGAAGAGCACTTCAGAGGCCCTATGCAGTAGGCTCCAGTCCGGTTCTGTGTTTTCTCCCTTCTCTGATGTTCATTCTCTCTGCCTTTCTGAATGGGGATTGAGCCAGAGTCCTCCTCATTGATCAGTTTCCTTAGGTGTACAGATTCTAGTATGTTTATCCTATATTATATGTTTAATATGCACTTATGAGTGAGTATATACCCTGTGTGTCTTTCTGCTTCTGAGATACCTCATTCAGGATGATCTTTTCTAGTTCCCACCATTTGTCTGCAAATTTCAAGATTTCCTTATTTTCATTGCTGAGTAATACTCCATTGTGTAGGTGTACCACAATTTCTGTATCTATTCCTCAACTGAGGGGCATCTCAGCTATTTCCAGCTTCTGGCTATTACGAATAGAGCTGCTATGAACATGGTTGACCAAATGTCATTATTGTGTACTTGAGCCTCTTTTGGATATATGCCTATGAGTGGTATAGCTGGATCTTGAGGAAGCACCCTTCCTAATTGTCTGAGAAAGTGCCAGATTGATTTCCAGAGTGGTTGTACAAGTTTACATTCCCAAAAGCAATGGAGAAGGATTCCCCTTTCTCCACATCCTCTCCAGCATGTGTTGTCACTTGAGTTTTTTATCTTAACCATTCTGATGGGTGTGAGGTGAAATCTCAGGGTTGTTTTGATTTGCATCTCCCTGATGACTAAGGACATTGAGCATTTCTTTAAACGTTTCTCTACCATTCGAAATTCTTCCATTGAAAATTCTCTGTTTAGCTCTGTACAACATTTTTTAATTGGATTACTTGATTTGTTACTGTTTAACTTCTTGAGTTCTTTATATATACTGGATATTAGCCCTCTGTCATATATAGAGTTGGTGAAGATCCTTTCCCAATCTGTAGGCAGTCATTTTGTTGTGACAATAGTGCCCTTTGCTTCACAAAAGCTTTTCAGTTTCATGAGCTCCCATTTATTGATTGTTGCTCTTATAACCTATGTTGTTGGTGTTCTGTTTAGGAAGTTGTCTCTTGTGCTAATAAGGTCAAGACTCTTCCCCACTTTTTCTTCTAACAGGTTCAGTGTGTCTGGTTTTTTACTGAGGTCTTTGATCTACTTGTACTTTAGTTTTGTGCAGGGTGATAAGTATGGATCTATTTGCATTTTTCTACATGTAGACATCCAGTTAGATCAGCACCATTCGTTGAAGATGCTATCTTTATTCCATTGTATGGTTTTGACATCTTTGTCAAAAATCAGGTGTCCATAAGTGTATTGGGATCATTTCTGGGTCTTCTATATGATTCCATTGATCCACCATTCTTTTTCTATGCCAGTACCATGCAGTTTTTATTACTATTGCTCTATAGTACAGCTTGAGATCAGGGATAGATATACCTCCAGAAGATCTTTTTCAGCAACTCTGGGTTTCTTGTCATTCCATATGAAGTTGAGAATTTGTCTTTCAAGGTCTGTAAAGAATTGTGTTGGTAATTTGATGGGAATTGCATTGAATCTGTAGATTGCTTTTGATACGATGGCCATTTTTACTATGTTAATCTTGCCAAGTCATGAGCATGGGAGATCTTTCCATCTTTTTATATTTTCATCTAATTCTTCATTGAAAATTTTTTATACAAGTCTTTGACTTGCTTGGTTAGGGTCACACCAAGGTACTTTATGTCATTTGTGGCTATTGTGATGGGTGTTGTTTCCCTAATTTCTTTCTCAGCCCTTTTGTCTTTTGTATAAAGGAAGGCTACTGATTTTTTTAGTTAATTTTGTATCCAGCCACTTTGCTGAAGGTGTTTATTAGCTGTAAGAGTTCCATGGTAGAATTTTTGGTGTCACTCGGGTATACTATCATATCATCTGCAAATAGTGATAATTTGACTTTTCCTTTCCAGTTTGTATCCCTTGATCTCCTTTAATTGTCTTATTGCTCTTGAAAGGACTTCAAGAACTATGTTGAAGAGATATGTCCCTGATTTTGGTGTGATTGCTTTAATTTTCTCTCTATTTAATTTGATGTTGGCTATAGGCTTGCTGTATATTGACTTTACTATGTTTAGGTGTGTGTCTTGTTTCCCTGATCGCTTCAATACTTTAAACATGAATAGATGTTGGATTTTGTCAAATGCTTTTTTATCACCTAAGGAGATTATCATGTGGTTTCTTTCTTTATGTTTGTTAATATGGTGGATTACATTGATGGATTTCCGTATATTGAACCACCGCTACATACCTGGGATGAAGTCTACTTGATCATAATGGATGATAGCTTTGATGTGTTCTTTTATTTGGTTTGCAAGTATTTTGTTAAGTATTTTTGCATCAATGTTCATAAGGAAGATTGTCCCGAAATTCTCTTTCTTTGTTGGGTCTTTGTGAGGTTTAGGTACCAAGGTGACTGTTGCTTCATAGAATGAGTTTGGTAGTATTCCTTCTGTTTCTACTTTGTGGAATACTTTGAAGACTATTGGTGTTAGCTCTTCTTTGAAAGTCTGGTAGAATTCTGTGCTGAAACCATCTGGCCCTGAGTTGTTGTTGTTTTTTTTTTGTTTTTTTTTTTTTTTGGATGGGAGACTTTTGATGACCGCTTCTATTTCTTTGGGGGATATAGGACTATTTAATTGATTTACCTGGTCCTGATTCAGCTTTGGTAAGTTGAATCAATCAAGAAAACTGTCCATTTCATTTAGATTTTCAAATTTTGTGGCATATAGACTTTTGAAGTAAGTCCTAAAGATTGTTTGGATTTCCTCAGTGTCTGTTGTTATTTCCTCCTCTTCATTTCTGATTTGTTGATTTGGATAGTGTCTCTCTGCCTTTTAGTTAGTTTGGCTAAGGGTTTGTCTATCTTGTTGATTTTCTCAAAGAACCAGTTCTTGGTTTCATTGATTCTTTGAATTGTTTTATTTGTTTCTAATTGATTGATTTCAGCCCTGAGTTTGATTATTTCTAGCTGTCTACTCCTTTTTGGTGTGCCTGCTTCTTCTTTTTCTAGGGTTTTTAAGTGAGCCATTAAGTTGCTTGAATGAGCTGTCTCGAATTTCTTCTTGAAGGCACTTAGTGCTGTGTACTTTCCTCTTAGCACTGCTTTCATTGTGTCCCCTAAGTTTGGGTATGTTGTGCCTTCATTTTCATTAAATTCTAGGAAGACTTTAATTTATTTCTTTCTTCCCTGACCCAGCTTTCATTGAGTAGCGAGTTTTTCAGTTTTCATGTTTTTGTAACCTTTTTGCGATTTCTGTTGTTGTTGAGGTCCAGCATTATACATGGTGATCAGATTGGATACAAGGGATTATTTCAATCTTCTTTTATCTGTTGAGGCTTGCTATATGGTTTATTTTGGAGAAGGTTCCATGAGGTGCTGAGAAGAAGGTAAATTCTTTTGTGTTTGGGTGAAAGATTCTCTAGCTGTCTGTTAGGTCCGTTTGATTCATGACCTCTGTTAGAGTTATTGTTTTTTTTTTTTGTTTAATTTCTGTTTTGTTGACCTGTCTTTGTTGAGAGTGGAGTGTTGAAATTTCCCACTATTACTGTGTGTGGATCTATGTGTGGTTTAAGTTTTAATAATATTTATTTTATAAATGTGGGTGCCCTTGTATTTGGGACATAGATGTCAGGATTGTGATGTCTTCCCAGAGGAATTTTCCTTTGATAAGTATGGAGTGTCCTTCCCCATCTCTTTTGATTAATTTTGGTCTATTTTATTAGATATTAGAATGGCTACTCCTGCTTGCTTCTTGGGTCCATTTGCTTGGAGAACTATCTTCCAGCCCTTTACTCTCGAGTAATGTCTATCTTTGTGACTTAGGTGTGTTTCTTGTATGCAACAGATTGTTGGGTCTTGTTTACACATCCACTGTGTTACTCTGTGTCTTTTTATTGAAGAACTGAGTCCATTGATATTGAGAGGGATTAATGACCAGTGGCTGTTAGATCCTTTGATATTGATGTTGGCTGTGGAAGTATGTTTGTGTGCTTGGCTTTTTGTTTTGCTGTAGTGAGGTTATTTATTTCTTGTGTTTTTTTTTAAGTAGTTAGTTTTCTTGGGTTGTATCTCTCCTTCTATTATCTTCTGTAAAGCTGGATTTGTGTGTAGGTATTGTTGAAATTTGTTTTTGTCATTGAAAATTTTGTTTTCTCTGTCTATGATGACTAAGAATTTTTCTGGGTATAGTAGTCTGGGCTGGCATCTGTGTTCTCTTAGGGTCTGCATGATATCCATCCAGGCCCTTCTGGCTTTCATAGTCTCTGTTGAGAAGTCTGGTGTGATTCTGATGGTTTGCCATTATATGTTACTTGTCCTTTTTCTCTTGCAGCTTTTAGTACTTTTTCTTTGTTCTGTATACTTACTGTTTTGATTATTATGTAGCCATAGGATTTTCTTTTCTGGTTTTAATTTATTAGGTGTTCTATAGGACTCTTGTATTCTTATAGGCCTCTCCTTTAAGTTGGGGAAAATGTCTTCTATGATTTTGGTGAAAATATTTTCTGGGCCTTGGAGGAGGGAATCTTCTTTTTTCTCTCTTCCTATTATTCTTAGGTTTTGTCTTTTCATCTTGTCTTATATTTTTGGATGGTTTATGTCTGGAATTTTTAGATTTATTATTTTCTTTGAAAGATACATCAATTTCTTCCATTCTATCTTCTACACCTGAGATTCTTTCTTCCATCTCTTGTAGTCTGTTGGTTATGCTTACCTCTGTAGTTCCTGTTTTCTTTCCTAAGTTCTCCCTGTCCATGATTTCCTCTGTTTTCTTTAATTTTTCCAATTCTATCATCAGATCTTGAACCTTTTTTTGTTGATTTCCTTCACCTGTCTGACTGTATTTTCCTGTTTTTCCTTCAATTCCTTCACCTGTTTGAACATTCCTCTGTTTCTTTTTTTTCTTTCAGTGATTTAATCATCTCCTCTCTGAAAGCCACAAACTATTTGACTGCCTCTTCTTGTATTTCTTTACAGATGGCCATAAATCTATTTGATTTTTATTTTCCTCTAATTGTTTAGGCATTTTATTTGTTTCCTCCATTAACTTCTTCATAAGCATAGATGTAAGGTCATCTTCTTGAATTTCAATTATGTTAGGGTGTCCACAGCTACTTACCCCCGGGAACCTGGATTCTGGGGATGCCATACTGCTTTGCCTTTTGTTGGTTGTACTTTTACACTGGCCTCTACCCATATGACTGTCTCAGGTGTTGTCTGTTAATATCTGGTGTCTGCTGGAGTCCTGGGGTGGGAGAATCCCCTTGGCAGGTTTCTGTAGGAGATCTCAGCTTTTTTAGTATGTTCACTGAATGGTGTTAATTCTCAGAAATTGTCACAGTTCACCTCAGGCATATGGACCTGTGTGGTTACTGTGGTGTTCAGGAAGGCTCTCCTCTCATCAGGAGAAGTCCTGAAGACAGCTGTCTTGCTGCTGGGTTTCTTGCTCTGAATTTAGTGAGCTGCAGCTGCTGCCATCAAGCTGTACTTGCTGGGCACATACTCCCATGTAGAACCATGTAGAACCATGGAGTCTCATGGTTTTGTTGGTTTACCTAGAGATAATTGGTCGCACCATGGAGCAATATCTGAGGGCTGGTCCAATGGCTCTCCAGCATTTGTAGGTGTGAGGTTGGAGCAGTGTGCCTCAATACCCTAGCCATAATCGGTAGCAGGTCAGCACAGCACTCATGTGTGCTGTAGAAGGCCAGAGCTTTTGGCCTGTGGAAACCCAGAAACTTTTCTGGAGCTGGGTGTCCTGAGGGTTGGAACCAATGTTTTCCAGAAGTCTGTGGTGTTTGGGGTTCTGCAGGTCCATCTGGGATGGCAAGTAGAGCAAGCAGGCACAGGCATGTGGCTCCGCCTTGCTTGTGACTGGGTGCCTGGGTGTTTGCAGGAACCTGGGGTGTTTTCACCAGAACTTTTTTAGGGGGGTGTTGGCTGAGTGCTCCAAGGTCAGCCCTGCTCTTCCCCTCACTGTGGGCTTCCACCCAACAGAGAAACTCAGGCTTTGGTGCCCTGAGGCCCTCAGTTATGCTGGGATGGTGAGTTGGGCATGCAGGCAGGACTCAGTGCTGGTGGCTAAGCACCCCACTTTGGCCTAGTGCCTGGGTGCCCACCAGACCTGAGTCTTTTTCCAGGGATTGTCTGGGGGGCCTAAGGTCAGTCCCAATAGCTTCCTGCACCGTGGGGTTCTCTCTCGACTGGAAATCCCAGTCTCTGGTGTTGTGGAGCCCACAGCTCTGTCTAGAACAGTGATCACAGCACAACAGTCTTGAGTGGCTCTGGGATGGCGACTGAGCCCCTGGTGGGACCCAGGAACTGTTCCATGGTTTATCTGGGTGACCTGAGGCTGATTGAATCCCTCACCATGGGGTTTTCTTTCACCTGGGAAACATAATCGCTGGTGTTTTAGGGCCCAAAGTTCCGTCTGCTGATCACTGTGCAGATCTTTCTGTGCTGCTGGTCAGAGAAAGCCGCCTTCTTGGATCCACCCTCCACATCAATGGAGTTATAGGTTTACAGATAAGTTTCTTTTCTGGTCTTGTCTATTTGGTGTTCTGTGTGCTTCCTAAATCTCTACATGATGTCTCTCGTTAAAGTGAGAAAATTTTATTCTATGATTTTGTTGAAGATCTATTCTATGATAGTGACCTGGAATTCTACTTCTTCATCTATGCCTATAATTTGGAGGTTTGGTCTTTTCATGGTTTCTCATCATTTTTGCATCTTTCTTTCTTTTTTTTATTTATCTTTGAGGTTGCAATTTCACTGCATTTCTCCCTTCCCTTTCATCCTTCTGTGGCCTTTTTTTCATTAATTTTTATTGTATGCATATATATTCCTAAATATAACCTGTTGAATCCATATAATTTTCTTGTATGTATAATTTCAGAGCTGACCAAAGACAATGGACAACCAGTAGTGTGCTCTTCCCTGGGAAGAACCACCTCTCCAAGCTTTGTTCGGTTCTTTGCATAGAGTTGAAGCTTTGTGGTATTTTCCCTTATTCTGTTTGGCACATTCATTGGTATTAGCCCTTATTGTAAGTGACGATTAATATTTACTATTGGTTTATCTTCTAGTAAAGCTTGCTGTTAATCTTAAACAGCTGTATAACCAAATCACGACACAAAGACTGGGTTTTTAGTTAACCTAGAACTAAATATGCTGGGCAATATTTACTCCCTCCTAAACCTACAAGCCCTCAGTTTCCTAACATTTAGATTTCCCACATTATACTTTCTTTTTGTGAAATCTTAGGTCTGGTTCATGCTCCTGTCCTCCAAGATCTCTCTGCCAGCTCTGCTCTCCTAGCTCTCCTCTCCCCCCTTCTCCTTCTTCTCCTCCTTCTCCTCCCACTCCTCTCCCATCTTCTGGCTCCTCCTCTCTTTCCTGTCTTCTGGCTCCTCCCTGCTCAACATTGTGTCCAGTTGCTTTATTTTGTTCCTGTTTACACAAGAGTTGAGACAGGATGTTTAGAATGAGTATCACAATGCAATATCCGGATTGAAACCAGAGAGTTGGGAGTAGGGTGGGGGAGAAATCAGTATTTAAATGAACAAGGGTAAGGTGTATACATTAAAAAAAAAAACATTATACCAACAAGCCCTGTTCACTTATATTTGAGTAATCATGTTGATGAGATTTTATAAGCTGTAACTTTTGCTGTTACTAGCAAAAGTCACATGAAACTGTCTAATCCTCTACATCTTACAAAACTTCCATGCACTCTTCAGCAGTGCTCCCTGAGACTTACCTAAGTCAGTAAATTTGAGGATGTATCCACTAGGACTTGGTTCCACCATTTTGAAGTTTGATTGGTTGTGTTTTTCTGCGATGGTCTCCATCTGCTGCAAAAGAAGTGCCCTGGATGAGATGTAAGGACCACACTTATGTGTGGGTGTGGAACAAATAATTATAAATTGTCATTAGGGGGGATCCAAGATGACAGTGACCATTGTGCACCATATCTGATGAGCAGAGGCTCTGAAACTCTAAAATTGGTAAGTGGAGGGCAGCTGAAGCCAGAACATCAACATTGAGGCTTCCTGAGTGAGAGGGAACAACCTGTGAGCTGAGGCCATCTGGATCCATATCACCTGCAGACATCTCCTGGGGCCGAGAGTGGTGAATATTCAATCCTCCTGCACTTCCCCTTGGACCTCCCACCTCCTCTGCAGAGGTGGTCTGCAGTGCCAGCTTCTCCTAGCACAGAACCCCTTGCTCAGTGAATGAGACAGCAGAAGTGGGCTTCTCAGTCCCTCAGTGGTGGATGGCTCGCTATATGAACCACCCAGGTCTGCTGGCCATCCAGGTCTGCTGGCCACCCACATCTGCCGGTTTACCCTCATCCACAGGCAGCTATACAGGCTCCCCAGGGCCTCCCAGAAAGCTTCTGTACTGGCCTTCCAGTTCTGCAGCTGTGGCTGGACTCCCAGCAAGCCTCTATGCCAGCCTCCCAGTTCTGTGGCTGCAGCACCACTGAGCTGACAGATCTCCTACACTTGCATTTCCTTGGCAAGACCAGAACTGAGGCTAGAGAATAGGGGGAACACCTGTGTTTTCCAATTAGGCCTGCTAGAGAGTGAGTGCACCTTCAAGTGAGAGCTCCAGATCCAGGAACTATCTATACTAGCAGCCAGACATCAGATCCCTCCCACCCACAGCCCTAATGTGGGCAATATAGGAATTCTTGGGACAGCATTGTCAACATTGAAGGCCCTGTTCTGTGGGTCTACCAGTGGAATCCAGGCAAACAATTCCTGAAACCCAGTCAGATCTGAATATCAGAAGGACAGTATGACAGACCTGTAGGCCACTGAGGTATTCGGGAAACCTGTGCATCACACTGTGCCCACACACCCTCCTGTACCTTCACACCCACACATCCCAGGCATCTACACTCTCTTGTACCCTGTTCTCCAAGGCACACTTCAACGCCTACTCCCATGCTTGCTTGCATGCAATGTGCACCAGTGCATGGGACCTTCCTCCCTTAAATACAGCTGAAACACCAACGCGCACTCTCAAACCAGTGTACCTCTCTCATCATCCTGAATAATACTCCAGACAACAAGAGAAAGAAGTATCCAGTCTGAAGTACAGAATCCAGAAACAAATAGTAAAGGTTACACATAATCAGATGGCCAGAGGTTGGCATAAGAACACATCCAACAAAAACCAAGATGTCATGGCTTCACCAGCAACCCCCAAAAACAATGAATATTTCAATTCATTGGAAATACAAGAAAATGATTTTAAAGCTATGCTTATCCAGTTATTAGAGGCACATAAAGAGGAAACTGACAAATCTCTCAAAAAAATAGCCACACAAATGGAAGCTAATAAAGAGGAAATGAAAAAATCTCTCAAAGAAATACAGGCAAATACAGACAGAGGACCAAGTAGAACCACAAATAGTAGTACATAGAGAGGAAACAAAAAAAAAATAGAGGCAATCATGGAAAGACAGGAATTTACATTCAAACAGATGAAGGAAATGGTGCAAGGCATTAAAACAGAATTAGAATCAATAAAGAAAACACAAACAGAGAAAACCCTGGAAATGGACAACTTAGAGAAAAGATCAGGAACCACAAAGTTAAAGCAATATCAATAGAATACAAAAAAAATGGAAGAGAGAATCTCAGGTCTGAAGTTACACTGGCAGAAACTCATACATATCTCAAAGAAAAAGTAAAACCAAACATAAAACATCCAAGAAATCAAGGACAACTTGAAAAGATGAAATATAAGAATAATAGGAATAGATGAAGAAGATTATTCAGGCTCCATGATCCAGAAAATATTTTAAAGAAAATTTTCACGACTTAAAGAAAGAGATGTCCATATACATACAAGAGGCCTACAGAACACCAAATATTTGAGATCAGAAAAAAAAACTCCTCATGTCACACCATAGGCAAAACACTGAATCTACAGAACAAAGAAAAAAAACATTAAAACAGCAAGAGGAAAAGGCCAAGTAACATATAAAGGTAGACCTCTCTGAATCACATGAGACTTCTTATGTCTCATGTGAAAATATGAAAAATATGAAAGCCAGAAGGGCAGACTTTAAGGGACCACAGATGTCAACCCCAACTACTATACCAGCTAAGCTTTCAATCACCATAGATGGAGAAAACAAAATATTCCATGAAAAAAACTAAATTCAAACAATACCTACACAGCAACCCAGCCCTACAGAAGATACTAGAAGGAAAACTCCAATCCAACAAAAACAACTACACCCAACAAAACATAAGTTATATATAACTTCCATAACAAAAAAAATTAAAACAAGCAATGAAACACAGTAACACTACCAACTCCACAATAAAAGGAATTAATGTTCATTGGACACTATTATCTATCAACATCAATGGACTCAACTTTCCAATAAACAGACATAGACTAACAGAATGGTTGCAGAAGCAGGATCCAACATTTGACTGCATCCAAGAAACACACCTCTGCAACAAAGATAAACATTACCGCAGAGTAAAGGGCTGAAAAATGTTTTTCAAGCAAATGGACCCAGAAAACAAGCTGGGGTAGCTATCCTAATATTTAATAAAATAGGCTTTCAGCCAAAATTAATCAAAAAAGATGAAGAGAGAGCATTTCATTCTCAACAAAGGAAAAATCCACCAGAAGGACATCACAATTCTGAAATCTATGCCACAAATGCAAGAGCACCTACATTTATAAATTGAACATTATCAAAAATTAAATCTCACATAGCTCCCAACACCTTAATAGTGAAAGACTTCAACAGTCCACTCTCATCAAAGGACAAATCATCTAGACAGAAGCTAAACAGGGAAAAAAAATGGCACTTACAGAGGTGCTAAATCAAATGTACCTAATAGATGTCTACAGAACTTTTCACCCATATTCAAAAGAGTATACCTTCTTTTCAGCACCTCATGGAATGTTCTGCAAAACAGACCATAAATTGGTCACAAAGCAAGCCTCAACAAATACAAGAATATTGAAATAATCCTTTGTATCCTATATGACCACCATGGACTAAAACAGGACTTCAATATCAACAGAAATAGTAAAAAGCCTACACACACACACACAGAAACTAAAGGACTCTGCAATCAAATGACACCTAGGTCAGGGAAGAAATAAAGAAAGAAATTAAAGACTTCCTAGAATACAATGAAAATGAAGGCACAATATACCCAAACTTATGAGACACAATGAAACCAGTGCTAAGAAAAAATTCATAGTACTAAGTGCCTTCATGAAGAAATTTGAGTTATCCCTAATAAAACTGACCAAACCACGGGACACACAGGTCACAGCAGCTGATCACTAAATTTACGGCAAGAAACCCAGAAGCAGGGCAGCTGGCTCCAGGACTTCTCCCGGTGAGAGGAGAGCTCTCTTGACTAATAAGGACCACAGTTACCACCCAGGTCTCTATGCCTGAGGTGAGCTGTAGCAACTCCTGAAAAACAGCAGCCATCCAGTGACTATACCCAAAAAGCTGAAAGGCTTCCTTCAGGAAAAAACATCTTCCTGCCAAAAGGGATTATCTCCACCACAGGATTCCAGGAACCACCAGAAACTAACTTCAAACACCTAAGATAGCCTAATGGGTAGAGGACAGCATAAAAGTTCAACCAACAAAAGCCAGAGCGATATGGCATCTCCAGAACCCAGTTATCCAGGGGCAAGTAGACCTAGACAACCCAGCATAAATGAAATTCAAGAAGATGACCTAACATCTATGCTCATGAAGAAGATAACAGAGGAAACAAATAAAATATGTAAAGAAATAGAGGAAGCTGCAGTGAAACAGTCTGTGGCCTTTAGAGAAAAATTGCTTAAATCACTGAATGAAATAAAAGAAACAGTGGATTGTTCAAATAAACAGATGAAGGAATTGGTGGAAAAACATGAAAATACAGTCAGGCAAGTGAAGGAAATCAACAAAATGGCTCAAGATCTGAAGATAGAAGAGGAAAAAATAAAAAAAAGGGGAAGAAATTGTGGAGAGAAAGAAGTTAGGGAAGAAAGCATAACCAATAGGCTACAAGAAATGGAAGAAAGGATCTCAGGTGTGGAAGATACAATGGAAGAAATAGATGTATCTGTCAAAGAAAATGTTAATTCTAAAAAATTCCTAACACACACCGTCCAAGAAATTCAAGACAACATAAAAAGACAAAACCTAAGAATAATAGGAATAGAGGAAAAAGAAGATTCCCTGCACCAAAGCCCAGAAAATATTTTCAACAAAATCATTGAAGAAAATTTCCCCAACTCAAAGGAGAGGCCAATAAGAATAAAAGAGGTAGGCAGAAAGGGGGAGAGGGTGGGACTGGGAGGGGAAGAGGGAGGGGCTTATGGGGGATACAAAATGAATAAAGTGTAATTAATAAAAGTTAAATAAAAAATTTAAAAAAAAGAATACAAGAGGCCTACAGAACAGCCAATAAATTTGACCAGAAAAGAAAATCCTCCTGCCACATAATAATCAAAACCATAAGTATACAGAACAAAGAAAAAATACTAAAAGCTGCAATAGAAAGAGGCCAAGTAATATATACTAGCCAACCCATCAGAATCACACCTGACTTTTCAACAAAGATTATGAGAACTGGAAGGGCCTGGATGGATATCCTGCGGATCCTAAGAGAACACAGATGTCAGCCCAGGTTACTATACCCAGCAAAACTCTCAGTCCTCATAGACAGAGAAAAAAAGATATTCAATAACAAAAACAAATTTCAACAATACCTACACACAAATCCAGTATTACAGAAAACAACAGAAGGGAAAATACAACCCAAAAAAAGAGCTACTTTCAAGAAAATGTAGGAAATAACTAACCTCACTACAGTAAAACAAAAAGCAACCAAGCACAGAACGGTATGACCACAGCCAACATCGAATTCAAATGATCTAAAAGCCACTGGTCATTAATCTCTATCAACATCAATGGACTCAATTCTCCAGTAAAAAGACACAGACTAACAGAATGGATGTGTAAACAAAACCCAGCAATCTGTTGCATACAAGAAACACACCTAAGCCACAAAGATAGACATTACCTGAGGGTAAAGGAACAGAAGACAGCTTTCCAAGCAAATGGACGCAAGAAGCAAGCAGGAGTAGCCATTCTAAAATTTGATAAAATAGACTTTCAACCAAAATTAATCAAAAGAGATGGGGAAGGACATTTCATACTCATCAAAAGAAAATTCCACCAAGAAGACATCACAATCCTGATCATCTATGACCCAAATACAAGGGCACCCACATTTGTGAAAGAAACATTGATAAAACGTAAACCACACATAGATCCCCAAACACTAATAGTGGGAGACTTCAAAACCTCACTCTCAACAAAGGACAGGTCAACAAAACAGAAATTAAACAAAGAATATCTCTAACAGAGGTCATGAATCAAATGGACCTAACAGACATTTACAGAACTTTACACCCAAACACAAAAGAATTTACCTTTTTCTCAGCATCTCATGGAACCTTCTCCAAAATAGACCACATAGTTGGTCACAAAGCAAGCCTCAACAGACACAAGAAGACTGAAATAATCCCTTGTATCCTGTCTGATCACCATGGAATAAAGCTGGACTTCAACAACAACAGAAATAGCAAAAAGCCTACACACACATGAAAACTGAACAATTTGCTACTAAATGACAGCTGGGTCAGGGAAGAAACAAAGAAAGAAATTAAAGTGTTCCTAGAACTCAATGAAAATGAAGACACGACATACCCAAACTTGTGGGACACAATGAAAGCAATGCTAAGAGGAAAGTTCATAGCACTAAGTGCCTTCAAGAAGAAATTTGAGACAGCTCATTCAAGCAACTTAATGGCTCACTTAAAAACCCTAGAAAAAGAAGAAGCAGGCACACCAAAAAGGAGTAGACAGCTAGAAATAATCAAACTCAGGGCTGAAATCAATCAATTAGAAACAAATAAAACAATTCAAAGAATCAATGAAACCAAGAGCTGGTTCTTTGAGAAGATCAACAAGATAGACAAACCCTTAGCCAAACTAAATAAAAGGCAGAGAGACACCATCCAAATCAACAAAATCACAAATGAAAAGGGGACATAACTACAGACACTGAGGAAATCCAAACAATCATTAGGACTTACCTCAAAAGTCTATATGCCACAAAATTTGAAAATCTAAATGAAATGGACAATTTTCTTGATCGATTAAACTTAACAAAGCTGAATCAGGACGAGGTAAATCAATTAAACAGTCCTATATCCTCCAAAGAAATAGAAGTGGTCATTGAAAGTCTCCCATCCTAAAAAAGCCCAAGACCACATGGTTTCGGTGCAGAATTGTACCAGACCTTCGAAGAAGAACTAACTCTAGTTCTCTTCAAACTATTCCACAAAATAAAAACAGAAGGAACATTACCAAACTCATTCTATGAAGCCACAAAGGTTTAGGTTTGGTACCTAAACCTCACAAAGACCCACCAAAAAAAGAAAATTTCAGGCCAATCTTCCTTATGAACATTGATGCAAAAATACTCAACAAAATACTTGCAAACTGAATAAAATAACACATCAAATATATCGTCCACTATGACCAAGTAGGCTTCATCCCAGGTATGCAGAGGTGGTTCAATATACGGAAATCCATCAATGTGATCCACCATATTAACAACCTGGAATAAAAAAAAACACATGATAATCTCCCTAGATGCTGAAAAAGCATTTGACAAAATCCAACATCCATTCATGTTTAAAGTATTGGAGAAATCAGGGATGCAAGGCACATATCTAAACATAGTGAAGGCAATATACAGCAAGCCTATAGCCAACATCAAACTGAACGAAGAGAAACTTAGAGCAATCCCACTGAAATCAGGGACAAGGCAAGGCTGCTCACTCTCTCCATATCTATTGAACATAGTTCTGGAAGTCCTTGCTAGAGCAATAAAACAATTAAAGGAGATCAAGGGGATACAAATTGGAAAGGAAGAAGCCAAATTATCACTATTTGCAGATGATATGATAGTATACGTGAGTGACCCCAAAAACTCTATCAGGGAACTCCTACAGCTGATAAACAACATCAGCAAAGTGGCCGGATACAAAATTAACTCAAAAAAATCAGTAGCCCTCCTGTATACAAAAGACAAAAGGGCTGACAAAGAAATTAGGGAAACAACACCCTTCACAATAGCCACAAATGACATAAGGTACCTCGGAGTAACCCTAACCAAGGAAGTCAAAGACTTGTATGAAAAAAATGTCAAGTCTCTGAAGAAAGAATTAGAAGAAGATATCAGAAGATGGAAAGATCTCCCATGCTCATGGCTTGGCAGGATTAATATAGTAAAAATCTTACTATGCCATCTTACCAAAAGCAAACTACAGAT
>NW_026590062.1:23466702-23504891 GCF_907164565.1 Psammomys obesus | reverse complement strand
CATAAAACCAGACACATTAAATCAGCTAGAAAAAAAAGTGGGGAATACGCTAGAACTCATTGGTACAGGAGAAAACTTCCTGAACAGAACACCAACAGCACAGGCTCTTAAGAGCAACAATCAATAAATGGGACCTCATGAAATTGAAAAGCTTCTGCAAAACAAAGGACACCGTCATCAAAACAAAGCGACTGCCTACATATTGGGAAAGAATCTTCACCAACCCTTTATCTGACAGAGGACTCACATCCAGTATATATAAAGAACTAAACAAGCTGAAAAGCATCAAAACCAAGTAATCCACTTAAAAAATGGGGAACAGAGCTAAAGAGAGAATTCTCTGTAGAGGAATATCGAATGGCAGAGAAGCACTTAAAGAAATTCTCAACCTCATTAGCCATTAGAAAAATGCAAATCAAAACAACCCTGAGATTTCACCTTACACCCATCAGAATGGCCAAGATCAAAAATGCATGTGACAACACATGCTGGAGAGGTTGTGGAGAAAGGGGAACCCTTCTCCACTGCTGGTGGGAATGTAAACTTGTACAACCACTCTGGAAATCAATCTGGCGCTTTCTCAGACAACTAGGAATAGCGCTTCCCCAAGATCCAGCTATACCACTCCTAGGCATATATCCAAAAGAGGCTCAAGTACACAAAAAGGACATTTGCTCAACAATGTTTGTAGCAGCTTTATTTGTAATAACCAGAAGCTGGAAACAACCCAGATGCCCCTCAACTGAAGAACGGATGCAGAAATTGTGGTACATCTACACAATGGAATATTACTCAGCAATGAAAAATAAGGAAATCATGAAATTTTCAGGTAAATGATGGGACCTGGAAAGGATCATCCTGAGTGAGTTGTCCCAGAAGCAAAAAGACACACACGGTATATACTCACTCATATAGACATACAACATAGGACAAACCCACTAAAATCTGTGCATCTAAAGAAACTAAGCAAGAGAGAGGACCCTAACTAAAACGGTCAATCCCCATCCTGAATGGCAAAGAGGATGGACATCAGAAGAAGAAGAAAACAAGAAACAACCTAGGAACCTTCTACAGAGGGCTTCTGAAAGCCAGAAGAAGAAAACAGGAAACAAACTAGGATCCTAGCACAGAGGGCCTCTGAAAGCCTCTGCCCTGCAGACTATCAAAGCAGATGCTGAGCCTGATGGCCAACTGTTGGGTAGAGTGAATGGAATTTTATGTAATAAGTGGGAAATAGTAAGAGCTGGAGAGGACGGGAACTCCACAAGGAGAGCAACAAGAAAATTTGAACACAGGGAACTTCCCAGAGACTCATACTCCAACCAAGGACTATTCAGGGAGATAACCTAGAACCCCTGCACAGATGTATCCCATGGCAGTTCAGTGTTCAAGTGGGTTACATAGTAATGGGAAGAGGGACTGCCTCTGACATAATCTGATTGGCCTGCTCTTTGATCACCTCCCCCTGAGGGGGGAGCAGCCTTACCAGGCCACAGTAGAGGACAATGCAGCCACTTTTGATGAGAACTGATAGACTAAGATCAGAAAGGAGAGAAGAACCTCCCCCTATCAGTGGACTTGGGGAGTGGCATGCATGCAGAAAGGGGAGGGAGGGTGGGATCGGGAGGGGAAGAGGGAGGGGCTTATGGGGGGATACAAAATGAATGAAGTGTAATTAATAAAAAATTTAAAAAAATTTCAAATCTCTGAAGAAAAAAAAAATTGAAAAAGATAACAGAAGATGGTAAGAACTCCTATGCTCAAAGATTGGTAGGATTAACATAGTGAAAATGGCCATCCTGCTAAAAGCAATATACAGAGTCAAAGCAATTCCCATCAAAATACCAACACAATTCTATACAGACAGAAAGAAAAATTCTCAACTTTATATGGAAAAACAAAAACCCAAAATTGCAAAAAAAGTTCCTGTAAACATGAAATCGCCTGGAGGTAGATCTCAAGCTCTACTACAGAGAAAGAGCAATAAAAACTGCATGGTCCTGGCATAGAAATGGGCTGGTAAATCAATGGAATTGAACAGAAGACCCAGAAATAAACCCACACACCTATGGATACTTGATTTTTTACAAAGAAACTAAGACCATACAATTGGAAAAAAGACAGCATCTTCAACAAATGGTGTTGATCTAACTGGATGTCTACATGTAGAAAAGATGCAAATAGATCTATATTTATCACCCTGCACAAAACTAAAGTCCAAGCAGACCAAAGAACTCAACATAGAAACCAGACACACTAAATCTGTTAAAAAAAAAAAAAAAAAAAGTCGTGAAGAGCCTTGAACTCATTGGCACAGGACAACTTCCTGAACAGAACACCAACAGCACAGGCTCTAAGAGCATCTAAGAGCAACAATCAATAAATGGACCTCATAAAACTGAAAAGCTTCTGTATAACAAAGGACACTGTCATCAGATCAAAATGACAGCTGACAGCCTTGGAAAGAATCTTCACCAACCCTATATCTGATAGAGGGCTAAAATCCAGAATACATAAATCAAGAAGTTAAAAACCAACAAATCAAGTAATCCAATTCAAAAATGGGGTACATATCTAAACAGAGAATTCTCAATTGAGTAATACTGAATTGCAGAGAAGCACTTACAGAAATGTTCAATGTCCTCAGTCATCAGGGAAATGCAAATCAAAACGACTCTGAGATTTTACCTTACACCCATCAGAATAGCTAAGATCAAAAGCTCAAGTGACAGTACATGCTGGAGAGGATGTGGAGAAAGGGGAATCCTTCTCCGTTGCTGGTGGGAATGTAAACTGTACAACCAATTAAGAAATCAATCTGGCACTTTCTCAGACAATTAGGAATAGTGCTTTCTCAAGATCCAGCTATACCAATCCTAGGCATATGTCCAAAAGATGCTCAAGGACATTTGTTCAATCATGTTCATAGCAGCTTTATTCGTAATTGCCAGAACCTGGAAACAACTCAGATGCCCTTCAGTTGAGGAATGTATATAGAAATTGTGGTTCATTTACACAATGAAATATTACTCAGCAATTAAAAACAAGGTAATCATGAAATTTTCAGGCAAATTGTGGGAATTGGAAAAGATCATCCTGAGTGAGGTATTACAGAAGCAGAAAGACATACATGGTGTATACTCACATTTAAGTGGATATTAGACATATAATATAGAATAAACATACTAAAATCTCTACACATAAAAATGCCAAACAAGAAGGAGGACCAAGTGTAAGAGTATCAATCCTCACTCAAAAAGTCAAATGGGATTGACACTGGAAGAAGGAGAAAACAGGAAACAGGACAAGATCCTACCACAAAGGGCCTCTGAAGGACTCTACCCACAAGTGTATCAAAGCAGATACTGAGACTCATAACCAAAATTTGGGCAGAGTGTAGGGAATCTTATGAAAGAAAGGGGAGGTAGTAAGACCTGGAGGGGACAGGAACTCCACAAGCAGAGCAACAGAACCAAAAAAATCTGGGCCATGGGTCCTTATGAGACTGATATGCCAACCAAGGACCATTCATAGATAAAACCTAGAACCCCTGGTCAGATGTAGCCCATGGCAGCTCAGTATCCAAGTGGGTTCCTCAATAAGGGGAACAGAGGCTCTCTCTGACATGAACTCTGGTTGGCTCTTTGATCACCTCCCCCTGTAGGGAGAACAGCCATGCCAGGCCACAGAGGAAAACAATGCATCCAGTCCTGGTGAGACCTGATAGGCTAGGGTCAGATGAAAGGGAATGCGGACCTCCACTATCAGTGGTCTTGGAAAGGGCATTGGTGGAGATGAGGGAGGGAGGGTGTGATTGGGAGGGAATAAGGGAGGAGCTGTAGCTGGGATTGAAAGTGAATAAACTGTAATTAATATAAAAAATAAAAATTGAAAAAATAAATAAATTCTCATTAGGGATTGTGCAGGCTTATTAAATGAGTGGTTGTTGATTCTCCTCCAATAATCATGATCTCATTAACACTGAGTAGGTAGCTAGGTTTCCAGTATCAATCATGGTCCCCCTTTTGTAGAATAGGTCTTAAGTCCAATTAGAGTGCTGATGGTTAACACCAAGGTATGTGTGTCACTGCTACTACAATAAAGTTACCATGCCATGCTGGTTCATAGGTGTCACAGCTAAGAAGAACAATTTTTTGTGTGTTCCAATTCCTTTGGAAGCTTGCAGAGCAACTTCTGATACCACGAAAGTTAGTCATCAGAGAGGGAACATTCAGATCAGTTCCAAATCAGGGGTTTCCATGCCCTGGTTCTGAAGTGCATGGTGTCTTCAGCAATAAGAACTTAACCTTCCACATCTAGAGGTTAATAAAGGCAGGAGCAATAAGCTGTGTTTGGGGGAATTTCATAGAAAACACATCTAGTATTGGGGGGTTGTTGAATGGTCATTGGCTCTTGGAGGGAGCACAATCAGACCAGAGGAAAAAAGTACATTAAAACTGTTGTGAATCATGTACATGATAGGTTATAATTGCTTTTTCAGAAATTCATAATGTTATTTAAAACTCCTCCCACCTTCTTCTATATTTACCTTCCTCTCTGTGTCAAGGGAAATTCTGCTTTTCCCAGTTTACCAATCACATCACTTGTATCCTGACAGTCTCCTCTCCACTGCTCCACAGCAACACTGGTGGTCCACCACTGTCCTGCCAAGAGTCCCAATTTGCTTTCCTGATAACGTAGTGACTACAGATTATGTATTTGCTTCTGAGGATAGATCTAGAAGCCTCAAAGACAAGAGAACATGTAATGCTTGTCTTCCTCAGTTTGGGTTATATCACTGAATGTGATCTTTTCTCATTCAATCCGTTAAGATGGGAAACTCATGGTTTTATCTTTCTTTACTGTTAAATAGTATTCCACAGTGTATATGTACCATATTTTCATTATCCATTAATTTGTTGTAGTATATTTAAGTGTTTGCATTTCCTAAGTATTGTTAAAAAGAAAGAAAAAGAGAGAGAGAGAGAGAGAGAGAGAGAGAAAGAAACAAGAATAAAGAAAGAAACAAACAAGAAAGAAACAAACAAGAAAGAAACAAACAAGAAAAAAGAAAAGCAGCAATAAAAATGGCTGAGTAAATACCGGTAGAGTAGTATGGTAAGCCCCCTTTGGGCATATTCCAAGGAATAGTATAGATGGGTGACATGTTATATTTATTTTTAATTTATTGTAATTCTCCACAGTTAGTCCATAGTAGCTACACCAGTTTGAAATGCCACCAACAGTGAACAATGGTTCTCTTTTCCCCTAATCGCCTTCAGAATTTGTTGTGATTTGTTCCATTGGTTTTTGTTATTCTGTCTGGATAAATTAAATTTCAAAGCTCTTTTGAACTATGTTTCCTTAATTGCTGGTAATAGTAAACACTTTGGGCGATATTTTTAATGATTTTTTTTCCTTCTTTTGAGGACTCTCTTTACTAGTACCAACTCCATTTTTCAATGGATCATTTATTTGTATTTTTCACTTTGTTTTTTGAGTTCTTTATATATTCCAGATGTTATTTCTCCATTAGATAAATAGCTGGCAATGATTCTCTTCTATTCTGTGAGCTTCCTCTTTACCGGGTTTATAGTTTCTTTAGCTGTGATAACACTTTTCAGTTTTGTGAACTTCCAGTTGTTAATAGTTGGCCTTAATTCTTGAGCACATGGAGTTCCTGTACAGGAAGTTTTTTCCTACAGTAATATCACGAAGAATACTTACTGCCTATGTTTTGTTTTCTTGAGCAGCTTCAGCGTTTCAGACTGCAGGCTTCAAATTTAGATATTTGATCCATTTGTAATTAGGTTTTGTACAAAGTGATACACACAGCTCTAGTTGCATTGTTCTCCATGTGAACATTCAGTTTTCCAGACAGCATTTGTTGAAGATGCTTTCTTTTTCCAGATGTTTTTCATGTCTTTGGCAAATATTAAGTTATGTACACTCATGTTTGAGTCTTTGCTTATGTTTCAAGGTCTGCATGTCTTTTCTGTGTCATTACATTATGTGTATATTACTATGGGTCTATAGTATATCTAAAGACATGGAATTGTAACCCCTCCACTGTAGTTCCCCCACCCCAGGATTGTTTTGTCTACCCAGGATAGACAAAATAATAAATTTTAACATAATAAATTTTAGCATAATACTTTCTATTTCTACAAAGAATGAGATGGGAATTTTTTACTAAGATCAAATTGAGTCTGTATATAGATGTTGGCAGAATATTGTTCTTAATAATGTTAATTCTAGCAATCCATGGGCATGTTATGTTTTTATATTTTCTAGTATTTTTCTTTAATTCTTTCTTGAAAGTTTTAAAGTTTTTACTATAGATGTCTTTCATTTCCTTGGTTGGGTATATACCTACATATTTTATTTTCATTGAGGATGTTAACAGCATCCATAATCTACTTTTCTGTACATTTGTTTTTGGTGAATAGAAAAGCTGTTGATTTGAACAAATTGATTCTTTTCTGCCACATTGCTGATTTTTAATGGTCTTTAGAAGGTTTCTGATGGAAACTTTAAGATTCTTTAATTATAATACCATCTCATCTGTAAACAGCGGTTTTTAGACTTCTCTTTCCTATTTGTATCCTTTTAATTCTCTTCTCTTGCTTTATTGCTCCAATTAGTACTTGGAGCACAATGTTGAAACATAGTAGAAACAGTAGACATGCCTTTCTCATTTCTGACTTCAGTGGGATTTCATCAAGTTTTTCTCCACTTAGGATGCTACCATCTGTGTGTTTCTCGTGTATAGCATTTATGGTTTTGAGATATGTTTCCTCTATTTATACATTTTCAAGGATTTTTATCATGAAGACATGTTGGGTTTTGTCAAGATGATTTTTTTCCTGAATGTGTTGAGGTGATCATGATATTTTTGTCTGTAAGTCCACTTCTGTGGTTGCATTTATTGACTCATTGAAGCATTCTCTCTTTTCAGGGATGAAGCAAACTTGGTCACAGTGTATAATCATTTTGATAGATGAGTGAATTCTAAGTTCAATCATTTTATTCGGTATTTTGAATATGTTCATCATAGATATTAGCCTGTAGTTTTCTTTTTGTTGTTGCTATTATTATTATCTGATTTTGCTATTAGAGTAATACTGGCTTTATAGAGAGGGGGTTGCAAATGCTCCTTCTGGTTTTTGGTTTTAGTTTTTGAATTTTTTTTTGAGCAGTTTAAGAAGCTCTCTATTTTCTTATAATGTCTAGTAGAATTTTGTGAATTTATCTGGTCCTGAATGTTTTTAAGCTGAGAGGCATTTTATTAATAATTCAATTTTCTCATTTGTTATGTGTTTGTTTGGGTTGTTGAACACTTGGTTTGATTTTTGTAGTTTGGATGAATCTAGAAAATGACCCATTTCTCTTCATTTTCTCATCTAACAAAGCATGGATGTTTTTAAATGTTCCTGTATAATATTCTTAATTTTTTGGTGTCTGCTGTTAAATTTTCCTGTTCATAACTGACTGTGTTATTTTGAGTCCTCTGTCTATCTCTCTTTTTTTGGTTAGTTGGGACAAGTGTCATTAAATTTGGTTTATTTTAACAAAAAAAATACTTTTCTTCAGTGACTTCTCACTGGATATTTTAAATATATTTCAGGGTACGTCATATTCCCAGAAGAAAATGTTCAATACAGAATGAACTTTGTGGTATTTTTCTAGATTTTTTTTTGTCTCATATGGCCATTTTTGGATATTTTTTGCCTTATGTATATGCCTGTATAGTATGGTGTCAAGTTTGTATATTTATGGATTTTGTGTTTGTGTGGGTGTGTTTCTTACGCTTTTTTGTTGTATTGTTGGTTGTTTTGCTCTTGTTTTTTCTTTGTTTGCTTTGTTTTTGTTTGTCTGTTTGTTTTTTAAAGAGAGAGAGAAAGAAGACATGGAATTGGGTGAGTTGGAAGATGCAGAGAATTCAGGAGGAGATGCATAAGGGTAAATAATGAACAGAATATATTGTATGAAAATAATTAATTTTCATTAAAAATTGCTACAATTTTTTTTACTTTTTTATTCAGTTTATACCTTGATCATAGCCATTTCCCTCCTCTCCTCCCTGTCCCACCCTTCCCTCTCTCTTCCCCCTATACCTTTTCCTTACTCCTCAGAAAAGAGGAACTCCCCACTGAAAATTGACCCCAGCACATAAAGTCAAATCAGGACTGAGTGCTTCCTTTTCCACTGAGCCCAGGCAAGGCAGCCCCAGAACAGTGGAGTGATCAAAGAACAGGCAACAGAGTCCATGTCAGAGACAGTGCTTGATCCCCTTACTAAGAAACGCACATGAGGGCTAAGAACTACAATTTTTTCAATCTAAAAAGGGAAGAAAACTGAGCATTTCATCTCTCTGTGAGTAAATTAATCTCCTAGGTGCCTTACTGCAAAGTACTCACCTCTCTCTTTGTATGCTTTCTTCTGACTTTCTGAGAGTGAGGAGGAAAGATTATTTACCCAGTAAGCATATATTGTTTTCCTGAGAAGTGTAATGTAGCCATGAGGTAGCCATGACAAAAGGACACCTGCCACAATGAAAGACCTATAGTAATCATGGTTTTCATAGATTAGGGCCCTTGTTTGCCAGTTTTGAATACTACATTGTTAAAAGAAGATAAATCAACAAAGAAGTAAAATGAACTCATATCTTTGAAATAAGACTCTTTCTGCTGTTGGAAAAAGCAGAATAGCCGATAAACCTGTATATACCCCCAATCAAAGGTAGGAAAAAAGCCTTGATGCAAGGCTAATGTGTGTCACAGACTTTAGGACAGACATTCCCAAGATTAACTCCTTGAAACTCACAGGACTTGACCCTCAACTTAAAAGGAAAACATATTAAAAAAAAAAAAAAAAAAAAACAGTGCTCCTAGGGAAAGAGTGATTCGTGCTGTGACTATATAGCTCCATATGAATGAGGTCTCATCTCACATTTAGCTATTTCTTCTAGCTCTGACTTCACTATCAACCACTTGTACCACTCACTAGAGACTGGCATCAGAACACCAACACTTAGGCTGGTTTGATAAGCTTCCCTTGGGGTACAAATTTAAAATTGAGCAGAATTTAAAATTGATTTTATCTTATGGAATCCCACAGCAGTACGGAGATAAAGTGATAATTTTACTCTACTGGAAAATAAAGGCAGATGGCACAAAGGTTCTCCAGAGAATTCAGGCCCCATAAGATATGAAAGCAACTCTTGTTTTTGATGTAATAAATTTAAGAAACAGAGACAATTCCTGACAGGCTCTATTTATAAACCCTATATATTCCAGTAATAAATCAGATATCTTCATTATATTTCTTCACTCTTCAATGTTATTATAGAAAACATCTTTCCTCTCTAGGAAAACTAGCCACTACCCAAGAAACTCTGGGTTCAGATTCCTTCTACTCCATGGAAAGAGGTAATGTTAATACTTAGAGAAAACAATGAACAGAAGAACTAGAAAAGCAGCTCTCTCAGCAAGGTTTTTTCTGTTTGCTATCTCTCAGCTAAATGTTCCACGGCCAATAATCTGTAACTGTGTCAGGTCCTAGACAGAGTGCTTCTATATATGTTATCTTATACAGAGGCCTCAATCCTTCTGTAAGAGTGTTATTAACCACTTTACAAGAGAAGACACTAGATAATAGAGTATGTATTTGAATGAATGGAGTGTCTACAGTTAATAACACATGGACTTTAACTCAAATGCTAGGCTTTTTGATCCAAATCGATTGCTTTCCTCTAATGCCTTAACTACTTACCACCTCTCAACTTTCCCTGGGAAAGTTGCTTTGCAAAAATAGGACCCGTGTGGCAATTTCCTGTCTTATCAAATGAAAGGGTATACTGAGAAGATTGAGCCAATGATGGTTTCACAGGATTGTAACTTCTTAGACTAACCTTGAAACAAAAGTACATTATCAGAAAGTTGAAACGTCTTTTGCCACGGACCGACCCAGTTGGGTCCCATGACCAGGGAGAGCCAGGGATTTGGTACTCAGGAAGGCACGGTTTGGAGATGACAGACAGACACGACACCAAAAAGGCTTTGGATCTGCTGCGATTTACTGAAGTCAAGCTAATAATTTTATAGTGATTACATAAAGAAACACTTTGAAGTTGGCATACTTCCTGGAACATCTAGACTTTTACCAAGGAAATCTTGGCCTAAAAACTTTTGATCAAAGCAAATAAAGGACATAAAACCTCAGGCTCATGGTTATTCATGCAGTTTCATTATTACTAACTAGTGAAGGGGAAAGTCAGGGGCTGTTATGGTCCTCCGAGCTAAGTCAGATATCTGCCAAAATCTTTCTCTCCATCAAAGTCTAAATACACCTTTTTTAACCATCTTCCCATTTGTCTTGCTAAAGATTTACGATCCTCCTTAAAGATAAGACACCAAGGGGGATGCACTCGAGCCAGTCTGTCCATAAAACTCATAGTATAATATAAAACCTTCTGACCTCCTATGTTTACCCATCTTCTTCCTGCTTCATCATAAACACCTGTGTATAGTAATGGTTCTGCAGTAGTTCTGTACTTTCCCATGCTATCTTTCCCTAAAGGAGGAGCCCACTATTTTCCCCTAATCTTGTAATTAATGCTTCCTGCCATGAATGACTACAGTGGGAATACCAAGAGCATTTATCTTGAGAGATCCTGATGAAATATTTTCCTTAGAAAGACCTAAAGCTCTTGCTCCTTCATTACCTATAATGTCTGGATTTTTCACAAGCAATTCCTAATACTGAATCTGATTCATTACTTCTCCTAAGATTTTATTTTTCTTCCACTCTATTCTTGCTAAAGCTTTTAATAATCTATCAGAAATGTGTATCCTTGAATAGTTAATTGTGCTGTTCCAAGAATCATAGAGAAACAACAAAAAGCTCATTAATCCAACCCCGCAATCGAGGAAGTGTAGGAATCTCGGAGTATATCTTTTTGGCTTGGGTGGCCAGGGGCGAGCACTTTGCCAGGGACCTCCAGGGAGCTTATTTCCAAGGGAAACGTATCTCCCATCTAGCAGCATGACCATTGTCATGCTACACAGACGATACTGGAGTTGGTGTGGCAGTCTTTCACTTTACGTGTCATGGCATAGGATCTGGCTAATTAAAGTGGACTATCTCAATGTCCCTAACATAGAATTTGGATGAAAAGGCTGAAGTGTTTTGCTTTCAATGTTAATTAACCATATTATTCATCCTGTTCACATAAGCACTGAAGCCATTGTAGCCATCCGTATTCACAGTCCCTTCTGCAGCCAATTCTGAATAATCTGCCTGCCCTTTGGACAGTTTGAAAACAGAACAGCCTGTGTCAGGAAAACCCCACTGCTGCTCTATGAACATGGAAGCTGAGTAATAAAAGGTGAGTAACAATAAACTCCTGTTAGAAATACCTCCCAACATGTGCCATTTGGCTTTGCCCAGTAATAAAATGGTGCTAGCCAACCAACACTTGTGTTTTCAAAACTGACCTAATCTAGTGTTAAATAACTCGTGTTGTGTAGCAAAGATAAGTAGTATATCAGTATGTAATCATGTGTGCTCCTTTGTGTGTGTGTCTGTGTGGGGTGTGTGTGTGTGTGTGTGTCTAAGCATAAAGACAAGCAGATCCTAATGGATCTGAACACTCATTTTTATGATCTAGCTCATATAATTTTTATGACATCAAGTGTTAGTCATTACCTTCTACCTTGAGCCAGGCTTTCTTGGGACCCCATTTTACTGTGTACAGGGACAGGTGTGTGCATGCCATTCTTTCACATGAAATTCAGAGGAAAAGTTTGTGGAGTCATTTCTTTGCTTCCATCTTAACATGAATTCCAAGAAACAACCTTAGGTTGTCACACCTCGTGGCAAGCACTGTTACCATCTAATTGGCTCCTCATTGTTGTTTTTCCACTGTGTAGGCCTGGATAACTGGCTCTGGCATTTCTATTGTCTTGTCTCTATGTCCCAGCCACCCAGGGAAAACGATTAAAGATACACAAACTACATGGCTTTGCCTGGGTTATGGGGGTTCACATGTAGGTTTCAAGCATGTTAGGAAAGCACCTTACACAGTGAGCCAGTTTCCCAGAATGATCCTGATTCTTCTTCTCCTCCTCCTCTTCCTCCTCCTCCTTCTCCTTTTTTGTTTTCTTCTCCTCCTCCTCCTCCTCCTTCTCCTTTTTTGTTTTCTTCTTCTTCTTTTCTGATTCTTCTTATTCTTCTGCTTCTTTTCCTACTCCTGCTTCTACACCTGCACCTACATCTGCCCCTTCTTCTCCTTCTGCTTCAACTTTTTCTTCTGCTTCCACTTCTTCTGCTACTTCTGCTCCTGCTTCCTTCCCTTCCCCTTCTTCTTTCACTTTTTCTTCTTTTCCTCTTCCTCTTCTTCTTCCTCATTATTATTATCACTCTCATTTCATTAATTTTTTATTTATTTTTATTTGTTTTTTTTTTCAAGACAGGATTTCTTTGTGTAGTCCTGGCTGAACTAGTATTAACTATGTAGACCAGGCTAGCCTTGAACACAGAAATGCACCTGCCTCTTGAGTACTGGATTAAAACCTTGTATCACCACTCCACAGCACTTATTCTTATTATTCTTATTCACATTCTTTTACTATTCTTATTCTTATTTGGTATTTTGAGACAGGGTTTCTGTTAGGATTGTGCAGCAAAGTTACACAGCAGGTTCACAAATCGCACCATGCAACTGGTTCCATGTAGGTTTATTAATGGAAGGGGGAAGGGGTCACAGAGACATCTCTGGGCAGGGCAGAAGAGAAAGAGAAAGGAGGGAATGCAAGTTCTCTTATACAGTGACCCAGAGCATATGCAGGTGGTTTCAGGTGATCCTCAGGTAGTCCATAGGTGGCATCATAGATGCCTGATATCTGGTTCATCAGGTCCCTTAGGGCTGACCATAAAGATGCTTATGGATCCCAACATTTATACCCTTTTGTTTTATTAAAAACTGAGGAGCTAGGAAAGGTGTGATGATGGGGAGGGCATAAGCATGACCTTTGCTCTTCAAGCTACTTCCTGCTGATTAGAGGCATTGTCATTCTCAGGGTATAGCTGGTCCTCACCCTCAGGGTCGACTGGAAGGTCATTGTCATCTGGTTCTGTGGGCAGAGGTTGATAATCCATAAGAGTAACTGATTAATGGTTTGTTAGAGCATTTTTGCATTTGTTGTTGGAGGAATGTAGAGAGGAAGTTAATTAAGCAGGGTGCAAAAAGTAAAAGCATAAAGACCAGCAGAAGAGGTGTGAGGAAAGGCAGAATCCATTTCCATATGGGGTTCTCAAAGGCCCAAGAGCTACAGACCTCGAGCTGTTCCTTTTGCTTTTGTAGATTTGTCTGGAGTTGTTGAATTTTGTCTTTTATATACCTGACTGGCTGACATAAAAACAGCATTCCTCCTGTAGGAAGATGCAAAGGCCACCTTCTTTAGCTGTGAGGAGATCCAATCCATTTTGGTTTTTTAGTACTACTGCTGCCAACAAGTATTTCTGTCCTTGGAGAGTTAGTATTGTCTGAGCCACTTGCTGGAGGTCCTGGATGAACTGGGAAGAAAGCTGATAATGCAAAGTTAGTGAGGTTGCTAGTCCTGCTGTCCTGGTCCCAACAGCTGCCATGCTTCCTGCAACAGCCAAAAGAGGCAAGATTTGAATTGCCCTCTTATCCTGCTGGGAAGCTATTGAGTCCATGACAGGGATTGGTAGGGCCTCCGTTTTATTTATCAACCCCAGTTCAGGGAAGAGGAGCACAAGCATGCAAACTCCTGACCAACCAGCAGACAGACAAAGGTAGACCTGAGTGCCACAAAGAATCGAGGTATTATTAGCAGTAGGGCATTGGGGCTGAGATGAGGTATCAAGGATTATAGTTTTATTACACTCTAAGGAACTTAGCATTCTTACGGAGTGTGTCCTGGATGCCTTGAAACAACTTGCCAGACCAAAGAGGGTGATATGAAAAAGGTAGGGGATTGTGGCATCATCAGAGTCAGGGTAGTTAGTGAATGGTGAATTAAAGTTACTTGGCAGAGTCATCAGAGAAGCTGTCAGTGATAGTTCTGAGTTGGTCCCAAGTAGGACACACAGACAGCAAGCTTTAAAATGGCCCAGTTGGGTCACATTAAGGAGCTTGTAGGCCAAGGTCAGAGTCTGAAATAGGTGACAAAATGACAGGTTTGTATCATTTAAAAGAGGGGATGTCAGACAGGCAATGACCTTAGAGGAGTGTTCAATTACCTTCTCTACTTCTTCCATCCCCAGGGATTGGATAATTGGGACTTATTTTCTCTGGATATGGATGGTACTTATCAGTAAATCAGGTGTATAATGGCAGTAGAGTTTTTCAATGACTCCTGTTTCCCATCTGGGATCCCAAGGGTCTTGGATGTATAAGTAGACAGTCTTTTTGTACTGATGAAGTAGCATCTTCTGTGCTGGTGTGTGGATTTGGCAAGACCTGTATGGGCAGCCTCCATATCTGTCCAGCCATTTTTTGCAATATCCCTTTGTTTGATCAAAGGGGAAGCAAACAAAAATTCTATCAAATAAGAGAGGAGGGATAGATGTGGGAATGATGGCTATTTCAATCAGCTCTTAACAGTCTCCCATAGAGCAATTTCCCCACCTTATTTGGAGAGGCTGTTTATTATTAATGATGGTTTCTTGAACCTCAAATCTCCATACATAGGGATTACCTTGGACAGAAATAGGCAAGAGGGAGAGGAGGAAAAATACATATCCACTCCAGTAGGGTTGAACACAGCTTCTGTAGTGAGGCCTCATTTCTCTGGAACTGGAGACAAGGTGGTTGATCTTGACATCTTCTGGAGCTTGAGTGAGCAGGGTCCTGTTGGAGTTGATTATGTATGAGGGGGCATTATCTTGAGGAGAGGGGGTAAAAGGTTTGAGGTGAGGTACATGAATCCAGTGAGGGGAGCCCTCAAGATTAGCAGCTCTGGGGGTCACAAGAATCACCTTGAAAGGGTCCTGACATTTAGGGGAAAGAGATGAGGGGCTTTGGTTTGGGTTTGGAGGGGAGAGAAGGACCTGGTCCCCGATGTTAATAGGAGATTGAGAGGGGTTTGTGTGTGGTCATGGTAAACAGTGGTCAGTAAAGACCCACAGAAGAGAAAAGAGGTGACAGAGTAAGGGAGTAAGTAGTTGGTCAGGAAGAGGCGAGAATTTAGCTGAAAGACCAGGAGTTAGGATCCATCTTCCATACATGAGCTCAAAGAACGAGATAGATAAAGGTTTTGGGGGGAGAGCTCATAGTCTGAAAAGGCCAGGGGAAGGAGTTTTACCCAACTGAGATGAAGTTCTTGTGATACTTTATCAAGAGTATTTTTTTAAGCATTGGTTAGTTCTTTCTATCTTTCCTGAGGACTGGGAATGGTATGGGATATGAAAATACCAAGGAATGTTAAGAGCTTTAGATAAGGTCTGGGAAACCTGAGAAGTGAACTCAGGACCATTGTTTGACTGGAGGGAGGTAGGGATTCCAAAACGTGGGATAATCTCATAGAGAAGAAGATCAAAAACTGAGCTCTTTTATTAGTAGTGGGGAAAGCCTCCACCCATCCTGAGAATGTGTCCACCAAGACCAGGAGGTACTGAACATGTTTGACTGCTGGCATGTGGGTAAAATCAAGTTGCCAGTCAGTCCAGGGGAGAGAGCCTCTAGCCTGGTGGGTGGGGAAGGGGGAGCTACGATTTCCTGAATTAAGATCTGAGGTCTGGCAAATCTTACAAGAGTCTTTAGGAAACACAAGTCCTCAGGGGTGAGCTGCAGGTGAGTCTTGACAAAGTTAGACAAGGGTCGACTGTTAGAATAAAAGAGTTGGTATAGATAGTACATAATCTGATGAGTGTCAGAAGATAACAGGGGAGATGTGGGTTGTAGTGTATGGATGTCCTGTGGTGGGTGGGATGAGTCTAGGGCCTTTAAGGGCCACACCCTTAGCTGCCTCATCAGCCCATATGGAATTGTCCATCCAATGGGACTGGCAGTGGACTATCGGACTATTCTGATGGCTGTGGGAAGGTGGGAGGCTTCTAGCATGGCCATAATTTTGTCAGCATTGGTTATAGATCCTCCTTTTGCTGTAAATAACCCGCACTCTCTCCAGATGGCAGCATGGGAGAGAAGAATATGAAAGACATATTTAGAGTCTGTGTAGATGTTAAGGGGTTGTCCCTGGGCCAATTGGAAGGCACCAGTAAGAGCTATTAGTTCAGCCTGTTGATTAGTGGTGTGGACAGGGAGGACTTGTGCCTCAACCACCTCAGTATCTGACACTATGGAATAACCATCTTTTTGAGCTCCCTCGTGTACAAAGGAGCTGCCATCTGTATACCAGGTATAGATGGCCTGAGGTAATGTGTATGTGTGAGGAGTGGGGCAATAGTTCCTCTAAAGTTTCAGTGCAAGAATAGGATGGGGAGTAGTCAGAGTTAGGTCAAGGAAGAAGATTTGAAACAATAAGTGGTGGGCATGGTTGGAAAATAAGAGTAGAGTCTTCTATTAGTGCCACCTGGAGGGAAAGGACCCTAGAAGGAGGTAAAGTCTGTAAGTCTTTATATGTTAAAAGATGAGATTGTTTGTGAGAAGAGAAGAGAAGAGAAGAGAAGAGAAGAGAAGAGAAGAGAAGAGAAGAGAAGAGAAGAGAAGAGAAGAGAAGAGAAGAGAAGAGAAGAGAAGAGAATAATAGGTGACCCAAAATTTAGTTTTTTTGGACTCTCGAATAAGGAGCTCTGCAGCTGCTAAGGCACAAATGCAAGGTGCCCATCCCTGGATTGTCAGGTCTAATTTTTGATAGGCATGCTACAGGTGAAAAGAGGGTCCCAGTTGATGACCCAGGGCTCCAAGGGCATATCCCTCTTTTTCTGTTACACAGAGGGAGAAGGGATGGGTTAAGTCTGGAATATGTAGGGTTTGGGCCTCAAGAAGAGCCTGTTGGAGCCTCGGAAAGGGCTTATTAATGGGCTTAAGAAGGAGTTCATGCAAAGGGCCTAAGGCTGCCTCATATAAGAGGTGGGAAAGAAGGAAAAAGGAAGGGACCAAGGATCGTAAGAAACCAACCATTCCCAGAAACAATAAAATTTCTTCTTTAGTAGAGGGAACTGCCAGAGACCATATTAGGTCTTTTCTATCTAGGATGATGCCCTTATGGGTTGGGGTTATTGTTAGTCCCAGTTAAGTGACCTCAGAGGTAGACAATTGGACCTTGGAGGGTGAGACCTCATAGCCCCTGCTGTATAGAAAATTTAGAAAAGCAGAGGTGTTAGTTTGGCTAACTTGTAGGGATGGGCTGCAGAGGAGAAGGTCATCTACATACTGTATAAGTTTATATTTAGGGAGAGACAAGGAGAGTAGATCAGAGGCTAAGGCTTGGCCAAAAATGTGTGGGCTGTCCCAGAATCCCTGGGGTAGGACAGCCCAGGTAAGCTGAGTAAAAACAAGGGCGTCAGGGTCAGTCAAGGTGAAAGCAAAGATATTTTGTGACTGGGTGTCTAAGGGAATAGAGAAAAATGCATCCTTGAGATCCAGAACTGAGAAATGGGAGAGGAGAGTATAGGGGTTAGCTACAACAGGGTGGAGGGGAAAACTGCAGAACTGAGAAGCAGGAGGTCTTGAACAAGGAGATAGGTTCCATTGAGCTTTTTAACTGCAAGTATAGGGATGATAAAAGAAGAAGTGGGGCAAAGGAGTTTTTTTTTTCTTAGACAGTCAGTGATGATAAGCTTAAGACCCCTGAGGCTCTCGAGAGGAAGTGGGTATTGAGCTTGGGTGATATACCAGTGGGATCCTGTAACTGAATGACCACAGGGGAATGGTGCCTAGCAACAGAGGGATTTTGGACATCCCAGACTTGGAGGTCCACTTGAGAGGTTGGTAAAGGAAGTGATCTGTCACAACTGATAGGGTAGCTAGTAGTATGAGGAGAGAGAATGCTGGCAAGCTTGAGGTCAGGCAAATGGGTGGCATAAAGGAGACAGTGGCTCCCAATTTGCCTAAAAAGTCCCTTCCCAGTAAGGGAACTGAACAGGTTAGCATCACTAAAAAGGAATAAGTCAAGGGAACACACCTGAAAATATAAATGGTGGGGTCCAGCAAGGCTGGCAAGGCTGTCCCTCTACCCCAACAATAGGGGAACTAGAAGGAGAGGTTGGTCCCCAGTACTCCATCAGGACTGAGTAACTGGCTCTGGTGTCCACAAGGATCTTGGGCACCCCAATACAATGATAATTATCCATGACTGCCTGCTAGTGATGGCAGTGGTCAGGTCAAGGGAACCCAGGCACCTTCAGTCATCCATAGCCAGGCCTAGGATATCATCCGGAGGACAATCTGGAAGTGATGCCCCCATATCATGGAAAAAATGGTTACAGTCAACACACCAATGTCCCCCTTGGTGGCATTTTGGAGATGGCCCCAGTGCCTTATGAGGGTTAGGACAAAACCAGGCCCAGTGACCTTCTTGACCACATTTGAATCAGGGACCCCAAGGTCCTCGTGCCTTAGGAGGCAAGGGAGCCTGGGTAGTGGCTGAGGCTGTTTGGGTGGCCTTGGCCAGCATTTGGTATTTTTGCGTGTGGGCTTTCTCATCTCTCCCATAGTACACCTGAAAGGCCAGTGCTAAGATTTTTGCCTGTGGAGTCAGAGATCCCCTCTCCAAGCATTTAAGCTTAGCCCTGATGTCAGGGTAACTCTGGGAGAAAAAATAGGTCATCAGGAGTTGCCTACCCTTTGCATTTTCATAGTTTGGATTAGTATGTTGTAAGAGGATCTTTGTACGGTACTCTAGGAATTGAGACAGGTTTTCATTCTTGTCCTGAATGACCTTCTGAAGCTTTTCATAATTACCTGGCTTAAGGTCAGCCTTGCAGAGACCAGCTAGGAAGCAGGTCCTGAACTGACCTCTGGCTAACATGCCTTCTGGGGTATTATAATCCCATTGTGGATCCTGGTTGGGCACTGCCTCAGCCCCAACCAGATCTGCTGCCTTTGTTGTGAACCTCCTCTGCATGCATTCTAGCCTGTCCCTAAACTCGCCTGAATTCCTCAGGTAATAGGTTATTGGTAAGGTAAGACCATAAGATTGAGTGAGATATTGAAATTCTTTAATGAAAGTAGAAGGATTAGAATTATAGGATCCGAGTCACTTTTCTTCTTGAGAAAGTTCAGTTAATGAGAAGGGAACATGCACGCTAATATCCACATTGGCCACCTCCCACAAGGGAATATTTGAGGCTGGTTTATGCTGGATAGAAGAAGAGGCGGTTCGCTATAGAGCAAGAGCAGGTAGCAGGGGGGCTAATGGCTGTTGGTGGGGTAACAATGAGTACCAAAGTAGGACACTAGGACAACCTGTTGTTTGGGAGGAGGGTAAGGGTTCTGGAGAAGCCAAAGTGGAAGAGGACAAACTAGAGGAGAAGGGGGAAGACAGAGATTGAGAAAAAGCCAGAGGTTGAGAAGAAGCCTGAAGTTGAGAACCGTGGCATCAAAGGTAGAGAACTCTTGAGTTTGAGACTTTATGGCTAGAAAAAGTTGGGTAGGAGAGCAGGAAGAACAGAGAGAAGGTTTAGAGTAGAGATGAGAGAAAGCTTGAACATAAGATACATCCTTCAATTTACCAGATAACTGACAGGAATTAAAAAGATCCCGTAAAATATTGGGATTTAATGTACTGTTAATCGGCCAATTTAAAACATTATCTAAGGAATAAGTAGGCCAAGTCAAGTTTCATTACAGAGGTGAATTACAGATGTTAGGGTTAGGCTAAGGGTTTTAGGGTTAGGGTTAAGGTTATGGTTGTTAGGGTTAGGGTTAAGGTTAGGGTTGTTAGGGTTGTTAGGGTTTTAGGGTTGGAGTTAGGCTCATGTTAGAGTTCAAGTTAGGTCTAAGTTTAAGGATAGGTTTAAGTTTAGGGTTAGGGTTAGCATATAGGTTAGGGTTAGTGTTATTGTTAGGGTATGGTTAGGGTAAAGGTTAAGTTTAGGGATCATATTAGGGTTCTGGTTAGGTTTAGAGATAGCGTTAAGGGTAGAGTATATGTTAGACATAGTGTTAGAAATAGGGTTAAAGTTAGGGTGAGGGATAGTGTTAGGGTTAGGGATAGTGTTAGGGTTTTGTGTAGGGTTAGAGTCAGGGTTAGCATTACTGTTAGGGTTAGGTTTGGGGTAAGTGTTTGGTTTTGGATTAAGGTTAGAGTTAGGGTAAGGTTAGGGTTAGGTTTAGGGATAGGTTTAAGGTTAGGCATAGGGTTAGGGCTAGGGAAGGGTTAGGGTTAGAGTTGGTTTAGGGTTAGGATTAACATTAGTGTTAGGTTTTAGAATAGTGTCAGGGTTAGGGTTAGGAATAGGGTCAGGGTTAAGGTTTGGGTTAAGGTTTGGTTTAGGGTTACCTTGGGGTTAGGAAGAGGTTTAGGGGTTAGTGTTACTCTTAGTGTTATGATTAGGGTTAGGGTTAAGAATAGGGTTTGGTTTAAGGCTAGGATTAGGCATAGTGTTAGAATTCATATTAGGGTTAGGGTAAGCATTAGGGATGAGGTTAGTTTTGGGTATTTGGTTATGGATAGGTTAGGGTTAAGGTTAGGGATAGGGTTTGTTAAAGGGTTAAGGATAGAGTTAGGGTTAGATGTTAGGGATAGGGTTAGGTTTAGGTTGAAGGTTAGGGTCACATTTATGGTTATGGTTGTGGTTAAGGTTAAGTTTAGGATAGTGTTAGGGTTTGGATTAGGGTTAGAATAAGGGTCAGGGTTAGGTTTATGTTTAGGGTTATAGTTAAGAACAGGATAAGGTTTAAGGATAGGGTTAAGGTTAGGGTTTAGTGTTAGGGTTAGGGTTATGGTGAGGATGAGGATGTGGATGGGGCTGAGTGTTAGGTTTACGTTGAGGGTTAGGTGTTATGGTTAGATTAGGGTTAGATTAGATTAGATTAGATTAGATTAGATTAGATTAGATTAGATTAGGGTTAGGGTTATGAATAGGGTTAAAGTAAGGGTTAGGGTTATGGTTAGGTTCAGGGTTATGTTTAGGGATAGTGTTCTGGGTAGGGTTAGGTTTAGTGTTATGGTTAGGTTTAGGTTAGGATTAGCATTTAGGATTAGGGTTAGATTTAGGGTTAGGGTTAGGGGTTAGGTTTAGGTTTCATGTTAGAGTTAGGGGAAGGGTTAAGTTTAAGATTATGGTTAGGGTTAGTGTTAGGGGAAAGGGTTATGGTTAAGGTAAAGGTTAGTATTTGGGAGTTAGGGGTTAGGTTTAGGGTTAGGGACTGTGTTAGGTTTAGAGTTAAATTTAGGGTTAGGGTTTAGTATTATGACTACGGTTAGTGTTTATGGTTAGGGTTAGGTTTAGAAGTTAGGGTTATGGTTAAGGTTAGGCATAGCATTAGGGTTAGGTTTAAGATTAGTGATAACATTAGGGTTAGGTAAAGGTAAGAGCTTGGGTTAAGGATCTGTTAGGTTTAGGGTTTGGGATTGGGTTAGGGTTAGTGATAGGGATAGGGTTGGGTTAAGGTTAAGGTTAATGTTAGGGTTAGGGTTCAGGATATTGTTAGGGTTAGGGATAAGGTTAGATTTAGGATTGGGGTTAGGGGTATGGTTAAGTTTAGTGTTTGGGTTAGGGTTGGGGTTAAGGTTGTGGTTGGGGAGAGTGGTAGTGTTAAGTTAGTGTTAGATTTAGAGTTAAGGTTAGTGTTAGGGTTAGGTTTGTCATTAGGGTTAGGTTTAGGGTTATTGTTATGGTTAGGGTAAGGGTTAGGATTAGCAATAGAGTTAAATTAATGGTTAAGTTTAGGGTTAGGGACACAGTTATGATTAGGGTTTATGCTAGGCTTAGGGTTATGAATAGGGTTAAAGTAAGGGTTAGGGTTATGACTAGGTTCAGGTTTATGGTTAGAGATAGCATTCTCAGTAGGGTTAGGTTTAGTATTTGGTTAGGGTTAGGGTTAGGGTTTCTGTTAGGGTTAGCATTAGTTTTAGGTTTAGGATTAGGGTTATGGTTAGAGTTAGGGTTTAGGGTTAGTGTCAGGGTTAGATTTAGAGTTAGGGTTTTTGTTAGGTTTGTGTTACAGATAGTGTTAGGGTTAGGGTTAGGGTTAGGGTTAGGGTTAGGGATAGAGTTCAGGTTAGAATTAGGGGTTAGGGTTAGAGTTATGTTTAGGGTTAGGCTGGGATTTAATTTAGGTTTAGGGTTAGGAAGAGGGTTAGGGTTAACGTTAAGTTTAGGGATAGTATTAAGGTTCCAGTAAGATTTAGGGATAGGTTTAAAGTTATGATTGCTCTTAGGACTAGGTTTCAGGACAGTAGGGTTAGGTTTCAGGATAGTGTTAGGGTTAGGGTTTAGGTTTAGGGTAAGGGTTTGGTTTAGGTTTAAGGTTAGGGTTAAGGTTAAGGTTAAGATTACTGTTAGGGTTAGCATTATGGTTTGGGTTTGGGTTAGGGTTTAGGGTTAAGGTTAGTGTTAGGTTAGGGATAGGTTTATGGTTAGGGTTAGGGTTTAAGAGTATGTTATGGTTAGGTTTAGGGTTAGATTTAGGGTTAGGGTCAGGGTTAGGGCTAGGGTTACAGTTATGATTATGGTTAGCAGTTAGGGTTAAGGTTACTGTTAGGTTTAGGATTTAGGTTACAGATAGTGTTAAGGTGTTGGGTTAGGGTGAGGGTTAGGTTTAGGGTTAGGGTTATGGGACAAGGTTATGATTAAGGTTAGGGTTAATATTAGAGTTATGGTCAGGGTTAGGTTTAGGTTTAGGGTTAATGATAGGTTTAGAGTTAGGATTAGGGATAAGTTTAGAGTTAAGGTTAGGGCTAGGGTTAGGGTCAGGATTTGGCTTAGGTCTGGGGTTACTGTTTGGGTTGGGGATAGTATTAGTGTTAGGTTAGTTTTAGGTTTAGAGCTAGGGTTAGTCTATGTGTTATGGTTAGGTTAGCATTAGGGCTAGTGTTAGGGTTGTGGTCAGGGTTCCAATTAGGTTCAGTGTTGGTATTAGTTTGGTTTTAGGTTTAGGGAAGTGTTTCAGTTTAGGGTTAAATTTGGGGTTACTGTTAAGGTTAACATTAGTGTTGAGCTTTGTGTTAGGTTTAAGGTTAGATTAAGGCTAGAATTACAGTTAGTGTTATGGTTAGGCTAAGGGTTAGTGTTAGGGTGTTTTATTGTTAGGCTTAGGTTCATGATTATGTAAAGTGCTATGGTTATGGTTAAGGTTATGGTTAGGGTGAGGGTTAGGGTGAGGGTTAGATTTAGGGTAAAGGTTACTGTTAGAGTTATGGTTATGATTTATGTTCATTTTATTTGCCTTAGTGTTTCAAAGCAATTCAATATGTGGTGGCTCAATCTGAACAAATAATTCATTTTTAACAATAGTTAGTTACTTAGTTAGTTCTGGCTTATTTGAGAGGGAATTTTTCTGTGTAGCTTTGATATTCAGATACAAACACACATACACAGAGAGGGGAAGAGAGAGAGAAAGACAGAGACTGACAGACAGACAACAGAGGGAAGAAAGAAAGAAAATAGAAAAAAGAGAGAGAATGAATGAATGAATGAATGAATGAGACATACAGAGGCAGGTAGGCAGGCAGACACACACACAATCAATTACTCAGAAAGATGACATGATGAAAAGGAAAGATAATAACTCTTGGGTTGATATTTCATTTTTCAGAAAAGATTGCTGGTATAAAGAATTAAAATATATTATATATCCTTCAACAATCTTGATTTCTTGTTTTCACTAGTGGAATGCTCTTACAAACTGTGGTTGGATCTGATCCTCTACTCATTAGACATGTTCTCAGTGTCTTGTCTCTGTCTCTCATGATCACCAAACTTTCTTAGAACTCAGTGAGTTGCCCATTTAAATGTGAAAAATAACAGGTCACTGTTTTCTGATTTCTTTAATACTCTTGTGGGTGTATTGGTGTGAGAGTAGGCAGTTGTATGCTTGTATGTAAGATAGAGCACACATGTGATAAAGGAAGGACTAGTAGGTGGCATCCAAACTATGTGTGGGTTTGAGTGCAGCAATGGCAGCTCAATGCCATTCACTTCTCATTATTCATTTATTTTATTTATGTACATACTTACTTACTTGCCTAAATACTTAGTTTTTAGTTGTTTGAAACAAGGTTTCTCAAGAAAGGGTACCATCTGCAAAGCAGACTTAAAACTCAGAGATCTGCCTGCCTCTGCCTTCAGGGTGCTGGGATCAAAGGAGCGCACCACCACACTGTTTGGCTTCCTTTTATTTCTTAATTCCAGGAAGGCTTTTTAAAAGCCTTCTGGTTTTATATTCTTTATTCTAAATCTATTCTTTATCATATTTTAATTTAATTTTCAAAATCTCTCTCCTCCGTGTGTGTGTGTGTGTGTGTGTGTGTGTGTGTGTGTGTGTGTGACAGAGGATCTTTCTGTGTGTGTCTCTTTCTTTCTCTTCTCCCCTCAACCTCTCTGTGTGTTGGTGTTCAAATCACAGTTCAAAATGTTCAAGTAACTGTTCGGTCTAGGCTTGGCTATTGACCTCATTAAAATGAAGCCATCATAAGGCTGGCAGTGAGCAATCACGTCAGCTTCCAGAAAGTTCAAATCTCAGCTTGTGGTCTCAACCAGGTAAAAATCTGCTGAGACAAATTCAAAGTAGAAACAAAAGTTAAAATTTGTCTAATAAATGGGAAAATTTAGAACTCCCAAAACCAGGGAAATAACTCATCTGTGGTTCATTTGAGCTATGTCAGATTCAGGTCTCATGACATTTTGATTTCCTGAAACTCGTATAAAATTTTAGTTTGCAAAAGAAAATATATAAAAAGACTCAGAAAAATAATATATCAACAACATTTTGTGAATAACAGGTAAAACTGCATCCAATGGAATGAGTATCAATTCTTTCTAGATAAACAATTTAAATGTGCCCATGGTCTGAAACTTTAACACTTTAACTGTGGGTACAGCTGTTGGTAATCAGCCATCATGCCATTTCTTGTACACTGGAAAGTTAGGCAGAAGTACATTACTGGCTTTAGTATTAAACTCTGAGTGCTTGGACTTTCCTTAACAAAGCAACTAGAAGGAATAGATTTAAAATATTTCTAAATACTGTATCAAAGTCTACTTCAAAAATGGCAGATATTAAAAATACCATAATGAAAGCTTTGGCTTTTTTGCATCAAACATACATTTTGGACAGATGTTCTTAGCATGATGAGATGCATCTTTAAGACTATCTCCAGAAGACAACCAAGAGAAAATTAAAATCTCAAGCTTGTGACTGAATAATAAGTAGTCTGTGTTTCCTACTAATATTGTAACACTGAACTTCTGAAATTTTATAACAATATAAGCATATCAATATAAGAGAAGGGGGAGAAATCTGAAATATGTAGACCCTTTAATTTAATTTTTTATCAATCCTGAAATATTTGCCCAAATCCTTAGTTAATATTTTTTAATTTTTATAACCTGAATTTTTATATCCTCAAATTTTAGATCAATTTTGTATTTTTTATTTAGTTATTTATCATAAAACATAGACAACTAACATGAAGCCTGTAAGTAAAGCAAACCTGTTTGCCTTCTTAAATAAAAGATATAGTACCTTGTAGTTCTAACTAGCTAATAAACTAACCAATGAACTAACAATGAATCTCATTATCTGCTTCTCTAGTTGCATAACTATCATTAGCTTAGCTTAGCCATCGATGTAATCTGAGTTCTGAGAAGGATAAATATGTACCAATCCATGTACCAATCAAAATGGCAGTGAAAATTAGTCAGTCCATCACTCTAGGCAGCTGTACCTGGCTCCTGTGGTCTCATGACATCATGAGCAGGGTGGTCCAGCGACCAGCCACAGAAGATGAGAGACTGTTTCTGTGGAGAAAGAAACAAGAGAATGGCCTCATCTAGCCCTTAGCAACGTGAAACATTGACTCTCCAGGTGTCCACAGTTTTGTCCACAGTTTAGGCTGGACCCTAGCAGTGGGCCAGTTGGGGCAGTCTCACCCAGTGGTTAGCATACCATAATCCAGAGTTGCATTGTGCCCAAAACTTCTTGGAGACCTTGGGGGAGCTACTTCTGGGATTTTTGGACTCTCTGTCATAATAAGCCTACATACGTTAAAATGCCATATTCATTAGCCCTCTGACAAGCCTGAGGGCCAGCATATCTGAATTATATCTTTATGTATCTTTTAATTATCTATTTTAAATTGCATCCTATAAAACAGAATGTCATAATCTCTAATTCTGGCATATTCCTTAGATAAATGTTTTAGAACCATATTTATCTCAGGTAGATCTACTTAGGCAAACTTCATAATTACCCATCCTAAGCTTAACTTTAAAAACATAAACAAAAGACTACATAAAATTCACTCTTATAACTAACTGCAGTCATTAGCACAACTTTAAATATCTTTCTGAAACAAAATTAAAGCAAAACTTTCAATCAGATACAAACATAGAAGGGCTAACAAATCTTCCTCATCCAATCATATTGCATTAAAACTGACTAGCAAAAAGAATAAAGGACAAAAGTTTCATTTAGCACTAAACAGAGAACTAAACACAGCTGGCAACCTTAGCGGAGATAGACAATTCTGGCCATTTCAAACCTATTGGTCAGAAAGAAACAAGATTAAATCATTTATATAGGAACCGGCAATCAGGTCTATATTTTTATAATAATTAACAATGACTTGAATATAACCCCATATAACTCTGGACTAACATGGAGCTGCAATAAAAAACATAAAAAAACACTTTGTGTTGAAGAAACACCAGCCTTTTAAATGAAGAGCAACATATCTTACAGTTCTTTCACAAATCATGCTTGCAAAAAAAAAAAAAAGCAAATATAGTTTATACCTTTTATAACATTCTATATACCCTCAGGTTAAGCTTTTCCCAGCTCTTTGACTTAACCAGACATTTTACTTGATTTTCAGATCATATAAAAGTCTTCATCATAACCCTCTTTATTATTTTATCATTCTGACATGATACATTATAAAAACTGAAATTTCCTTAATTGGCTCAAATAGTATGGCTTGGTTTCATTTGGTAAAATTAATAAAATAAATACCAAAGTCTTTTGTCCTCCCCCAAAGGATTGAGAAACTGTTCCAAGTTCCCTTTTAGAATGCCCAAGGTCACTGTCTAAAATGCCTGATAAACTTTAAAGTGTTTCATTGCCTTAAACACATTTTTACACCTATTTTTGCAATATTGAAATAAACACATTTTTAGAAGAAATCTGTTTTTGCAATATCAAAATTAAGTACCCTTTTTAGAAATGAAGTCACAAAATATAACCATAATTTTAAAAATCAAATTTTATCAATGCAAACAATTTAATATTTTTAAAATCAATACCAAGTGTATTATTTTGATGTTGGCTGCCAGCAAGAAAAGTTCTTGTATACAAACATATGGAGGTGCAGTTTTAATATTTTATATAAACAGAGTTTCAAACCTTATTATTTTTATGAATCTGGTTTTTAAGACAGGACAGAAGTTATGTAAAGTCTTAAGACACTTAATAATCAATAATCAGACATCAAGATATATAGAACATAGTAAACTTACATATTCAAAACAAACAAACAAAACTGTAAAACTTTTTTTTACTCTCTTTAGCTGCAATTTCAAGGGAGGAACCTCTTGCTACCTGTTGAATCCAATTTTATGACCATAAAGGCTTGCAACTTTCTTACCTGAGAAGCTGCTGTTGCCCCTTTAAGAGCTGTCTGCTGCACAGAAGCGTTAAAAATTTCTCAAAACCTGTTTTATCCATTTCAGCAATAGCATCAGTCTTAAGTTTGTGTACTATAAGGGCTGGCATCCCCATACATAATCTCAAAGGGAGTTAACCCTAGCTGGTAAGGGGAATTCTTAACCCTATAAAGGGCAAAGGGGGGGAGCATCACCCAGTCAGCACCAATCTCCAAGGTCAATTTAGTTAAGGTCTCTTTTAATGTTTCTCTAGGGATTGGAACATTATTGGCCAGTAGGATCTTTACCAGATCCCGGTTCAAGGCCCTTCTTGTCTTTAACTGCTTTTCCTCAGGACTGTCCCTGTTATTGTACACTCAGTTACCTCAACTAAATCTTGCAATGTCATCTTTCCTATTCTTTCCTGTTTCTGTAATTTCTTTTTTATGTCTGGAGCAGACTGATTAATGAAAGCCAAAGCAACCATACCTGTGTGTCCAGGCTTCTCTGGATCTGTATGTGTATATCTGCAAAACACTTTATTAATCCTCTCAAGAAAGGTGGCTAGACTTTCATCCATTCCCTGTCTGACATCATACACCTTAGCCAAATTAGTGTGCCTACTTGTGGCCACCTTGAGACCTGCCAACAGGGTCTAGCAGTAGACTAAGAGACATTCCTTACCTGAAGCCATCTTGTAATCCCAGTTGGGCCTCTGTAGGGAAAGCAATCATTAACATGAGCTTGATCTGTGGTTGGGACTCCTGTAGTATCTGGGACATTTTTGCATAGTTCTGAAATAATATGTCTGTGCTCCTCTATGACAGACAAAACTGTTAAAAGCTGCTGACAATCATCCCAGGTGGGCTGGTGGGTAAAAAGAACAGTTTTCAAAGAGATTAATCAAATTCCTAGAATTGTCAGAGAACTTGGCATTCTGAGTTTTCCAGTTATCTGGTTCCTCAGAAGGAGAGGCTGCCTGGTGGCTCTGAGTCCTTCACACTAGGCCAGATGATGGTTCCAACCTGGATAAAGGGGCTGGAGCCAGCTAAGAAGTGGGAGGAGGTCTGTATAGTGGGGTTGCAAAAATTATTTTCATGAGAGTCCCATCTTCAAAACAGAGTAAGGGGGGGGGCGTTGAGGAAGTCAGGGCAGTGGCCTATGGTTTTGGAGAGCCTGTGGAAAGAGGATTGTTAGCAGGGGTCAGAAAGAACTTGATCCATGGAGGTGGATGAATCACTAGATCTTTCCAAACTTCAATATATGGCACTTGGTCTGGGTGCCCACATGCTTTTCTGAAAGACTCTATCTCCCACCTCAAGGAAGGTGGGAAGGTGGAAAGTTCCTTCTGGTGAGCCCACATTGAAGGTGGGCCATTCCAAGCTACAAAAAGTCATCATTTTTCCTTTCCTCACATCAACTGAAAGACCATGAGCTCTAGTCTTAACTTTCCTAAAATGAATCAGAACCAAGTCAAGGGGTTTGGAAGTATTCTGTCCCATATCATCAGTCAATCTTTTCATCAGAAGAATTCAGGAAAATGCAAAGAAGTAAAAAGGACAATTTCAACAAACAGTAAATCACACAAAAAAAGGAGCCGCTGTCTCAGGCCAAAGCGAAACTAAAGACAATAAATCACAGCCCATACCTGGGCTAATATCCTGGGACAAAACTGAAATCACAGAAGCTGAAAGAGCCACATTTCAGACAGAAAAAGAACCAAGTACTTTCAGGCAAACTCAAGACCATAAACAATTAATCACAGAAATGAAACAGTGACTCCTGGCACAACACCAAGCAGGAGACAATTAATCACACACAGAGACGAAGTAAAATCAAAACCCTGGCTTTTCCCAGACCCACTCCAGCTTCCCTGCCACAGAAGTTCTGGAGGGGTAAACTGGTAAACTGATTACTGATGAGAGGACAAGATGTCTCTGATGCCCCCTTGGGCAGAAGGCTATCTGAAAATCTTCCCCAAGCAGTGCTCTGCCCCCTAACTGAAGGTTAACCAAAACCATATAACAAAAAACTTAAGACAGACAGACAACACAAAACATTTATCCGTGAGACTAAGCTCTCTGGGTTGGGAGTCCTAGAGGTCCTGAAGGTTCCTGGTCAGGGAACCAATGTAATGCCAGGATCATAGAACCCTCAGAGACCAACAGGAGACAACTCTATGCAAGAGCAAGAGAGCTTTATTATGAGAGCAATCGAACTCGGGACCCAAGTCTCACTGACACAGCAGTAGAGAACTGGGACCCTGAGCCCTGAGTGAGCAGGGTTTTTAAAGGGAAAGATTGTAAGCAGGGGGTTTCAATGACAGCAAGCAGGGGGTTCATGCCTTGACATTACAGGATTGAGTAAAAGCCATAAGGGTGAGGTGACCTACATAATCACAATTGCCATTCTTCTAAACTACGTCTGGAACGTTGGGAGAATTTTCCCAACCGATTCTCATTGATTATTGCCAGGGAAATTGTCTCTATTTTCTATCAAGTATTTATTCTGTGATATTTCCTGGAGGCTGTTGCTAGGAGAGTTAATTTTGTTTTCTGCCAAGTGCATATTCTGTGACATTTCCTTGTACCTGGTTCAGCTCCCTGTCAAGATGGCTCCTCATTTCTAAATGGAGTCACCCAGCCTAAATTAAACTCTCCAACACAACATTATGAGCTGCCATGTGGGTGCTGAATTGAACCTGGGTCCTTTGGAAGAGCAGTAAGTGCTCTTCACCACTAAGCCATCCCTCCAACCCCTCTGCTCAAGCTTTACCTGGACATTAAACATTAGTTAAAAATAGTGAACTGGAGCCAGGTATGGTGGTGCATGCCTGAGAGGCAGAGGCAGGTTGGAAGCCAGCTTGGATTACTAAATTAGTCCAGGACAGCCAAGGCTGTCCATTCCTCAAACCATTCAAAAAAAAAAAAAAACCAACCAACATAAAACAGTAACAAAACAAACAAAGAAAACCAAACAAACAAAGTTTTTCCACTGGGAAAGAAGACTCCTCTCCCTCCAACCCCCCGCCAACACTTCCTTCCCCTAGCCCACTCCAAATCTCAAGGAAACTGTGAAGGCATCTCCATACATATCTTATACTTTAACTGTGAAAAGTCACCCTCAGATTTGTTCAGGGAGAAGTGGACACTAACCAGTATCCAGTCTGCAAACAAAGAGGGGGAGAGAAACACCTCTACACTTCCAAAAGAGTGATGGTCAAAGAGTGGAGCAATGGCTCAGTGATTAAGAGCACTGGTTGTTTTTTCATGGGACCCAAGGTCATATCCCAGCACCCAGATGGAAGGCAGGGTCACAACCTTCTGTAACTCCAGTTTTAGGGAATCTGACACCCTCACACAGACATACATGGAGGCAGAATGCCAATTATATAAAATAGAGTAATTAAGAGGGGTTATAAGAAAAACTTACAGCCTTCCTCTGAGGGGTCAATTTGCAAGAGGAGCCAGAGGTTCTTCTAAGAAGCACAAGTAAATCTGGAAGATCACTTGCAGATCTTGAACTAAAGTGAGTTTTAAAACAATTCACAGTTTAAAAAGAAAAAAGAAAAAACATAAAACATAAATCCTGTACCTGCCTGAAGAGACATGGCTCAGCAGTTAAGAGCATGCTGGCTGTTTTTCCAGTCCAGGAAATCTGGCATCCTCCTTATGACCTCTGTGGGCACTAGATATGCTCAAGTAGTTCACAGACAGACAGTCAGACAGACAGACAGACAAACAGAGGCACTTGCAAGCTTGCACACACACGAATCATGCACATTCCAGTTATGAAGGCAGAGGGAAGTTGGCCATAGACAGCATAGAAGACAGGCAAACTTATCTGAAATCAAGAAAAATTATGACAGACATCCATTTTCAAAGAAACAATAAATCTATATAACAAATAACAAAACAAAAAAGTAAAATGAATATTATACTCAACCTTTACCTAGACATTAAATATTAGTTTAAAAAAATATGAAAGTGGAGGCAGGCAGATCTCTGAGTTTGAGCCTAGCCCAGTCTGGGACAGCCAAAGAAATATAGATAGATGGATGGATAGATAGATAAAGACTGGATAGATGGTTCATAACCATCTATAATAAGTTCTGGCTCCCTCTTCTGCTGGTGCATGCATGCATGCAGACAGACAGACAAGGAAAAGTCAATATCAGATCTCTCCTGCTCAGTTCATTACCTATGTATTTATTCATCTATCCATTTATTTACTTATCTATCTACCTATCTATTTATTTAAAAGGGACAACTGGTTGACCATCTCTCATGTTGAAACAGAAAAAAGTGACCAACTTGTCAACCTCCTCTATGCTGGTGCATGTAGGCAGGCAGGGAGACAGACAAGGAAAAGTCAATATCAGATCTCTCCTTGTCAATTCGTTATCTATTTTTTCATCCATTCATTCATTCATTTATTTATTCATTCATTATTCGTTCATTCATTATTCATTTATTTATTCATTCAATCACTTATTTATTGATTTAAATAAATCACTTATTTATTTATTTATTCAACATCTTCTCTTGTGGTGTTGAGATAGAGACAAACAAGGAACTGGTTGAAAAAGAAAAAGAGAAAGAGAGAGAGAGAATGGACAACTGGTCGACCTCTTTGTAGATGATGGTGTGTGCGTGCATGTGTGTGTGTGCGTGTGTGTGTGTGTGTGTGTGTGTGTGTGTATGTATGTATGTATGTATGTATAAAAGCAAAGCTCCCAGGCTCCACAGAGTTGGAGGCCAGTAGGCCAGTTACCTAGGGACACAACATTCTCTCTATCATAAGACCAAGAGTCTCGCCACAAGGTACTTGGGCTCCTGGAGAAAAGGCAGGGGGAAAAGGCTTCAAGGCTCCACAGAGTAGGAGCTGAAAGGGGGCCAGTTGCCCAGTTAGCCTAGACACAGCATCCTCACAGCTTAGAATCCAGAGACAGGCCATCAGGGTGCTTGAAAGTCTAGCCTGGGTCTGTTGGGTCCTACAGCTATAAGCCTTCTGGTCTCCATGCCCAAGCCTTCCCCATAAGGTCAATTTGGACCATCACTGACAAACTGCACCCATAGTCCTCTCCGGCTACAACAGTGTACACTCAGACTGTTCTGAAACACTACACAACCTCCAGGATGCACCTGCCTGCTCTTCAGAATCTCTTCACCCTGGCCAGCTCATCCTTGTGGTCAACGGGGAAACAGGCACTTTGCAGAAAATTGTCACCGCTAGGTGTCGCCCAGGAACCATCTCAATAGTCCAAGTAAGCAACAACAAGGCTCTCTCACCAGCCACATGCACTCAGGTGCTCCAGAGGGTCCTACATAGCTCTAGGGGACACGCACGCACAGCAGAGCAGCATACCCACCACCCGCCTCTCCAGAATGGCACAAACGATGGCCGTTGTCCAGCCAGAACATAACGAAAGCCGGCTGTTCTCGGGCGGACCCCTCAGGCTACAAAACCGAATGTAGGAAAGGAAGCTGTGAAAACAAGGCAAATCTTTCCCTAGCTCTCTAAGTGGTAGGGAGGTCCCAATAAAAGCTGAAAGTATGTGACTGAGGAATCCTTTAGTGCCTCGGAGGACTGGCACAATTAGGGGAAGGTGACATCCCACCTCGATGTGGGGGAGGTAAGAGGAGGCCTCAGTTCCATGTCATTTAGGTTCCATTAAAAAAACAAACAAACCAAACCAAACTGCTTCGCAGCTCAGGATTTGTGGCTGCTGTGTTTCTGGCCAACACCGCCGCCGCCCACCCCACCCCTCATCCCCTTCATTCTTGGACCAAATACAAATACAAATACAGAGTAAGAGCAAATTAAAATAGCAGTGGAATGGTTAAAATTCCCATTTTTGTTTCATCTCCAGGAATTTGCTTCAAGTTGTGCTTTGTTTTCCACGTCTGCACTTTGGTCAGGAAAAAAAATAATAATAATAATAACTACTTTAGTTTATTTCATCTTATTTTCAGAGGAGTTTCTCTTTTTGCCAGGATGACTTCTACTTGCGATGTTGCTGGAGATGTTCTTCTGATCCTTCCCTTTCCAGCTCCTGGGTGCTAGGATCACAGGCATGGCCAGCATCCCCACGTTTATGAGGTACTGAAAGGATGGCGCCCAGGGGCCTTTGAAGCAACCTAGGACAGGGCTTCCCTTCCCCCTCAGGTGCCTGGATCCCCGAGGCTTGCTGGCTACCAGATAAACCAAGTTTAAAGGTGAAGTAAAATCAAATAAGCTAAAAGACACATGAACATGGAGTTTCCTTAAAAAAAAAAAAAAAAAAAAAAAAAAAAAAAAAAAAAAAAAAAAAAAAGCTGAAAAGGGCTGACATTGGAAAGCAGAGCATGGAAGCAGCTTCTCCCCAGACACACCTAAACCTGACCAACCCTCCACACCGATTTTTTTCCGACTCCTGAGTGTGGCTGGGGTTATAGACATGAGCCATCATGCCGAGCTTACGCAGTACAAACAGAGTTTGTACTGTGGGGAGCCCAGTACTCCCCACTCCCCAGGACCCCAGTACTGCCTTCACTCATTTGTTTGCTTGTTTCTTTGTTTTATACAAAATTAATTTCATATATAATTGATATATATGTCAAATATATATATATATATTTGGATATATATATCCAATATATATATATATCCAATATATATCATATATATATATAATATATATTGGATATATATATATGGATATATATATATATATATATATATATATATATATTTGGAGAGGTATTTACGATAGGGGTCTCTTTCTACATAGCCCTGGAAATCATAGATTTACAGATAGAAAACATATGGTCAGGAAAATCCTAAGGAAGAACAGCAATGAATTAATCATTTTAAATTTAATTTTGTTATTTATTTGTAACTAAACCTAAAATAAAATGTGAATATAATTAATTGTGGTAGAACTCCTTCTGTAGGCCAAGCAGAGTTAGTTAGTTAGTTAGTTAGTTAGTTAGTTAGTTAGTTAGTTAGTTCTGGCTTGAGAGGGGGATTTTCTGTGTAGCTTTGATAGACAGACAAAAACACACATGCACAGAGAGACAGACACAGATGACAGAGAAAAGAAAGAAAGAAAGAAAGAAAGAAAGAAAGAAAGAAAGAAAGAAAGAAAGAAAGAAAGAAACAGAGGCAGGTAGGCAGGCAGACACACACACATATTCAGAAAGATGACATGATGAAAAGGAAAGAGAATAACTCTTGGGTCAACATTTCATCTTTCAGAAAAGAATGCTGGTACAAAGTATGAAGATCTATTACATATTCTTCAACAATTTCATTTTTTTTCCAGCAGCACACTAGTGAAATGCTCTTACAAACTGTGATTGAATCTCACCCTCAGCTCATTAGACATGCCCTCGGTGTCTTGTCTCTGTCATTCATGATCATTTAAGTTTCTTAGAACTCAGTGAGTTGCAAAAAATGCCCATCTGTATGTAGAAATAACAGGTCACTGCTTTCGGGTTTCTTTAATATTTTTGTAGGTGTATTGGTGTGAGAGCAGGCAGCTGTACGCTTGTATGTAAGATAGAGCATGCATGTGATGAAGGCAAGACTGGTAGGTGGCATCCAAACTGTGTGTAGATTTGAGTGCAGCAAAGGCAGCTCCATGCTGTTTACTTCTCATTATTTGTTTATTTTTTATGTACTTACTTGCATATTTAGTTTTTGGTTCTTTAAAACAAGGTTTTTCAAGAAAGGCTACCATCTGCAAAGTAGGCTTAAAACTCATAAATCTGCCTGCCTCTGCCTTCAGGGTGCTGGGATCAAAGGGGTGCACCACCACACCCAGCTTGGCTTCCTTTTTTTTCTTAAATCCAGGAAGGCTTTTTTAAAAATTCTTCTGTTTTTTATTTCTTTTTTATTAATATAATTTTATTTATGACAATTTATTCACTTTGTATCCCAGCTCTAGCCCCACCCACCCTCATCCCTTCCCAATCCTGCCCTCTTTCCATCCCTCATCTCCTCCCATGTCCCTTCCCCAGTCCACTAATAGTGGAGGACCTTCTCCCCTTCCATCTCACCCTAGCCTATCAGGTCTCATCAGAAATGTCTTTCATAGTCTTCCCCTGTGGCCTGGTCAGGCTGTTCCCCCCTCAGGTGGAGGTGATCAAAGAGCCAGCCACTGAGTTCATGTCAAGGACAGTCCCTGCTCCCCTTATTAGGGAGCCCATTTGGAGACTGAGCTGCCACAGGCTACCTCTGTGAAGGGGGTTCAGGTTATCTCTATGAATGGTCCTTGGTTGGAGTATCAGTCTCAGAAAAGACCGATAAGCCCAGACTTTTTTGTTCTTTTGTTCTCCTTGTGGAGCTCCAGGCCCTTCCAGGTCTTTCCATTTCTCACTTCTTTTGTAAGTTTCCTTGTACTCTGCCAAAGTTTCGCTATGAGTCTCAGCATCTGCTTTAATACCCTGCTGGGTAGACTCTTTCAGAGGCCCTCTGTGGTAGTCTCCTGTCTTGTTCCTTATTTTCACCTTCCTTGCAATGTCTATCCCATTTGCCTTTCTGAATGAAGATTGAAGATCATACCCAGGGTCCTCAGTCTTGCTTACCTTTTTTAGGTATACAGATTTTAGGATGATTATTCTATATTGTATGTCTAATATACTCTTATAAGTGAGTATACCATGTGTGTCTTTCAGCTTCTGGGATACCTCACTCAGGATGATAGATATTTCCTAATTCCCACCATTTGCCTGAAATTTTCATGATTTCCTTGTTTTTAACTGCTGAGTCATTTTCCATTGTGTAAATGTATCACAAATTCTGTATGTATACCTTTATTCTATTTTTGTTATTTATCATAACTTTAGCTTAATTTTCAAAAATCTCTCTCTTTCTATTCTCCCAGTGTGTGTGAGAGAGAGAAGCTCTGTGTGTGATGTGCCTTTCTTTCTCTTTTCCCCTTCCTCCTCTCTGTGTGGGGGTGATCAAATCACAGTTCAAAATGCTTCAGTAACTGTTTGACCTAGGGTTTGGCTGTTGACCTCATCAAAATGAAGCCACCATGAGGATGGCAACCATCATGGCTCCTGACCTCACCAATATAGAAGCAGCCATGTGACATACTTTTCAAGGCCTTTTTGTTCTCTATTTACTAGCCTCTCCACAAAACCAAAACTTAAACCCAGTTTTCATGTGCAGAACTCTGAGGAAGCACTCCTAATCTACACAGTACCCTCTCTACATGAAAATAAAAACAACATAAATGGTTAACTCCGGCCTTTAAAAATAAAATAAAGACAAGAAAGGAAAAAGAGGATGATGGGACAAGCCTGGTCTCCAGAGTGAGTTCCAGGTCTATACAGAGAAACCCTTGACTACACACACACACACACACAACACAGAATTCCAGCACTTGGGAGGCAGAAGCCAGTCAACCTCTGAGTTTGAGTCCAGCTTAATCTACAGAGTGAGTTCCAGGACAGCCAGGACTACACAGAGAAGCCCTTGCTTGACTAAATAGGGGGAGGAATAAAACAAACAAACAAAAAGTCAAGAAAACATAAACAACAACAAAAAGGCAAAAGCAGGCCTTTTCAATTTTTCAAGGCCACACTGATCTATACAGAGCAAGTTACAGGACAGCCATTGATATTACAAAGAAACCCTGTCTGAAGAGAAAAAGAAAAACTGAAAAGACAAAGATTGGCTATTTTTAAATTCTTGTTATTTATTGTCCATTTAATTTGATTTTAAAATGTAGCTCTCTATCTGTGTCTCTCTGTCTCTCACAGACATACACACAAACAGAGAAAGAGAGAGAGAGAGAGAGAGAGAGAGAGAGAGAGAGAGAGAGAGAAAGGACATGAACTCCAGGGCTGGAAGGGAGAGAAAAAGAGATTATGTAGAAAGAGACTTTGTCTCAAATAAATAAATAACTAGATATTAAATAACTGAACAAATAAACAAATGATAAATTGGGGGACCGGTGTTTAAGAACACTGTCTGCTTTGCCAAAGGTCTCAGACTCAGCTCCCAGCACCCACAAGGCAGTTCAAGACTGCCAGTACCTCCAGTTCCAGGTCATCTGACACCCTAACACCAAGGCACATAAAATAAAAATAATTAATTAAAAAATTCAAAAAGAACTAGAGAAAAACTGTGCTGTGGCAACCACTTGATATAAAAGAGAGCCAGAACTAGAGAACAACACATAGAAAGACGTTGTCTCAAAATCTTGTCTCAAGCAAATAAGAAATAAAATTAAAACATAGGCTAGGCCAGGCACATGACTGTAATCACAGAACTCAGGGAGTCAAAGGCAAGTGGATCTCTGTGAGTTATGGGCCAGCCTGGTCTACAAAACCAAGGCTACACGAAGAAACCATGTCTCTAAAACACAAACAAACGAAGCAAAATGATAGATAGGTGATAGATAGGTAGATAGATAGATAGATAGATAGATAGATAGATAGATAGATAGATAG